>NW_012267240.1:14221974-14270211 GCF_000151885.1 Dipodomys ordii
TCGCCTCGAAGAAGCCTCAGCCACCCCCCCCATTGTCTCTCAGCCTTCAGGATCACCCTCTCCTCCCGCCTGGTAAAACTGGCAGCTCGCCAGAAAGAGCCAGAAAAAAAAAAAACACAAAACACTTTTGGAAAGTTTAAGGGGATCCCTCCACGCACACAGAGAAAGGGAAGTTTTGTTTGTTTTAAAGCAATCTGACTTTGAAATGTTTAAAAAAAAAACTCTGGGCGAGGGGTGGAGGGGGGGAGAGGGGATTGGAAGGGAAACAAGTGTCAGCTACAAAGTCGGGGTTCAGGGCGGGGCGCGCGACGCAGCCACAGCCCTGCTCCCTCCTCCCCTGTCCCCCGGGTAGCCACCGCCCCGCCACATCGCCAAGGGCGTGGCAGCCCTTTTAAAGGGGAGGGGGGAGAGGAGCGTCCCCCCTCCTGCGCTCCCCCGCCCTCCCTCTGCCCTCCCTCCCTCTTCCCCCGCCCCTCCCCCGCGATACTCGGAGCGGGACACCTCCTTACTTCTCCCGGAGCCTCATGATGTCTTCGCCCAGATTGTCCCGTTCCACTTCCACGCGGGCTTTTTCGTTGGTGAGCTGGTCCACCTGGCGCCGCAGCTCCCGCATCTCCTCCTCGTAGAGGTCCCCCAGCCTCGACTTACCCTGGCCCTTGAGCTGCTCCAGCTCGGCCAGCAGGATCTTGTTCTGCTGCTCCAGGAAGCGCACCTTGTCGATGTAGTTGGCGAAGCGGTCGTTGAGCTCCTGCAGCTCGACCTTCTCGTTGGTGCGGGTGTTCTTGAACTCGGTGTTGATGGCGTCGGCCAGCGAGAAGTCCACCGAGTCCTGCAGCAGGCGCACGCCGGGCACCGCGCTGCGCACCCGCACCGCCGAGGAGCGCGTCACGTAGCCGCCGCCCGGGGACGAGGCGTAGAGGCTCCGGTGGGTGCTGGGGCGCAGCGCGCTGCCCAGGCTGTAAGTGCGGGTGGACGTGGTCACGTAGCTCCGGCTGGAGCTCGGTCGGCTCCCGGTGCCGGGCCCGCCGAACATCCTGCGGTAGGAGGAGGAGGACATCGACCGGGTGGACATGGCTGAGGAGCGGGAGAGGCGTTGGGCTGGGCGGCTGCGGACCGGCTCTGAGCGAGCGAGGGCGCGCGAGGTGGCTGGGGGGGGAGGCTGCTGCGTCTCTGGCGCGGGGACCCCGGAGCTGGAGCGGCAGAGGACGGGACCCCGCCGAGGACGCTGTTTTTATAACCCGGTTAGGAAAGAGGGGTCCCCTCCCACCGCCACCCCCATCCCGGAGCGCGCCAGCCAATGGGGACCCGGCAAGAAGTGAAGGAGGCGGGCGGGGAGCGCGGGGTGCGGTCCCCCCCCCTCCCGCCGCCGCACACACCCACACCCACACCCACCCTCCCCAAGCCTTCTTTCTCGGCACGATCCCGTTACTTCTTCGTCTTGTCTGGGACTTTCAGGAGCTTTCCTGAAGATGGCCCCCAACTCTGCTCAAGTTGGGCATGGGCGGGGGGAGCCATGGGCTGAGAAAGGACGGGATCGCCCTGCGTGGGGAGACACGAGCGCCCCGAAAGGAAGCCCCCAAAGTCCCCAAAGGGGCGTGGAAGGGAGCGGCCGCAGGGCTGAGGCCCGCGGGGCGTGGAGGGGTGGACGGGTGTGTGGGGAGACCCGCGGGCAAAGAAGCAGGGAAGGGGCGAGGGGGCGAGGGGGGGGGTTGGTGTAAGCGATCCAGCGGATCGAGAGACACAAAGAAGAAACAATAGCGGCCCCGAGACCCGAGCGCGGGGCGCGGGGCGCACGCAGCCCGGCGCCGGACGATGTCGCCGTGCATCGCTCTCTGGCCCAGCGAAGGCTGCGGCTGCGGGCGCGCGCGCCCCCCGCGCCTCTTAGCAACTTGATCGTGGGCCTCGGGGCGGGGAGGGGGGGGAGAGTCCTGATCTCCGGGGCCTCGTGGATTCAGTCCAGCCGTGGACGCCAGAGCTCCGGGTGAAAGCCCAGGGGACCGGGGTGGGGTCGTTGAGTCACCGGGCCAGTGACTCACTCACGGATGCCCCGCCGAAGTTGCAGGCTCCCTAGCGGTTTAGGAGAAACCGTTAGATGAGATTGGTTGATTGACTTGGGGACCCTGAACGGCGAGCCCCCGGGACTGCCGGGCTCTTATGTTTTACCAACTTCGATCTAGGCTGTTGTTTGGATGTGTGCGGGGTGGGGGCGGCCCGACCCGGTCGTGGGGCGCACGGGGCAGGGGGCGCGGGGAGGAGGGAGCCGAGAGCGCCCGGAATTCTTAAGAACTGGCTTTATTCCTCTCTTGGTGTGAACCTTCTACACATCCTGAAGAGCCTCCAAAGGAGACCACAAGAAGGCCGGAAGGACTCTTCTTCTGAAGTTGTTTGCCGGCCCCCTCCCCCGCTCCGCTCGCTCTCTTCTCTTTTTGTCCCCCCTCCCTCCCTATCAAACCACACCCGACGTGGAGAGCAAGAACAGCGAAGTTCTTGGTGAAAGAGGAAACGCGGCGATTCGAGCTTCAAAAATCAAATCGAGCGATCACTGTTTTATTTCTGTCAGTAGTGGAAGTCATTAAAAGTAAAATCTGAGCCCATTCAAGAATTAAATTAGGTCTTTAATCCCCACCATCCAGTTTGATGAATGAGTTCAAATGAAAGGCAGTTATATAACTCAAACGATAGAGTGTTTGAAGGAAATAGATTTATGTGTTAATTTGAGGGCAGCGATGGACAAGCCAGCAATCTGGTCATCTGTCTGGGTAATGTCACAAGGTCCTGTTGGCTACAAGAGTTTGTGCAATCCGATTTTGGAATGATGGAGCTGAAACTCTCCACAGAGCCTGGGGGTGCAGGACATGGAGCGTGTCCAGACCCAGCCACCTTCACGTTCCCAAGGAAATAAACCCTCCAGGACTGTGGTCTGGTTTCATACTGTGGTAATCACAGCAGGACTTGGAGGGGTCTCTGTGATTGAGCAGCAATTGGAGACCTGGCATTGGTGACTCATGCCTGTAAGTCTATCTAGTCAGAGGGCTGAGATCTGAGGATCAAGATTTGAGGCCAGCTGGGGCCTCCTATCTCCATTTAACCATCCTCCCCCCCCCAAAAAAAAATCCAGAATTGGAGGTGTGGCTCAAGCACTAGCCTTGAGCAAAAAGGTTCACACACACACACACAAGAAACAGAAAACACATGAAGTTTCTTTTTTTTTCCATTTCCAGAGTATTTAGATTTATGAAGTACTGGAAGAATTGACTTGAGAAACACTATAAAGTGTGTTCTACAGTGAATAATTAAGGGGGGGAGGAGAACTAAGTTTCCCAGTTTGAGTGGGGGAAGAAAGTACTGGAGATTATTTGGCATTTAAAAAAAATTAGCCACATGAAGGATTTATGCTGACTCTTTTTTTTCCCCCCAAGCAACAATTTGTTTACCTCCTCTCAGTGAGTTCTGCTGAAAGTCTCTGCCATGGTTGAGCTGTGGGACCCTCTGGGGCCCAGCTCTTCTGCTGTGGCTTTATGCTCTCTTTCATTGGGAGTCTTTCCCAAAGAGCATTCCTGGGGAGAACTCTGCTTCACATTACCATCTTGCTTACTGAGAGCCCTTTATTTAAGCCACTGGCCAGCAAATGTCACCATTGTGAGATTGCCTGGAACTCTTAGGATGAGAATAGCGACTTCCCTGGGGTGCCTGGGGAAAGGCAGGGTGGGCCTTCCTCCCACATGAAATGTGGATTGCAGGGCAATGCAGTGGCATTTTCATCGGTCGCTTGATGACTGACTCACTATGGAAAATGTGGAAAATGAGGGCCAGGCCCTGGTGTGGTGTGTGGCAGGGTGCCATGTGGACACCCATGGCAAATTCCTTATGGGTGTGATGGCTTCTGGAATAGGCTCTAGCCTCCCTCAGAGCCTCACCCTCAACTCCTCTCCCACCTGACTCCACGCTCCAGTGTTAGTGCTGTGTGGTGGCTGTTTTCACACAGCTGCTAAATTTGCTTGGTATCTTTTTTTTTTTTTTTGGAGGTCATGGGGCTTGAACTCTGGGCCTGAGCACTGTCCCTCAGCTCTTCAGCTCAAGGCTAGCTCTCTACTGCTTGAGCTACAGCACTACTTCCATTTTTTCTGGTGTTTTTTTTTTCTTTATTGGACATAAGAATTTTACAGACTTTCCTGCCCGGGGTTGGCTTTGAACCACGATCCTCAAATCTCAGCCTCCTGAGTAGCTAGGATTATAGGCATGAGCCACTGATGCCCGGCCACTTTGCTTGATATCTTTAAGATGTATAAAAGTATTTATCTGAATGTGTGTGTGTGTGTGTGTAAACATCTATGTGCAGTCTCCAATGTGGTTTTCTATTAGCAGTTGTCCTTGCTTATAGAGTATGGGGAAGTGAAAGTTTAAAACTGCTTTTATTCATTTCTGGAGAATGCATGAGACTTGGGAAAGAATTTGTTTCATGCTGTGGTAAAATACACAGTGCCGAGCCAGGCTTTAGTGACTCATACCTGTTATCCTAGCTACTCAGGAGGCTGAGATCTGAGGATCCCAGTTCAAAGCCAGCCCAGACAAGCAAGTCTGTGAGACTCTTATCTCCACTAAACTATCAAAAAAAAAAAAGTTGGAAATGGAGCTGTGGCTCAAGTGGTAAAGTGTTAGCCTGGAGCACAAAAAGCTCAGAGATAGTATCCAGGCCCAGAGTTCAAGCCCCAGGACTGGCATGCATGCACGTGCGCGGACACACACACACACACACACAAATACACAGTGCCAATGGAGCATAGTGGTGCTAGTTACCAGGGAGAGAAATCAAGTCAATATGTCTGTATGGACTGCTTTAGTACCCAACTCATCCTTCTATCTTGGCTACCAATGTAGCATTTTGGAAGTAAACAGACATAGGTGTCTCAGTTTTCATATTTATTTTTGATTGCTATAAAAACCTATCTCAGAAGTATTTTTAAATGTTATACCACACATGATGCAAGTTGTGTATAAATAAGGACATGATGGTATGATATGTAGGGCAGGCCTAAACACCACCACTACTAAAGCACTAATACTAACACTGGAATTTGCAAGCTGTGGTGATGTCAGTTGAATTGGGTGACTTGAACTGACAAATCAGCCAGCCGTGTGGACAGGAGCTTAGTGGCCTGAAGAGCCTCTGGGAAAGTGGTACACTACGTCCAGAGGACAACAGCTAACTTCTCTCTGGATGGAATATTAGAAACAAGATGATAAAGTGAGAAGTTGGGAATTTCACATAGAACTCGATGTATATATTGTTTTCTTTTTACCAGTCCTGGGGCCTGAACTCGGGGTCTGGGTGCTGTCCCTGAGCTTCTTTTGCTCAAGGCTAGCACTCTATCACTTAAGTCATAGCTCCACTTCTGGATTTTCTTTTCTGATTAATTGGAGATGAAAATCTTACAGACTTTCCTGCCCCAGCTGGCTTTGAACCCCACTCCTCAGATCTCAGTTTCCTGAGTAGCTAGGATTACAGTCGTGAGCCACCAGTACTCAGCTAAATACGTATAATTTGTGTATGTCAACTTAAGAGTTACTTTTAAAACAAGAAGGTAGAGACCATAACAAAGTATAAGAGGCTTACTGTCAACTAATTCGATTCACAAATAACACTTAGGTGTCCGAAGTGTTGCAGAAACTGAAGAGTCAGGATGGTTAACATGGTTCTTGCTTCAAGGGAACAGATTGCTAGAAGAATTTGGCAAAGAACTCTTTTATGTTGACATTGAAATGATGTGGGACTGGTAAAATGCATTAAATAACAAAATAAAAAGAGATAACAGATAAGAGAGAAGAATGGTATTGGTGTTAAGGGTGGCATTTGCAGCTCAGTGGTAAAGCACTAATCTAGCATTCCTAAGGTCCTGGGTTCAATCCTCAAACTACCAAGAAAAAGAAGTAAGATTTATTTTTCACCAGCATTCTGAATCCACATTCATCCCAATGAAAATTAAATATGACTCATCACATACAGTAAAAAACCATTGGAAGTAGCTTCTTCTTCCAACTTCCTGTTTTGGGGCAGTACTGTACAGAAAAGTAGCAAAACTGAAATTTTTCATTATTGAACCTCCATGACTATATGCATGTACTCAAGTAGAGGAACAAATAAAAATTTCAAGCTGCAGGGGCTGGGAAGTTGGCTCAGTGGTAGAGTGCTTGCCTTGCATGCCTGAGGCCCTGGGTTCGATTCCTCAGCACCACATAAGCAAAAAGAAAAAAGCCGGAAGTGGCTCTGTGGCTCAAGTGGTAGAGTGCTAGCCTTGAGCTGAAGAGCTGAGGGACAGCGCCCAGGCCCAGAGTTCAGGCCCCACGACCGGACCCAAAAAACAAAAAAAAAAAAAAAATTTCAAGCTGCAGCCGGGCGGGCGCTGGTGGCTCATGCCTGTAATCCTAGCTACTCAGGAGGCTGAGATCTGAGGATCGCAGTTCAAAGCCAGCCCCAGCAGGAAAGACCATGAGACTCCTATCTCCAATAAACCACCAGAAAACCAGAAGTGGTGCTGTAGCTCAAGTGGTAGAGTGCTCATCTTGAGCTGAAGAGCTGAGGGACAGCGCCCAGGCCCAGAGTTCAAGCCCCACGACCGACAAAAAAAAAAAAAAATTCAAGCTGTAATTTAGACTATGAATAAATCTACTTCCAAAGAGGTTGAGGCTCATAACTAACTCAAGTATTTGAAATCTAAACTGAGTATAATCTTCCTCATTTTCCACTGTTTCCCGTGAAGGAGCAATTTCAGTGAGACCCTATGCTCTGTGCCATTTGTGTGACCTGTTTTCTCATCCTCAGATCTTCCTTCTTATCTCCTCAATAGATTACCATACAGTAGGGCCTACTCATTTGAAGTTTTTTCTTTCTGAATTTTCACTTACCCTTGGTCAATTGTGGTCATAATTATGATACAGTACAAAAAATATGGTATTTTGAGTAAGACAGAGACCACATTTATATAATCTCATACTATATAAAGTATATTATTGTCATTATTTTATTATTGTCACTATTAATCTCTTAGAGTGCCTCATTTATAAATTAAACTTTATTATAGATGTGTATAAAAGGAAAAGTATATATTGGTTTTCACACATCCTTTGGGTGATCTTGAAACATATCCTCCAAGATAAAAGGGAATGACTATTTTCTTAAGTCTGAATCATTTCTTAGTACATTCTGATAAGTCAGAAACTTTTTGTGCTTCTAGGAGAGGATTAAGATCCACATGAAAAGCTAAACTACCTAGCAGCATATGGTAAGAGTGTGCCATAGTGGACACGTAAATGGAATGCTTCTGATAAAAAGTATAGAAAAAAACATTATTTGCAGAGTGTACAATATTTCTGCACTTTATCATGATAGTGAATGGTGTCCTACACTGACCATGGAGTATAAACAAACATTTCATAGATAAGAGTGCTGGGGAATTTTAGAGAGTAATAAGAATCCCAGGGTTACTGGATTGTGGAGGAGGTGGAGGGGAGAAAAGGGAATTGGAAGTTAGCATGGGACTTTGTGTCAGAGGACTAAATGTCAGAGAGATTGTTAACATGGTGGGTAGTGAGGGTTCACTGCAGTTTTTCATGAGAAGAAAGGCATGCTCGTAGTGGTATTTCAGGGAGTGGGGGCTGCTCTAGCATATTTTGGAGGATGAATTGTAGAGGCTGATTGGAGAGGAATAGTGGATGGAAACTAAAGTGATGATTGTCAAAGGAAGGATGGGTAAAATTAAATGGACCCTGAGCTTTCAGATATGGAAACTCAAGAGTATAGACACATTCTAGAAATCTTTAGGTGAAGCTGGGAATGTGGCTTAGTGGTAGAGTGCTTGCCTAACATGCTCTGGGTTCAATTCCTCAGTACCACATAAACAGAAAAAGCCAGAAGTGAGTGGCACTGTGGCTCAAGTGGTAGAGTGATAGCCTTGAGCAAAAGAAGCTCAGGGACAGTTCCCAGGCCCTGAGTTCAAGCCCCACGACTGGCAAAAAAGAAAAAAGAAATATTTAGGTGAGAAATTAATGTCAGGTGGAAGATGATTAATTTGGACCTCGTCATATGAAATTCTCTTCCCTACTCTTGTCTATGTAAACTAAAATCTCGAAAGGATGAGGTGTAACTGATCACACCATCTTACATGCTACAATATTTCCAACCTGTTCTCTCACACTAGTAGCTAACATCCATTGTCATGTATTGTCTCTTAGCTGCACTGAGTGTGTTAGTTTTTCATCGTAGCTAGTGTAAAACCAAGGACTTCTTTGACAATTCTCTAAAATAGCCTAAAAATGAAACCTAAAGAAACTTTCTGGGAAACTTGAGGGGGAAAATAAAACAGACAGTAGTTTTCCATGCAACTATATATGAATTCTAACTTCATGAAAGTCCACAACAGATTAAGAAAAGTAGTAAATATGTAGGAGGTTCAAAAATGTTAATTAATGTTAACATGCTGAGAAAACATAGTGCAAAAAATACCTCAGCTGATGTTGTACAAGGAAGTGAAGCTGAGTTTGCAGAATTGGTTCACTTGTGGAGGAAAAAAAGGAGAAAAGAAAAGAAACAAAATCTCCCCAGTAGCTCAGAAATAAAAATGAGACATCAATTGAAAGCACACTAAATAATACTGTCACAAGTACAGCTATTCACTGAAAAAACCACAAGAAAGCTAGCAGGTATTTGCCCAGTGACTTATAATGGTTTGCCACTTTTCTAAGCCCAAGGAAAGATAGTGTTACTGCTAGAAATTTTGCAAAATGCAAGGCATTCTGAGAACATACCCTTCCTTATTTGAAGGAGTTCCCCCAGGAGTCTCCCCACCCCCAAGAAACATTTAAGTTAAGGATCAAATAACACTAATTTTGTTTTTCACTAGCACAATTTTCTTTTAAAAACCTGAAACAATTTTGTAAAACAAATAGTTTCTAATTTTTTATTGGAACCTATTAATTTAGAACATTGTTCATCTATGTAGCCATCAATTATTTTTTTTTAAGATTTGATTTTTTTTGTCTTTTCTTTTTTGGTACTGGGGATCAAACCTAGGACACTGCATTTGTAAGGCAAGTGCTCTGCCACCGAGCTGCATTCCAGATCTTCTTTCATATTTCAGAACAATAACTCCATTCTTTATCTCAAAACAGATCAAGGAATTCACCAACCTTCCCAAAATGGGCAATGGAGAATTCTTAACTCTGGCATATCACATCCACTCAGAGAGTGAAAATCAAGCTTTGGTTTCTAAGGTATAGGGATAGGGATCAATATGATTTGTAGACATTAGGATGAAAATAAAGATCTGGTATTAAAAAAAATAAAGATATAGCCGGGCGCTAGTGGCTCACACCTATAATTCTAGCTACTCAGGAGGCTGAGATCTGAAGATCACAGTTCAAAGCCCGTGAAGGCAGGAAAGTCTGTGAGACTCCTATCTCCAATTAACCACCAGAAAACCAGAAGTGGTGCTGTGGCTTAAGTGGTAGAGTGCTCACTTTAAGCTGAAGAGCTGAGGGACAGCACCCAGGCTGAGTTCAAGCTCCAGGACCAACAAAAAACACACATACATTCATACATACATACACCTATATGGCAAATAGAAGGAAATATAAAAGTGGCATAATACTAAAACTATGCAAGGCAAGAACATAAAGGAAATTCACCAAAATCACAACACATTAATGGAGGAAGTTCATTCTGTGTTACCTGTAGTAGAATAATGATGATTTCTAAAATACTGGGTAAAGTTTTCTACTTATAATTAGCAAAGAACTAGAAATAATGTTCTGTATGTGACATGTAGAATAATGTACTGAAATTTTTATAAAGTTTGACCTTATTGTAGGTTAAATGTGTGTTCTTTATAACAAAAAAATTACAAAAAATGTTGTTCTGGTGCAGTACTATAAGTTACTCATTTGTCTTCTCTAGTTCTAAAGGAAGGCTAGATAGTGTATATGTGAGTACACACATATGTGTTCTTTGCATGTCTGGATTAACATTCATTTACTACCTGGGCTGCCTTTAAAATTCTTGATTAGTGAGCTCTGAACAGTAATAAAAGTGGAATATTAGCTGGGCGCTGGTGGTTCACGCCTGTAATCCTAGCTACTCAGGAGGCTGAGATCTGAGGATAGTGGTTCAAAGCCAGCCCCGGCAGGAGAGACCGTGAGACACCTATCTCCAATAAACCACCAGAAAACTGGAAGTGGTGCTGTAGCTCAAGTGATAGAGCGCTCGCCTTGAGCTAAAGAGCTGAGGGACAGCGCCCAGGCCCAGAGTTCAAGCCCCATGACCAACCAAAAATTAAAAAAAAATAAAAGTGGAATATTTTGAAATTATTCATAGAGTTGGAGTCTGACTCAAATCTAACAACACTAGCAGTAATCATTGCTTATATATAATGAGTGCCTACTATAATAATTTACTTAATTCTCATGACTACCCTAGTTGATATATTTGATTTGATTCATTTGAAGAACATAGAGCAAAGACAAATTCAGTAACTCACTCAAGCTCACCCATCCAGGAAGTAGCAGCCTTGGGGCTTGAACTCAGGATTTCCAGCTCCTGTTGGTATACTTTAAGTCTCACTATAGTATGCTATCTCATTTTGCACTATGGTGGGTAATGACTCAAGTCTCTGACATTTATATCATGGTATCTGTGTCTTCACATTTTTCTTTTTCTGTTCTGAGGCACCAATAGGACTCATTCTAATTCAAAGAATATGGTGCCTTTGAGAAAGAAGATGTCTAGGGACATTTTTAGCAGTTTCTCTCTCTCTCTCTCTCTCTGTGTGTGTGTGTGTGTGTGTGTGTAGATCTCATTTCTTTATTCTGACTCAGCATACCAGAAGAAATGGTTATGGAATTTGACTCTTGAATACAATTAAATGAGTAAAAATGTATAGCTATATTTGATAGAGGAAAAGCAACTAACCACAGTTTTGGAACACATTCATTTCACAAGAACCACTCATGTTAATCATCATTCTCTAGAGGGTTGAATTTTAGGGAAATTTGCTAGCATTTTAGCCCTTTGGGATACTAATATTGTGCAATCTAAGAATAATGGGAGTGTTGTGGGAAGCAGAGGGAGACTGGAGGCATTCAAAAGACAACCAAGATTTTAGAGGCCAAAGCAAAGCAGTATTAGTGATGGTACTGCCCATATTTTTTTTTCAAGTAATACTGATCTCCTTGCTTTTACAGATAAGATTTTTTTTTTAAGAAATGCTCATCCAAATCAACATTTTTTTAAAATAGAGCATGCTGGAGGTGGAGACATGGCTCAAGTGATAGAGTGCTAGCCTTGAACAAAAAAGTTAAGCTAGTCACTAATTCCTATAATCCTAGCTATGCAGGAGGCTGAAATCTGAGGATTGATCCTGGTTTGAAGTCAACTAGAGCAGGAAAGTCCATGAGACTCTTATCTCTGTGAATGGAGCTGTGGCTCAAAGTGGTAGAGCACGAGCCTTGAGCAAAATTAGCTCAGGGACAGCTCTCAGGTCCTGAGTTCAAGCAAAAGATCATGGTCATGAATTTAAGCCCCGATATTAGAGTTAAAAGAGAGAGAGAGAAAAAAAAAAGAAAAAAAATGAGACTGGAAGTACTTCGTGTGTGAGGAACCATAGCATTAATCTTCACAATTCCCGGTGGACATAAAGGGAAAAGCTCGCATATAAATGCCAAAAAGCCCCCATGAAATCCTATAACAGTAGCTTCAAAGATTGGATTTTCTGTAAAAAAACAAAAACAAACAAAAACCCAGCAACTGAGGCTGGAGGCCTGGCTCAGTTGGTAAAGAGCTAGCCAATGAGTAAAGGCGCCAAGTACCAAGTTTATGGCTTGGCCTTGGACCAAAAAAAAAAAAAACAAAAACCAAGAGGGGGAGGGAGAAAGAAAGAAAGAAAGAAAGAAAGAAGAGAAAGAAAGAAAGAAAGAAAGAAAGAAAGAAAGAAAGAAAGAAAGAAAGAAAGAAAGAAAGAAAGGAAGGAAGGAAGGAAGGAAGGAAGGAAGAAAGAAAGGAAGAAAAGAGGGAGGGAGGGAGGGAGGAAGAGAGGGAGGGAGAAAGAAGGAAAGAGAGAAAGAAAGAAAGAAAGAGAGAAAGAAAGAAAAAAGAAAGAAAGGAAGGAAGGAAGAAAGAAAGAAAGAAAGAGAAAGGAAAAAAGAAACAGCAACCCCACTCATTTGATGTATTTTGAATCCTGTGCATTGGGTTGCCCGCTCATTACTTAGTAGACAAAAACGAATTAAACTCCTTCCTTGTGCTGTGAGGGGGCATCTTTTGTACTTCTCTCTTCTCTGCTAAATACTTCCACCTCTAGGTCTTGCATAATGGTATGGCTACATTGAGATCTATGTGACAACCTTCATCATGTGCTCCTCAAGTTGGAGGGCCTTTGTGAAATAATATTGACTTTGACTCCAAATTCCATGGAAATATAAAGTTTGTTGTTTTGTTCTCCTTGATAAAATACAACACAATACCTAGTTGCTGGGTTACTACATAAAACACACATCCCAGACTGCAGCTGGGAAAAGCGGTTAGCAATTAAGCAAAGGAAATGACTAGTAGGGTTGAAACTCAACCCACTACCCTATACTCTTCCACATAGCAAGGCATCTCTGTTACCCAGGCAACTTCTCTCACTAAGGAAGTACTTGTGACTCATCCTCAAACAAAGGACTTATTTAAAAATTTGTGTATTCAGTAAAATTATCACTATTCTTCTGTTTTCATTTCTTTGGACTAAGCCTGAAGTGAAAAATAAAGCACCCTATATTTGGATGATATTGATTTTACTACTTGGTAGCCTATTCTTCACCAGCTGGCTCATATGTTGAAATGTAATGGCCTTGTAATAATCAGAGTAAAATCTCACTAACTCCTACAATATATTTGCATATTAATGGTAGCTCTAACAGAAATGCTATATCTCATAGTAGAATTTTTCATCAATTATTTTGTATGGAATGTAATGGTGCTATTTAAAATACAAATGGGATATTTATGATAGAATACTGGAATAACTTAAGCCTTATTTTCCCCCCAAAGACATGAAAACTGCAATTAAAATATCTAAGAGATAGAGCTGGGAAGGTGGCTCAGTGGTAGAGTACTTGCCTTGCATACATGAGGCCATGGGTTCAACTCCTCAACACCACATAAGCAGAAAAGGCTGGACATGATGCTGTGGCTCAAGTGGTAAAGTGCTAGCCTTGAGCTGAAGAGCTGAGGGACAGCGCCTAGACCCAGAGTTCAGGCCCCACGACTGACAGAAAAAAATATATATAAGAGTTGTCTGTGTAAAAGCATCCTGGCTTTGACTCCAGGTTTATTTGTTGTTTGTTTGTTTGTTTTTGGAATCTCTCTGGGCTCAGATTCCAGTGGGGTCAGAAAAACTCACCTGAATTGCCATAATATCTTTTGTCCTAATTTTAGCAATAGTGCTATCAGTTTTGGAATTTAGATCATGTAATTTATTTGTTTCATTGTGTTTTCTATGTGGTGCTGTTCTGTTTTTAATTTTGTAGGTGGAAAGTATTAAAAAAAAAAAAGCAATGAATCTCTATAAACATTTCTCCAAATAGAAGCCTTTGGTGTAAGTTCAAGGCACTGAGTATAGATCGCCAATCTTGGCATCTGAACCATTTTCTGGAAGGATTTGTTGTTGTTTTAGTCGTGGGGCTTGAACTCTGCACCTAGGTGCTGTCCCCGAGCTCTTCAGTTCTTCAGCATGCGCGTAAAGCACTTGAGCCACAGCGCCACTTCTGATTTTCTGGGGGTTGATTGGAGATAAGAGTTTCACAGACTTTCCTACCCAGGCTGACTTTGAACCAGGATCCTCAGATCTCAGTCTCCTGATTAGCTAGGATTACAGGCGTGAGCCACCCGCGCCTGGAAAGAAATTTCAGGAGAGTAGAAGTACTAGCTCAGTGGTTCTCTAAGGGTGGTACACTGATTGGCATCGTTGGCATCATCTGGGGATTTGATAGAAACTTAAACTATCAGTTCTTACCATGAAAGAACTGAATTAGAAGTTCCAGAAGTGGGCGGAGCCCAGCAATCTTGTCTTAATAAGAATTGCAGGTGATTATGTGCAGAACTATGTTAGTGTTTCTCTATGTGGACTTGTAGATTATGAATAATATAATGCTCAGAGACTTGGGAAAACTGATGAGTCTTTGTTTATGAGGGAATGAAGAAATGATAGAAAAGAATGCTTTCATGTCTTGAGTTCAACCAAGAAGAACACTTTGAAAGCTCAGAGTTTAATTTGTGAGATTAATTGCTTGTATGACTGCAGTCTCACAGGAAGGCAATACTGATGATGAGGTCAGTATGAAATAGATTTGGCTTGGTTCTGAAATCCTAGAATAAATCTCTCTAGTAAGGAAATAGGATGCCTTTCCATATTAGGACATAAATTTAACTCAGATTCTTAAAAATCCTATACAATTTTTATATTCCACTGACTTGGCCAACTTGTTTGTCTCTTGAGACCCCATTTTCTACATCTGAAAACCATATGCATTGTTACTCTCCATGAATTATCTCATTGGAATGATTCAACATGTAGTTTGTGAAGTATTCTGATTACCGAGAAGAGAAAAGCATAAGGATTCATATAAATGATGATGAACTGTTTAGAATTGGATTCAAAATTAGTTGCTTTATTTTAATAGTGCTTTGACATATATATATATATATATATATATATATACATATCCTGACTCAATCTCAATCATGTTTGATTTTTAAACACATTGCATTTTCATGAGCTTTCACTTTTACTTTCTTCATTAAAATATTATGTTAATGCTATCTCCTCACTGGATTTCTGCAAAAAGATAAGAAAACATAGTTTTTAAAGATCAAACATTGCCATCTTTAGATATGATTCTTTTGAGCATTGTTATTTCATGTATGGGTCAAGTATGCATCATGATTGTTGACATGATGACATCATTCAGGAATTTAGGATAAGTATATATGCATCAGCACATTTTATGAGTGGGAAATGCAGCTATGTTTACTTGTCTGCTAATTCTCCCTCCCCCCAGCAGAATGTTTCCATCTTCTCATGCAATGAGGGAGAGGCACATATGCTTTATTAAAGAAAGCAAAGTCTAGTATTTCATATCCTTTGAACTGGAAGACTACAGTTCATTTCTTCTTTCAAAAACGATTGGAGAGGGCTGGGAAGGTGACTCAGTGGTAGAGTACTTGCCTCGCATGCATGAGGCCTTGGTTTCCATTCCTCAGCACCACATAAGCAGAAAAAGCTGGAAGTGGCACTGTGGCTCAAGTGGTAGAGTGCTAGCCTTGAGCTGAAGAGCTGAGGGACAGCGCCCAGACCCAGAGTTCAGGCTGAACGACCAACAAAACAAACAAACAAACAAAAACTATTGAAGACTCTAAAGTCAGACTGCCTGAGTTAAATTTTTGACAAAAAGAAAAGCAAGAAATAGAGATGTAGTTCTGTGGTAGAGTGCTTGCTTGGCATGTATGAAGGTCTAGGCTTAATTCTAGCACTGCAAAAATTTAAAAATGGCAAACACAGAAAAAGAAGACATGAGGTCCCATATAGATGGTGCTAAATAATAGTACAGTGTGTTAAACAACGAATAGAAGTGGACTGGGAATGTGGCTTAGTTGTAGAGTGCTTGCCTAGCATGCATGAAGCCCTGGGTTCGATTCCTCAGTACCACATAAACAGAAAAAGCTAGGACTCAAGTGGTAGAGTGCTAGCCTTGAGTAAAAGAAGCTGAGGGACAGTGCCTGGATCCTGAGTTTAAGCACGAGGACTGGCAAAAAAAAAAAAAAAGAAAGAAAAAGAGAAATATCACAAACAATGTAGAAGGAAAAAAAAACTAGGTATTTTGAAGAAAGTAGGGTCAAACCTTGAATATGAAACAGTCATAAAATGAGCTGAAAATATAAATTTTGCTTACCTAGGGCAAAGCATGAGATCCTAGCTGAAAAAAGAAGAAGTGACTACGGGGCTGGGAAGATGGCTCAGTGGTAGAGCGCTTGCCTTGCATGCCCGAGGCCCTGGATTCGATTCCCCAGCACCACATAAGCAAAAAGAAAAAAAGCCAGAAGTGGCACTGTGGCTCAAGTGGTAAAACGCTAGCTTTGAGTTCAGGCCCCATGACCGGATCTTCCCCCCCCCAAAAAAAAGGAGTGACTGGATGGCTTCGTGGCAGAGTGCTTGCCCTGAGTTCAAAATTTAGTACTATCCTAAAAAAATATAAAAAAGTATAGGTGATAATAAGCCCTTTTGGACAGCAACTTCATTTTTAGACTCTATCTGATGAAACTATCAGAGAGCCTTGAATATTAACAGGCAGAAATGCTCATTCCACATTCTTCTTAGAATAATATTCACTGCTGAATAAATAGGAGAATAAATTATTACTGTGTATATACCACAAACCAAGGCAGGAAATAATACTCCATAAATGTTAAAAGTAGTAGCTGTGGGGGCTGAGAAGGTGGCTCAGTGGTAGAGCGCTTGCCTTGCATGCATGAGGCCCTGGGTTCTATTACTCAGCACCACATCAGCAGAAAAAAAAAAAGCTGGAAGTGGTGCTATGGCTCAAATGGTAGCATGCTAGCCTTGAGCTGAAGAGCTGGGGGACAGCGCCCAGGCCCAGAGTTCAGGCCCCACGACCGGACCCCCCCAAAAAAAAGTAGTAGCTGTGCAGAGAATAAGATGTAATCAACCTTTACAGGAAGGCAAATATCCATTATTTTCTATAGTTGTGTAATTTGTTTTTACCCTTAACAAGGAGGTTATATTATTTCTACATTTCAGAAACAATAAAGATCACATTTAAAAACTGTATCTCAAAGTATGATTCCATGATCGGTTAAGAGTATAATAGGATAAAATAGGTAACATAGCTAAGAGATTTGTTGGTTTGATTGGGTTTTTTTTGTGGTGGTATTGGGGTTTGAATACAGTCTCATGTTGCTAGGCAAGTGCTCTATGATTTGAGCCACACCCTCACTCTTGTAAAATAAACCAGAGAATCAAAATACCACTCTGATTTTGGTAAAAGGTGATGACTACAAAGACTGAAAGGAGGAACAGCAAAGTGGCAGACATGGTTCTGTTGTGGTTTCAATGTTCTTTTTTCATACAGGTTGTTATATTTGTACAATGGGCAAATAGTTTATTATTACCTAAAAAGAGAAAGAATGGTCAAAAGAGTGACTTTTTGCAGTTGCATTGAGCTTCCAGAATTTTAGGTTTCTCTCAGGTATGTTAATTCAGTCACTTTCCTTTTAGGCTGTAGCTGTACTGGAAAATTTGTTTTTCTTTTTTTCACATGGGTCATCCCTATAGAGAACAACTTAATATGATTCCTCTACAAATCATACCAGGACATATAAATAATGCTTGCTATTGATTCCTTTTCCTCCATGTTTAGAATTTAGTCCTAAAATTCTAGGAGTAAAGGGGGTTATGACACAAAGATTCCTGACATTCTTTCCTATCCAGAATCATTTTGAACTCCTAAGGAAGAATTCTTCCACAAAGTTCATGCCAGCTCCATTTCAGTTATTATTTGTTGACTTCCAAAAAAAACTTAGCGTTATCTTTTTTTAAAAATGTGTATATATTTACTTACCAATGCATGTTAGCTGAGAGAATTTGGATGTATTTGACACTGAGCAAGTCACATGGTGCTTTCTACTTTTTCTTATGGAAAACTGAATGTTGAAGAAAAACTGACAGAGCTAACGTTGGTTAATATGCAATTTAAATATTTTCAAAGTAATTCGAATCACATAGTTTGATATTGTCTTAGTTTTCCTATTCTGCTATTAGTGAACTATACTTTGCCATCTACAGAAATATAGTCTATTTTAGTCAACCAGTATTTTCTGAGTGACTAAACACAGGACAGATCCATTTGGGGAATTTAGATACTTTAACTCAGTGGTAATTACCTTAGATGGAAAAGAAACTCTCAGTGGCTCTGCAGGAAAAGGCTTAACTCAATAAAGTAAGGGTTGAAGGTCTCTGCATTCCACATATGAAAAGAGAGTTGGACAAATCAAATGTGTTTGTACTGGACTCACATAGTGACTTTGAAATTAAAAAAAATTACTGTGTGTGTGTGTGTGTGTGTGTGTATCCTGGTCCTGAGGCTTGAACTTGAAGCCTGGGTACTGTCCCTGAGTTTTTATATTCAAGGCTAGTGCTTTACCACTTGGGCTACAACTTCCCCTTCCAGCTTTTTAGTGGTTAATTGGAGATAAGAGCCTTATGGACTTTCCTGCCCAGGCTGGCTTTGAACTGAGATCCTCACATCTCAGTCTTCTGAATAGCTAGGATTACAGGCATAAGCCATTGGCCTCTGGCTGAGATTACTTTTAAGAATTTAAGACATATACAAAGTTTTTCCTTATATACAGTGAATAGATATAGTAGGACATCTGTTGTTATATTTTAGCTATTTTTAGAATCAGTAGTAGAGGATATAAAAATGATTCAAAGTAAAACTATTGTATATCTGAATTCTGGCTTTTTAAAATCCTAGACTGAGACTCTAACTTGGTAGCTGACACTTTCACTCATTGGCTAATGCTCTACCAAGTGAGCCATGCCTCTAATCCCTATATCTGTATTCTGGAAACAAACCAGTACTAATTTTAGGCACATTACTAATAAATATATTATCTATTAAATATATATGCATATACTATCTAATTAAATATACATCTGTCCATATATAACTAAAAGTTTTATCTATGTAAATGTATTCAGGTATGTGTGTATATTAAGAATAGACAGTTTTTCTTTTTCTTTTTTGTCAGTTGTGGGGCTTGAACTTGGCTTGGACGCTGTCCTTCAGCTCTTCAGCTCAAGGCGAGCGCTCTACCACTTGAGCCACAGCTCCACTTCTAGTTTTCGAGTGGTTTATTGGAGATAAGAGTCTCACGGACTTTCCTGCCCGGGCTGGCTTTGAACAGGGATCCTCAGATCTCAGCCTCCTAAGTAGCTAGGATTACAGGCCTGAGCCACCAACGCCAGGTTAGACAGTTTTTCTTTCAAGTATTGTATATTTCATAGGAGACTTGAATAATATGGGCAAGATTTATATTAATCCATGTGATTCCAAGGGCCATTTTCCTTGCACTGTATTGAATGATCTGCAGGAGTGACCTCGCAGATAATGTATGGATGTTAGTAATTAGTCTCTAATATTGTTTCTGTTCTACGAAGCAATATAAAGTCTGACATCTGAACCTTATAACACACATTGCTATGTTGGTTGAGGTTGGCTTCACAGCCTGCCAAAGCTGCCCTCAGTGTTCAGGCCAGATCTGTTTTAGTTTAGATTCCTGGCTTCGCTTCTTTGAAAAGGCTTGGGGCAACTGAGCCAATTTAGAACATCTTCTACTATATTTTGGTGTAGGCAGCCACGGAAAGGCCCCTCAGGGAGTCTGAGCTGAGTTTCCCTCAGTTGTGGAATCAGCCAGCTTGTGTGTGTGTGCATGCCTGTGCACACGCATGTGTATGCAAGCACATGTGTGCCCGTGCACACGCACATGTGTGCTGTGTTTTGTTTTTGTGTTGGTCATGAGGCTTGAACTTGGAGGTTGGGCACTATCCCTGAGCTTTTGTGTTCAAGGATAGTGTTCTACCATTTGAGCCACAGCTCTACTTCTGGCTGTGTGTGTGTGTGTGTGTGTGTGCGCGCGTGAGCGTGAGAGAGAGACAGAGACAGAGACAGGGACAGACAGAGACAGAGAGAAGAGAGATTAATTGGAGATAAGAATCTCATGGACTTTCCTGTCCAGATTGGCTTTGAACTGCAGTCCATAGATCTCAGCCTCCTGAGTAGCTAGGATTACAGGTGTGAGCCACCATTGCCCTGCCTTTGCCAGCTTTCTGTATCTCCATATCTTTGCCTCTAAAACTGAGGTGGGACGGAATCCGTGATTTGTAATCTAGGTCTTCCAGTGCTATTTAGAGACTGCCATGCAACTGGGTGAGGGTAGTGGAGGTGATCTGGCATGGTTCCAGGCCTACTACCACCCCCCTTAGCAACGTTCAGAGGGTTTGTGTGTTTGTGTGTACGTGCACTGCACACATGTACTGATCTACTTCTCTGTCTCGCTCTGCACTGATTCTAAAGGAGAACTCATTTGAAAGACAGGCTCTGTCTCTAAAAATAGTTCCAGAAACACTGGACCAAATAGTACTTAAGTTTCCTTTTAGCTCTAATTTTCTTGGAGCTTGTAAAAGTGGCTTTAAAGAGAGAATCCTACTACCTTTAATTTAACTAAATCATAATCTTTAAAGTGTTTCTGCAAAACACTTCGCCATTAAAATTTCAGAAATAACAATGGAGTCAAATCAATGTCAAAATTCCCAAATGAGGACACATTGTCAGACACCCTGCAACTTTCTATGTCTTTTTTTCTTTTCCAGCAGAAACTATAATGAATTTTCCTCTTGACTTTAACTTTTTAAATTTTTTCTGTTCTTGTCTCCTTCTGAGGTATGAGATCATATCATTTGTAGTTGCAATTGCTAGAATACCAAAAAGTATTGCTCTGGAAAGAGGCCAGGAAGGCCCATTTTCTGTCTGCCCTTTTTTTTTTTTTCCTGGGAAGTTTGTCGTCTTGTCTTTGACTCCATATTTTATGGGATACATATTAAATGTGTTCAATATGTGACTATTAAATAATTAAAGGATATCCTGATCCTGTTCCTTTAGGGATGGTCTAGCCATTATTCTAGAACAGGTGGGCCCAGTGGAATCTTCTGTGATGATGAAAATATTCTGCATCTGTGCTAAGCAATAGGGTGAGCACTAGCCATGTGGGGCTACTAGGTATTTTTTATGTGTCCAATGGCCCTGGTGAGCTAAATTTTTACCTTAACTAAATTAATTTAAATTTAAATCCTCAGCTTTGGCCAGTGGCTACTGAACTATACAGTATAACACTAGAAAAAAAATCTTTCGTTTGGAGTTTGAACACAAAGCTTAGTGCTTCTTAGGTGGGTTCTGGGTCATACTTCCAGCTCTTTATTATTCAGTTGCTTTTCAAGTAAGATCTCATGATTTGTTTTTGTTTTTTGTTTTTGCTGGTCCTGGGTCTTGAACTCAAGGCCTGAGTGCTGTCCCTGAGCTTCTTTGTGCTCAATCACTTAATGATTCTTAGTGCTCTATCACTTAGTGCTCTATCACTTGAGCCACAGCACAACTTCCTGCTTTTACTTAGTTTACTGGAAATGAGAGTCTCATAGATTTTCCTGCCTAGGTTGGCTTCAAACCGAGATCCTCCAATCTCAGCCATCTGAGTAGCTAGGATTACAGGTGAGAGCCACTGGCATCTGGCTTCATGTCTTTTGTTTGTTCGTTATTTTTGTTTTTTTTTTTTCAGGGTGCTCACCTGGTCAGTGATCCTTTCATTTTGCTTTTAGGGCTGGTTTTGAACTTCAGTCCTCACATCTCAGCCTCCTGAATAGCTCAGATTACAGACATGAACCATACAACCTGGCAGTGGAAGGCAATGTTAAATATGCGAGAGTCCCTGAGTAGCAGATGAGCTCTGGGGACTTCTCCAACTCCAATTTCTTCTGAATATAATTTCATCTCCCAAGTATATTTTGTTTTAAATTTATTCCATATCATGACATTCTCATTTTCTATGCAATTCATAAAGACCATTCTCTTCCTGTCTAAAACCAGGACACAGATTTTTTTCATTACAGAAACTGGCAGAGCAGGGTATTCTCTCTTTGTGGGTGAGCCTGTAATAAGACTCCAAATTACATTGTTCTGGTAAATAAAATCCATGCAAACTCAATGATAATTTCCAAACATACTTTAAGCATTTAAAAGACTTTATTTTTATAAGACATTCTCAAGCAGAAGAGGAAAGAGGAAATGGTGTTAGATTCTAAGTTAGACAATAAATACTTCTGTCAATGAGAGTCTGCAATTATTAGTCTAATATACCTCTTGCTATTTCATGTACGTTAATTATTTCTGTTACTCTTTAGACTTCTGACTTTTGATAGTTAATTGGAGATAAGAGTCCCGTAAACTTTCCTGCCTGAGCTGCCTTCAGATCTCAGATCTCAGCCTCCTAAGTAGCTAGGATTATAAGTGAGAGCCACTGGTGCTTAGCAATGTTCATTAGTACAAAAAAAAAAACCCTACAAATTGTTTTAGGTTTCTCTAATTAGAATGTAAGCAATATTCAATGTCACTGAAGCGAACTTATGGGAAATTATGTGACCAGAGAGCTATATTTTTTCCTTTAGAAATATTTAAGATTCCATTTGGAGAGAAAGGTAAACAATAAATATTTTCTTTCTCTATCTGCTCACCTTACCTTCCTCCTCAGCTACTGCTTATTGTAGCATGACTGCCCACCCTACCCTATTCTCCCTCCAAGTCACACAATTTATAATAATGACTGGTATAAATTTGAAGGCCTGGAAAAGAGTACGTGTACATTTCTCTAAAGGAGCTTACCTCTTGGAAATACTTATAAATTACGATTAAAAAGAAAATTTCCTTTCTTTTTTCTCCTTTTCCCTCCCTCCCTCCCTCCCTCCCTCCTTCCCTCCCTCCCTTCCTTTCCTTCCTTCCTTCCTTCCTTCCTTCCTTCCTTCCTTCCTTCCTTCCCTTCCTTCTCTCCATCCTTCCTTTCTTTCCTTCTTTCTTTCTCTTGCCAGTATCAGGGCTTGAACTCAGGGCTCTCCTACAGCCCTGCTCTTTTGTTGGTTAGTTACAGAGTCTTGACATATTTCCCCAGGCTGGCTTCTAAAGGTTATCCTACCAGGTCTCTGCATCCTGAGTAGCTAGAAGCCATTAGCACCCAGCAAGTTTCCATTCTAAAATGACTGCAATGTCATAAGTTTTAGACAGGAAATGTCAAATGGTGCATAAGGAGAGATGTGGTTCACATGAGGTTAAAATTGAGCTAGAAGGAATAGAAGGGATTTAGGTTTAGGAATGGGGTATCTGTATCTCAGTAAATGAGGGAAACCAAGGACTTGAGATGAAGCAAGGAGTCTAGCAGTAAGGCTCCACTTGAAGAGTAAGCAGTTAGAGTAGACGTGCATTTGGGCAAGACTGAGCAGGTCAGTTTACAGCAAAGTTCAAGAAAGCTGGGTTTGAGAAACAAGCTGGGTATCAGTGGCTCACACCTGTAATGCTAGCTACTCAGGAGGCTGAGATCTGAGAATTGAGGTTCAAAGACAGCCTGGGCATGAGACTCTTATCTCTAATTAACTACTAACAAAGTCAGAAGTGGAGCTATGACTCAAGTGGTAGAGTACTACCCTTGAGCAAAAAAGCTCTCTCTCTCTCTCTCTCTTTCTCTCTCTCTCAGGATGAGGATGGGCATTCCCTACCCCTACCCCAGATAAAAAGGGAAAGACAAAAGTTAGGAGAGAGAAGTATATTTCTGGTCACATCAGGAAGACTCTCAAGCATCAGAATGAAAAATTTGTAATCAGCCTCTGTGCAGTTTAATTTATCCCTCTGTTTCGGGAGGCTGTATTTCATCCACTCTGCTGCCATAAGTGTACCTAATACCTTTCCCTCACAGGATAAGATAGTTATGTTTATTTTGATTTATAACACTAACAGTGAATAAACTCTAGAGTTATTTAATATATTGGTTGCTGACTGTATGTAAATTGCCAGGACTATATAGCTCTTGTATATTTTATGTATCGATATTATTTATGTTACTGATATTGTGTAATAAATATTAGAAACTTCTTCCATGAGTTATGCATTTATTAGTGTGTACATACCTTCCCTAAATTGGATTGATTTAAGAGTATATTTCTATATTTTTATGTGTATTTTGATTTAAACAGAAAACTGGCAGGGAGCCAAGTCAAAGCATAGTTTTGCTAGCATGAATTCATCCCTGTGATTGTGGAACTACAAAGCCCTCAGCTATATTGCTCTCTTTTCTTCCTCTTTATTTCACAGATGAGGAAACCCAGCTTACCTCAGCCACACAACCAGTTACTGACAATGCCAAGGCTGAAACCCAGTTCTCTGGTATTTTTCTACCATGAAACCTCTTCTCATCTGAAATAAGCGACCAATTAAAGCAAAACATTGAACGCCTGAGGCATATATGCTATTTAAAAAGTTAATTTCCAGACCACATGGAATATATTGTCAGTTCTATAATTCAGATACTGTACTTTACACTTGTTAACAGCATGGCATCCAAGTTTCTGATAGACCAGTTATTTTTTATTATAGGCAGAACCTGCAAATTTCTCTTAACAAGAATTAACCGGTGGTAGTATTGAGAAATAGAAGGATGGAGGTGGCCCTATTTAGAGACACATCAGAGAGAGAAATATCAAGGGCCACAACTGTCTGCCAAAACAACACATACATAGGCAGGGACATCTCTATGACCCTTCCCAGTTTGAAGGAGTTACAAGAAGATGAACTGATCATCACATTAAAATCAGGATTTTTTTTTATTATTCTGTCAATGTCTATGTGGAGGGTATGGGATGGAATGGAAAGGAGCAGTAAACCAAGTGGGTGAAACTGGCCAAGTGAAGGGCAAAATGAATCATGGTTGAGATATGGGCCAGATGAAATACAGATGTGAAGACTCTCAGGATGGTCCACCATCAGGAAGTTTGAACTAAGGTCCAAGAAATAGACAATCAGTCAACAGGTTCCACACACACTAAAAGGAAACACCCTTTCATCCAACTTCCCACGAACACCATAGAGCCTTGTCCAAGCCCCATAGAGCAGTCACAGCCACACAGATACGATAAGCTCCCTTGCCTATCTGCCTATACTATTCATTAATGCCTTCCTAATAAGCCTTTGCCTCTCCGCATTTTCCTGGGTTGGAAAATTCTTTTTCACTTGGCTGCAACGAACAAATGCTACAAGGACAGTCTTCACAGTGCAAACATTTCTTATTTTAGTTTTAAATGGCCCTTCTAACAATTTGGCCACTGGGCACCAATTCTAGGAGCCCCTAAGTGCTATTAATAGCACATAACCCGTGTTAAAGATGATTAACCCTAATATCGACTGCAGCACACATAATTACAACAATGACCACCCAGTCAGGGCCCTACTCTGATTATTTGGAAGTTTTCTCTCAGAAGAAGCTGGTGGGAGGGATTTCTCTCCCTCACACCACTGAGCTTAAGATTAGTGGAAGGAATGCTTGACTAGTTCACACTTTTAAAGGACCCACAAAGCTCCTCGCCTAAAGGAAAAAGATTTTTTTTTTAAAAAAAAAAACTTCTGAATTCTGATCAGTAATTCCCTTTGAAGTGAAAAGACCATTTCCCCCCTCTACTGAGTTTCTTGTTCTTCTCCCACCCAAGGCTTCCGAAAACTCCAAACAAGGGCGCAGCCGTTCAGTCGGGAGTACTCATTATGTTCTGTCCTTTGTCCCGCTGCTGACCCCTGCCAGGCCCCAGGCCCCAAGGCGCCCTGCGGGGTCCAGAGCCAGCGCTACTGCAGGACCCGGGGGGAACCGAACAGCCGCGGAACCACAGGCCAAGGGAGCTGCGCGGAAGTGGGGAAGGAGGAAAGAGGGACCGAGCCGCAGAGGCCTAGCGCCCAGGCTTCGGCTTCGGCGGCGGCGGCCCCAGGATGGAGCCTCTGCGGGCCCTGGAGCTGTATAGCGGCATTGGCGGCATGCACCATGCGCTGAGAGGTGAGAGCTGACCCGGCTGACCGAGCTGACCAGTCCCGACGCTGGGATGGAGGCGGAGTGAGGTGGGGGGGGGAAGGACGAGGGGGCGGGACTCGGTTGTCATGGAAACCACCGGGGGCGGTGTCTCGGGGCCTGGGGTTTGGCGGAGGGGGCCCGGGGCGGGGATGGAGGGGGCCCGGGGCGGGGATGGAGGGGGCTTATTGTCGTCGCCTGGACAGGCCTGGCGTCTCCGCGGCCTGACAGTGAGG
Source organism: Dipodomys ordii (assembly GCF_000151885.1). Taxonomy (NCBI): domain Eukaryota; kingdom Metazoa; phylum Chordata; class Mammalia; order Rodentia; family Heteromyidae; genus Dipodomys; species Dipodomys ordii. Next base: position 14,247,958 of record NW_012267240.1, read on the forward strand.
CGGGGGTTTGTGGGCCTGTGAAGTGTGACTAAAGCGGCCTGGACAAAGTTGGAGGGAGGGAAGAGCTCCTGGCCCAGCGCCAGGCCTCCCCTCCCCTCCCCTCCTCCTTCCCCTTCCTCTTTCTAAGGTGCTGTCTGTCCCTCAGAAGTTGGGGAGACAGTGCTTTACCCAAACGGAAGTGGCAGCGCGGGGTGGGGTGCGGGGAGGCGGGCGGAACAGGGTGATGGGTACAAGTGTAGGTAAGAGCCTGTACCAGTCAATAGGGAAAACCTGAGTAAGTACGCGCACAGGAACATCACCGTCTTCTTCAGTTAGAGGTCAGGGATCTGGGTTCCAATGTAAGTTCAAGCTTGGCTGCACACTCCGACCTGGGGCTCATTCCTAATAACCCGTTTCCTGGTTTTAGGCTGTGAAACAATCCCCTCAGATACTCTATTGACAGGACTAAAATTAGAAAGTGTTTAGTCGTGCTTGATACATGTGTAGACTCTGAAAATAGATTATTATGACCTCTTTTAGTTGGTGCCTATAATTTCTTCATTGTTAAATTGCTAGTAAAAGATTCAGTTGGTAATACTGATTTAAAAATATTTATTAAGGGCTGGGAATGTGGCTTAGTGCCTAGCATGCACGAAGCCCTGGGTTCAGTTCCTCTGCACCACATAAACAGAAAAAAACAGGAAGTAGTGCCTCAAGTGGTATAGGGCTAGTCTTGAGCAAAACAACCTCAGAGACTGGTAAAAAAAAAAAAAAATTCTTTTTTTCATTGAGAAAGAATATGTCATTTGCAGGAAATGGATAGACCTAGAACAAATCATGCTAAGTGATGTAAGCCAGGCTCATAGAGACAAAGGCCACGTTTCTCTCATATGTGAAGCTAAATCTACAATACAAATATGCACAAAAACAGATACAGAGCTCAACGCATTTACACCCAAACTGACTAAAGGATGGTATACTTAGGGATGGAATCCAAAGGCGTAACTCCTGTAAACAACTAATGGACTGTTTATCAAAATGAATGCCAGGAAGCACAGACATGATTTGGAAGGAGTGGAAAGAGGAAGGGTGAGCATGTGTAGTCATTATATTCAATGTACACTGTGAAAAATGAGCTAGTAACTTGAGGGGAGAAAGGGGAGGAGAAAAATGGCCGAGAATGAAGGAAGGGGTGACATTGGCCATGAGGCATTGTACGCATAACCTGACTTAGGGATTTGTAACTTCTTTGTATAATTGCTTAACAGTAATAAAAAATGAACATAGGAAAAATATTTATGGAGTGAGTTCTGCCTGTTCTGTGCCAAGCTGGACACTTGGGATACAAAATGACAAACTTTGAACGTGTATGTGTATATGCTAATGATTAAATTACCAAGACAACCAGAAAACAAACTTTCCAGCTTCTCTTTTTAGTACCAAGGGTAATGAGAAGTTGACAGTGTAGGATAGTGACAGTATTTAATGAATTGAGCACTACTGATTTCAAGTGGTTATATAAAAAAAAGAAAAAAAAGTACATTTAATTTCTTTCAGGTGATAGATTTGCTCAGACAAAATGCATATTTTAGTGTCTCAAGTTTTCATTGTGAGACTGGGAATGATAGCTCATGCCTTATGATCCTAGTTTCTTGGGAGATAGAGATTAGAAAAATTGTGGTTTGAGGCCAGCAACAAAAGTTAGCAAGATCCTATCTCAATAAGCCAGCTGGGGTGGTTCATATCTCTGTTTTCAGCTATAAGGGAAAATGTAGATTAGGAGGATAGCAGTCTGAAGCTAGCTCTAAGCAAAAACCATAAAATGCTACCTGAAAAAATTAAGTGAAATACATGTGTGTGTGTGTGGGGGGGGAAGGAATGGATTGAGCACAAGCCTAGAAAGTGTGAGGTCAGAGTTCAAATCCAAGTACCATCAAAATTCTTTCATCCTTAGAAGCTTATGTAATGTGCTGTTGCATTGTTACAATAATTATACAGATGTCTTAATAAAAAGCAATATTAATATCTAACATTGTTATCACCTGGCTTGGCTCAGTAGAAAAAGACTGATAGATAATTATGTGGTTAGGAGACTGGAAAGGGGAAACAAGGAAGGAAGCCACAGCAGAGCATACGTACATAGCTAGCCTACTAAGAAATTGTACAACTTAACTTTTTTTTTTTTTAAAGAGCTGCCCATAGCAAAACTTATACCCATAGCATTTTGTAGAATAAGATCTGAAACTTCAAGTACATATAAGGCAAGAATAAGCTTTCAAGAAGGGTTAACAGTAAATCAAAGAAGTCTCAGAATGGCAGGTCAAATGTAGATAAGATTTTTTTGTCGGTCATGGAGCCTGAACTCTGGGCCTGGGCACTGTCCCTGAACTCTTCAGCTCAAGGCTAGCACTCTACCACTTGAGTCAAAGCGCCACTTCTAGCTTTTTCTTCTTTATATATAGTTTTTTTTTTTTTTTGTCGGTCGTGGGGCTTGAACTCTGGGCCTGGGCATTGTCCCTCAGCTCTTCAACTCAAGGCGAGCACTCTACCACTTGAGCTACAGCGCCACTTTAGCTTTTTCTTCTTATGTGGTGCTGAGGAATCGAGCCCAGGGCCTCATACATGCAAGGCAAACACTCCACCACTGAGCCACCTTCCCAGCCCTAGATAGGATTTTTGTAGGTTGATTTTGCAGATTTCTTTGATAACATAATTATATTTTTGTAACAAATCTTTTTTGTTACAAATCTTTTTCAGTGAGTATCTGGGTCACTTCCCAGTGAGTGTCTGAGTATGTTTTATATAAAACTTTTTTGTTGTTGTTGTTGGTTCTGGGTCTTGAACTCTGGGCCTGGGCACTATCCCTCAGCTCTTCAGCTCAAGGAGAGCGCTCTACCACTTGAGCCACAGTGCCACTTCTGGTGGTTAATTGGAGATGAGTCTCATGGACTTTCCTGCCTGGGCTGGTTTTGAACCGTGATCATCAGCTCTCAGCCTCCTGAGTAGCTAGGATTACAAGTGTGAGCCACCAACGCTCGACTATATAAAACATTTTCATGTTACAAATTATAAGCATCAGCCAGAAAAATTGTAATCACATGGCTAGATCGTATGTATACTTGTTAATTAAGTAATTTATATCTTTTAAGTTCTATATGTATATGAATACGTAGCTTTCAACATGGGAACTTTAGTCATATTCCACTTACTTGGTGGTCTTTAAAAGACTATAACATTGTTTAATTTTTATATTTCTTTTGATATACCTTTTTTTTTTTTGCCAGTCCTGGGGCTTGAACTCAGGGCCTGGGCACTGTCCCTGAGTTTCTTTTGCACAAGGCTAGCACTCTACCACTTGAGCCACAGCATCACTTCTGGACTTTTCTTTTTCTTTTTATGTGTTACTGAGGAATCGAACCCAAGGTTTCATGCATGTGAGGCAAACACTCTACCACTAAGCCACATTCCTAGCCCCCACTTTTGAGAATGTATCCAAACATTATCTATATTTATACTTGTTTTCATTTAGTTATTTCTCAAGCTCATAACCAAAAGAAGTATTAAATTATTTTGTTCTGGGGCTGGGAAGGTGGCTCAGTGGTAGAGTGCTTGCCTCACATGCATGAGGCCCTGGGTTCGATTCCTCAGCACCACATAAAAAAAGCCAGAAGTGGCACTGTGGCTCAAGTGGTAGAGCGCTAGCCTTGAGCTGAAGAGCTGAGGGATAGCTCTAGACAGGCCCAGAGTTCAAGCTCCATGACTAACAAAAAAATAAATAAAATAAATTATTTAGTTCCATGATAAAAAATAGGTTCCTTTGTTTGCATTGTACTAATTATAAATGTGGTACATTCTGCGAGCATGGTGGTCTTGGCACTTGGGCTAAGGAGGAAGAAGGATTGAGAGTTCAAAGGCAGCCAAGGCTCCATAGTGAGACCTGTCTTGAAAAAAAAGAAAACAAGCAAGCACAAATACATTCGAGAGTCAGTAAATATTTATTACAGTACCCATTTTGTACTGACTGCCCGACAATAGCACATTAGTACTCTATTTAAGAAGTTTACAAGATAACTAAATTTCATAGGCTAGCCTAGGAACTTCAGTGTAGGTGTCTTCAAGGTGAAAAGTTTGACCTCTTATTAACCATCTACTTTAAGGTGAACCTTTAGGTAGATATTCTTGAACGTGTAAGTATAGGCTTATTAAACTTTTTTTTTTCTCTAACAAGTGGTATTCTTAGGAATAGAAACCCAATAAAAAGGGGTTGGGAAGGTAGCTCAGTGGTAGAGTGTTTGCCTTGTATGCATGAGGTACTGGGTTCGATTCCTCAGCACCACATAAACAGAAAAAGCCGGAAGTGGCACTGTGGCTAGGATGCTAGCCTTGAGCTGAACAGCTGAGCCCAGCCCAAGTTCAGGCCCCATGACCTGAAAAGAAAAAGAAAAAAAGAAACACAATAAAAAACTGAGAGCTAGCCGGGCGCTGGTGGCTCACGCCTGTAATCCTAGCTACTCAGGAGGCTGAGATCTGAGGATCGCGGTTCAAAGCCAGCCCGGGCAAGAGAGACCGTGAGACTCCTATCTCCAATAAACCACCAGAAAACCGGAAGTGGCACTATAGCTCAAGTGGTAGAGCGCTCACCTTGAGCTGAAGAGCTGAGGGACAGCGCCCAGGCCCAGAGTTCAAGCCCCACGACCGACCAAAAAAAAAAAAACTGAGAGCTGAATTTAGAAATCATAACTCACTCTTATGCACAATTAAGAGGCCCTTACTGGGTGCCTGGCTGTACTAGTTAACAACCATATTTAAGTACAAGGAGTACCTAGATGCAGGGAGCATGGTCTGGCTCTGTCAGATAGTTTAGTCTAATGAGAGACATGCTGCCCTTGGCAAAATGTGAACTAGACTGTGAACAGAGCCTGCAGGACTAAGAGGCCTTAGTGGAAGAGGTCATGGCTGAGCCGAGTAAGTCCCGAGAGACCAATAATAATAATCAAGAATAGGGGTTGGGCAACCTGAGGTGAGTCTCGATACCATATACAGAATCAGTAGGATTGGGAAATATGATGAACCAGATGCTACTTGTCACTTGGTGTTCTCTGAAGGAAAAGTGTATGTGTTTGAGTATGGTGCCTGCAAGTTGGAAGAACACAGGGTACAGTGTCAAAAGAGAAGGGTGGACACAAGTACACAGGGACCAGATTGTGCTAAGGAGTTTGGATCTTATCAAGAATGCAGTGGTAACTTTGAGAAGACTTTTGAGCCTTAGGATGACTTCTTTAAAACCTAGAAAAAGCCCCAGAGAGACCCATATGTACTAATTTACTAATGTATGTTAAGAAAAATGAGTATTTCATGCTGCTTTTTTTTTTTTGGTTGGTCATGGGGCTTGAACTCTGGGTGCTGTCCTTGAGTGCTTCAGCTCAAGGTGAACATTCTACCACTTGATCCACAGTGCCACTTCTCAGGGGTAATTGGGAGATAAGAGTCTCATGGACTTTCCTGCCCAGGCTAGCTTTGAACCAAGATCTTCAGATCTCAGCCTCCTGAATAGCTAGGATTACAAGAATGAGCCAATGGCACACAGCTAATGCTGTTGTTGTTTTTTAATGCTTTTATTTTCCCATATTTTTATTAGCATCAAGTGGCTGTGCAAGTGGATTTTATTTAAACACATTCATACAGTGTACTTTGATTAGACTCACCTCCTCCATCTTCCTTCATTTCCCTTACCTGCAAACTTCGTTGCTCTGTCTTCCCACATGTGCAGAAAGTGTTTTCACCCACTTTCACCCTCTCCACTTTTGCCCTCTTCCTTCCATACCCCAGATAGGACTGTCTCACAATCTTATTCATTTTTTAACGTGTGTGTTAATTATTCACTGTGGTACTTGACATATGCATTTATAGCACTTTAATCAGACTGAGCCCCTCGCCACCACTCCCCTGCCCCACCCCCAGTTATGCTCTTATTCAGCAGCATTCAGTGAGTTTGGTTATTGATGCTGTCATTTATTTTATTTTATTGGTGCCAGTCCTGGAGCTTGAACTCTGAGCCTGGGCACTGTCCCTTTTAGTGTTTTTGTCCAAAGTTAACATTCTAACACTTGAGCTACTGCTTCACTACAATTTTTTGGTACTTATTTGGAGGTAAGAGTCTCACGGACTTTTTCACCTCTGCTGGCTTCAAACTACAATCCTCAGATCTCAGCCTCCTAAGTAGCTAGGATTATAGGTGTGAGCCACTGATGTCCAGCAGTGCTGTAATTTTTAACTGACATTAGGCATTATATGTACTGGTATGTGTAGTTTATCATAAACATGTTTATTTAATATCTTTGAATGATCACATCTCTTTTCATGAGGTTTCTAAGATAGGGCTTTCTATAAGAAACAATCCCTATAAAGATTGACTTTTTCTTTTAATACACATGATTTGGAAATAAATGATCTCATCACTTTCCAGGTGAGTTTTCTCTTAATTGTTGTCAAAAGTTGATGGAAGGAAGAGTCTCTTAATTTCAGGGCAGTAGGTTATCTAAAATTACCAAATACTGGGGCTGGGAAGGTGGCTCAGTGGTAAAGCGCTTGCCTTGCATGCATGAGGCCCTGGGTTCGATTCCCCAGCACCACATAAGCAAAAAAGAAAAAAGCCGGAAGTGGCACGGTGGCTCAAGTGGTAGAGCGCTAGCCTTGAGCTGAAGAGCTGAGGGACAGCACCCAGGCCCAGAGTTCAGGCCCCACGACTGGACTCCCCCAAAAATAAAATTACCAAATACTATTTGTAAGAATTAGGGCTTATGAATTAATAATTATTCAAAGACAAGTTAAATGGAAATCTGAGAAGTTAAAGGAGTTACTTCTGTGGGGGTGTTGTTGGTAGGGTTCTTGATTAGCAGGCACAAGGCCTCGTAGTAGACCAAACAAGTGGTAATGACCCTGGATGGAGGGCATGCTGGCTCTACCTCCCTTGTGCTTATCATTCCAAGGATTGGTAGCAAGGTCAGGAAAGACTTATCACTGCTGCTCTCTGGGGATTATATTTCAGTCCATTTTTATTTAGTATTTTTATAGCAAAGGTTGAAATCATCCACTTTTTGTCATTTGTGAAGATACTGTCCTCTTATATTACTCTAACATCTTTTGAAGATGTTTCTCCTGATCTGTCTCAAAACAAGTAGCTTATAACTCTGAACATTATCTCACTAGTCTCATTTCCTAAATTTAATAAAAATTAAAATCATCCCCATCATTAACTTATGTACTAAGTTATCTGTTAAATTTACCTGAAACATATTTCAGGTAAATGCCAGGTAGTGAATAGAAGTTTCAGTAATTACTGAGTATCTTCATGTTGACAGCTATTTTATAGACTCTCAGTTTAATTTTTAGCAGCATTTACTGCTGTAAAGCTGTTTTTCTGTGAGTTCCATTGATGAAGAGATTGAAGCTTAGAGATGATAAATGAGTTTCCTAAGGCTGCCCAGCTAGTGAGTGACAGCAATTTTCCTCCCTCTGTTTTCCCCACTATCCAGTTGTGCTTCTATTCAGGACTATTGCTGTGGAACCTAGTAACTGTGCTATACAGTATTGTAGCCACAAGACAGATGTATTTATATTTAAAATAGAGATGGAGTTCCTCAGTTGTACTGTTCACATGTTGCATGCTTAGTACTCATCTACAACGTGAGTGACAGCTGCCACATTGAGCAGCATAGATATAGAACATTTTTATCACTGCAGAAAGTCTTATTGGATGGAGCTACTGAAGTGTCAGGTTGACAATTTCAACTACCTGTATATGGAAAAAAATCATTTTAGAGATCAGTGCATGTCCCTGGAAGCTGAGTCCACTCAGATCCTCAGGACTGAGGGTCCTGGCAGTGTTGTTTAGTGTTCTGTAGCCCCTGGCCAAAATGAGAGAGGAGGGGAGAAAGAGACTGAAATGGGGAGGGGAGACAGTACTAGCTACCTTAGCACACCGACACTATGTTAAATGGACTTTCCTGGACACTAGAAATATTTCTTGTGTCTTAACTTCCTTTCTCAAGGTCCTCCTCAAAACCTGTTGCCTCCTTGCCTCTCTATTTCTCTATATTTCACTGTGTTTTCATGCAAATCTTGTGTGTGTGTGTGTGTGTGTGTGCACGCATGCGCCCTTATTTGTGTGTGGTCCATTTTTACTTTTAATATTACTTTGACATATTTCTCTTCTGGGCGCTGCCCAGCCATGTCTTCGTGGCCTCTAATGTTTACTCAGATGTCGATAACAGTAAAGTATGTCTTGACCCCAAACATTTTTATTTCATTGAATAGTAGCTGAACTTCTAAGGAGACTTTTTTTTTTGTCAGTTGTGGGGCTTGGACTCTGAGCCTCAGCGCTGTCCCTGAGCTCTTCAGCTCAAGGCTACGCTCTACCACTTGAGCCACAGTGACACTTCCAGTTTTCTGGTGGTATATTGGAAATAAGAGTCTCATGGACATTCCTGCCCGGGCAGGCTTTGAACCACTATCCTCAGATCTCAGCCTCCTGAGTAGCTAGGATTACAGGCGTGAGCCATCAGCACCCAGCTCTAAGGAGACTTTTTAAGGAAACTGAATGGTCATTGCATAGCGTTTAAACTCATTTTATGTTTTATTCATAGAAATATCATTAGTGAGTTTTGAAATGCAGAAAAAAATTAAGATCCAAGAAATGTACTTTGCTTTGCTAACAGCAGTAAAATATTTGATGCTTGCTTACTCACTTTATCCTGTAGTACTGGGAGTTGAACCCAGGTCATCCCTTGGTTCTACCACTTGAGCCATACTCCTAGTCCTTTGCTACTGATATTAAATTCAGAATCCTTACAGATATGTTTGTGTTTATCCTTCTATTTCTAATTAAGCTGACACTTGGAATGAAAGGAAATAGAAATTAGCTATACTCAACCAATTGATCTCCCATTTCACAACTAGATGTCAGTGTTAACCTACCTGATTAAATGTCTCAGGTGTGCTTATAATGAGGCAAATCAAATACTTAACCTATATGGGATACAGATCAGAAAGCAAACCATGTGCCTTATTTCAAAGTGGGAGGATTAATGCTATATTTACATTTCAAATTTTTTGTGCTTCTATTTTAATCATTATGCATGAAAATTAAAATTCTTGATTTGGTTCGGAAAGCCAGGCGGAGTATAAATTTGTACCTTTTTACTATTCCAACCAGAAGTCCTCCCCTATCAGAAATCGTAATCCCCTACCAGCTTTACCAGAAATCAAAGGAAAAGTATTCACATTCAAATGTAAATTTGCATTTTAGCAATCAGTTCCCATAAATAGAAACATAATGTCTTTGTCCTTTTCTTATAGATTCAGTGTGGTAATCTTTAAACACAATGGAAATTGTTTTCTCTTATCTAGAATGTCTCACTGCATTTCTCAGCTTTTTAAAAACCTATGCTTCCTATTCCTAAACCTCAAATCCAGGAACTCAAATCTCATGAACAAAAGCTGGGCAAAGTAATATATTAAAATATTGAAAGCACATCCCTCCTTTCACCTTTACCAAAAGATCCCAATGGGTCCCTTTTCGGTTTTCTCTCTCCTTTGAGAATCCATGGACCATGTGATCCAGTCTTATTCTTGGATCCCTTATATGAGAGAGTTCCTATGAGAACAGTTCTACAGGAGCATCTCCACTTTGACATTTTTAGAAATATAATTTCAAAGTATGTATCTTCCACTTAAAGGTTTTCGAGAGTACATTTTTAAGCTATATGCTAGGAAATACTAAAATAAGTTATCTTTGGGGCTCACTTTAACATTTTGACAAAAATGATATGCTTTCTATTGTTACTTATAAGTTTAATTTTTCCCTTAAAAATGGATTCATATCCAGGAACAATTCTGTTTTGAAAGACGAACTGAATTAGTGTAATAATCTTAGTACTGATTGAATACCCTAGTCCCCAAACTCCAGAACCCAAGCTTTTTGAGCATCAATATGAAATCATGAGTGGAAATTCCTACTCCTGATCTCATGTTTTGGTTACAGTAAAAATGCAGGTGCACTAAAATTTTCTTTTTATAAAATTACCTTTAGCATATGTGTACATGGTATAAATAAAGCACAAATGAGTTTTGCATTTAGTGTCCCACTCTGAAGCTATCTTATTATGACTATGCAAATGTTCTAAAGTTTGAAACACTTTTGGTTCTGGTCCCAATAATTTTGGAATTAGAATATTTAACTTGTATACTGTAAATCTGCATTTTTGACCCCCCCCCCTTTTTTTTGGTGGTACTACAGAGGTTTGAATTCAGGGCCTAACCCTTTCAGTATTTTTTTTTTTTAATCAGTCGTGGGGTTTGAACTCTGGGCTTGGGTGCTGTCCCTGCACTATTCAGCTCAAGGCGAGTGCTCTACCGCTTGAGCTACAGCGCCACTTCCAGTTTTCTAGTGGTTTATTGGAGATAAGAGTCTCATGGACTTTGCTGCCCAGGCTGTCTTTGAACCATGATCCTCAGATCCCAGCCTCCTGAGTAGCTAGGATTAAAGGCGTGAGCCACCAGAGCCCGGTGCCTCACCCTTTCTGGAAGCAGATGTTCTACCACTTGAGCCGTGACCTCAGCCTTTATATCCATTTTTGTTTACTAATGGAAATAACTTTTTGGGTCATGCTGTCTAAAATCTGTGCATCAATCTGTGAAACTATATGTTTATTGACTTTAAAATCCATTCGTTCCTGAGAAAAAATTTTCAGTTCATCAGTTTTGGGTCTCCACTAGAAACACTCACATACAATTGCTTTTTGTCAGACTTTATGACCTGCAGGCACATAATGCACAAACATAAAATTAACTATTGATTTTGGTATAGATTTAGTACATCACTCTGAATTTTTAGTCAGCCTGAGAAAGAGGTGAAACTCATGTTAACCAATTCCAGGCAGACCTGTGTGCTGCATAAATAGTGAAAATGTAAGCACAGCAGCCTGGTGAAAGTAGGTCTGATTTAGAAAACAATAAAATACTATGGTGAATGTTTATTTAATCTGTTTTTTTTTCCAGTTCTGGGACTTGAACTGGGCCTGAGCACTGTCCTTGAGCTTCTTCTGCTCAAGGCTAGCCTCTACCACTTGAGTGAGCCACAGCACTTCTTCCCCCTTTTTCTGTGTATGTGGTACTGAGGAATTGAACCTAGTGCTTCATGCATGATAGGCAAGCACTCTACCACTAAGCCATATTCCCAGCCCCTAATCTTGAGTGTCATACAGTGATTAGTAGTAGTTTACTTGTTGACCTGAATTATACATTTTGTGATTTTTTTTCAGATTAATCTTCAAATAATGATTTTTCTTTGGTTGAGAAGCCTTCTTAATTTATGTCTCAAGATCTTTCTGTTGTTTTTGACAAAGATAGAATTCATAACCTATTGTTTATACTCAAGCAATTAAGCACCTGTTCAATTTAGATTCAGTTGGAGGTGGCTAATTGTGGTATTACTGATTAGACTCAAGGTTTGCAATTTCCCATAAGCATAGGGGATGGTACTTTCTAGAAGAATATCTAGGGAATCTGAGTTATTTAAACCTAAGAGGCACTGGTAAATATTTTCCTGGAGACATCTATGCTCTCTTTTCCTCTGGTTTCATCTCTTCTAGAGTTCAGTGTAAGGTCACATTTTTTTTTTCTTTTTCTGATTAGATGTGAGCCTTTTTCCTGCAATCTAGTTTTATTTCCAGCATTTGTTGCTTACATTCTAGATCCTTACCCTGGAATTTTTCTATCTGCTTTTTTAAAAATGTTTGTTCTGATTTAAGGTCACCACCAATCAGCAGATAGCTATTATTAAAGAAATAACCACTATGTCTGTGAATATATGCTCCAACGTGGTAGCTATCAAGGAAAAAATTAGTGAATACTCAGGATGTGTAGAATTCAGTACTGTAAAGTACTATTAGTACAGTAGCTCTGAACATCCATATCTTGAAACTGCATAGTGTCAGGAGCATCACTGTCACAAAGTTACTGTTGTCTCATTAAAATGGCTCTCCAGAGATAAGATCTTACTTCATGCTCTTGAATACTTGAGTGCTGGATACATCCTGCTCCCCAGTGCTGCCCAACTTCCACTAAAAATAGACTGCCTCTCAACAAATATAAAAAATTTCATTTTGTCACTCTAATTCAGCACATTATGGGCTCTTTGGGGTTTGGGAGAGTTACTGTAATTTTTATTTTGTTTTCTGGGCCTCATTTGCTTTGATGGAGGTGTAATTTTCATTAAATTAAAGGTAGAAACATATCAGATCATACAAGGATTTAAATATAAGAGAGTACAAGGCAGGATTGACCTAGCACTTCTCCACATCAACTGAGCTGTGTAATGCATGTGCAGGAATGTAAAATTTTTGTTTCTGAAATTTCTTTTGGTTTTTAAATTTTTATTATGTTTTTGACCATGCCTGGTTAAAAAAAAAAAAAACCTCTTATAATTCCACAAGTAAGGTAGGCTTACTGTATTTGAATCTACTGTTGTAACATTATAGTGTTTTCTTTAATGATTTGCTTAACTTTTCAACTATTTTAGTTTCTAAGCTTTTTCTATTGTGTCCTGATTTTGCACATGGTCTGCATAATTGGTTTTATATAGATTTGGGGGAAGAAGGTGGTGATTGCAAAGAATAGCAGCAGCTGCAATTACAGAGTTCAGATTGTGACTGCAATCTAAGAACATACTGAAATTCTCAGCATCTGAAGGCTAATGATAGCATTCCTTTACAGTTACATTCCATATTCTTGTATTCTCCCCTCTATGTCAAAATTTTAATGTCTCTGGATGGTTTACACTGGCTACCAGTGAATTCCTCACCTTATTAAAAAATTTATCTAGGCTTCAAACAGGTAAATTTAAGCTATGGTAATTTTATATCAATAAAGCTCTTATGAAAAAAGCCACAGGGCTGGGAAGGTGGCTCAGTGGTAGAGCACTTGCCTTGCATGCATGAGGCCCTGGGTTCGATTCCTCAGCACCACATAAGCAAAAAGAAAAAAGCCGGAAGTGGCACTGTGGCTCAAGTGGTAGAGCGCTAGCCTTGAGCTGAAGAGTTGAGGGACAGCGCCCAGGCCCGAAGTTCTGGCCCACCGACTGGACCCCAAAAGAAAAAGAAAAAGAAAAAAGCCAAAAAACTTACACAGAAACATTTCAGATGTATTATAGATGGGCTTTGTGTTAATGTGAGACAGAAACCCATGATATTTTATTTATATGAAATTTCAATTAGAATATACTTTCATTTAGGATATACTATGTTTATTTTTTTTAACTTAGGAAAAATTTCTAGTTGTCTCATAAGTATATATCTTAATGAGAGAGGAAGCTAAATATAAGAAGCAATAACTGCAATTTAAATCTTACTTTTGGCCCTGAAACTCTGGTAGAGAATTGAACCGCAGCCACTAATTTTTTGTTTCATGCCTGGCTTCTCCTGGCCTGGCTCCTCCTTGCCTGGTCCTCCATTGATGGGTTGACAACTGGCTAGATAAAATTAAGGAAAGCCATCCATTCCTAAATTCTGCACTTTTAGCTTTTCTCTGTGATGGACCAACTGTTCCTATGGAGTATTCTTTTTACGACATACCATTTATCATTACAGAAAGTTGTGTCCATGCACAAGTGGTAGCTGCCATCGATGTAAACACTGTTGCTAATGAAGTCTACAAGCATAGTTTTCCTCACACACAGTTGCTGGAGAAGACAATTGAAGTAAGTAATTCGTATTATTAAAAAACATATGTAACCAAAAAATGGATTGAAAACACTCCCAAATCCTGGTTTCTCTCGGCTTAATTGGATGATGCATCGTGAAAATCATAAAAGTTTAGAAGGCAATTAATAGTTTCTATTTATTAGAAGATAAAAAATGTATCTTTGTTCCCCATAGTGGGATATTATGTACTACAATATGTGGATCTAGTCACATGCTTTTGTTTTCTGTTTGAGGCTATTACTAATAAAGTTGCTATGAACATTCATGTACAAGTTTTTGTGTGAATTTTTAAATGTTCATCTTATGGGTAAATATTTAGGAGTCGAATTGCTGTATTATGTGGCAATTTTCCTTAAATGCATGAGAAGATAAAACTTTTCCAAAGTTTACTTTAACCATTTTACATTCCTATTGTCAATGTTTCAGCAGAAATTCAATTTCCTTGCCAAGATTTGTTATTAGTCATCCTGTTTTAATCATCCAAGTGAACAGAAAGGGTGTGTGACTTAAATTGCATTTCCCTCATGGCAAATAATATTGACTACCTTTTCATGTGTTTATGGGCTATTTTTGTGTTTTCTTTTCCAATAAATTTCTTGGATATCTGGCTTCCAGAACGTTCTTAGTACTCTAAGAGGTAACCTTAGCAACATTCTCTATTCCTACTTCAACTCCTACAAGACAGCAATCTATGTCTTCTCTTGATGGATTTTTTTTCTAAACATTTGATATAAATGGACTAATATAAGCCCTATTGTCTAGGTTCTGTTGCTTAACATGTTTTCAAAGTTCATTTGCATTGTAGCATGAACAGTATTTAATTTCTTTTTGTTGATCCAGTTTCATTTATGAACTTACTATACTTTTTGGAAAAAAATTGTTTTATGCTTTAAAATTTTTTTCTCAATCACTGAAAAATGGGAGCATATTGAATGCCATGGCTCATGCTTGTAATGTTAGCTTCTCAGGTGACTGAGATTTGATGAATAGGATTTGAAGCCAGCCTGGGCTTTGTGAGATTTTTATCTCCAATTAACCAACAAAAGGCTGGTAGTGGAATTGAGGCTTGAATGGCAGAATGTTAGCCTTGAGCAAAAATGGTAAGTAAGGGACAGTACTCAGGCATTGATTTCAAAACCCCAGGACTGTAGTAACTAATCAAATAAGTAAGGGGAACATATTTCAGCTGTATGATTACCAAAAAATAAAAGGTAGTAAGATTTAGGAATTCATTCATTCATTCATTTTTAGTCATGGGGCTTGAACTCAGGGCCTGGGCGCTGTCCTGGAGCTTTATCTCTCAAGGCTAGCACTGTACCATTTTGATCCACAGCGGCACTTCTGGATTTCCGGTGGTTAATTGGAGATAAGAGTCTCACTGATTTTTTTGCCCAGGCTGGCTTTGAAACTCCATCCTTAGATCTCAGCCTCCTGTGTAGCTAGGATTACAGGCATGAGCCTCCAGTGCCTGGCTAGTAATATTCATTCAGTGAAGAATTTTACCCATGGATATCATAGAGGGTACATGGTTCGCATCATCTTGGTAGTAACCAATAACAATGCATTTCAGAAACATCATGTCAATATAGCTTTCTCATGAAGATTGAACAAGTTTATACATGGAAGGAAGAAAGATACTATTAATGTATAATTTTGAATTGACTCTAATACAGATTATGTACATTTAGATTCATATATCTATAATATATTCAGTGTATTATATAATATTCAGTATATTATATATTATATCATATATACATATATATATATATTTTTGGTCGGCCGTGGAGCTTGAACTCTGGGCCTGGCCGCTGTCCCTCAGCTCTTCAGCTCAAGATGAGCACTCTACCACTTGAGCTACAGTGCTACTTCCGGTTTTCTGGTGGTTTATTGGAGATAGGAGTCTCATGGTCTCTCCTGCCCGGGCTGGCTTTGAACCAGGATCCTCAGATCTCAGCCTCCTGAGTAGTTATGATTACAAGAGTGAACCACCAGCACCTGGCAGTAATACATTTTGATTCTGATATTTCCACATAAGAAGTATATTTTATATATATATATATATATAAATATATATATTATATATTTTTTAATATATATATACATATATATATTTATATATATATACATATGACATTTATATAATGGTTGAATCAGGCTAGTTGACATATTCTCCACCTCACATTCTTACCACTTTTTATTGTGATCCTTTCACAATTTCAAGCACAGAACACATTAATGTTAACTGTAGTTCCTATGCTGTACAGTGGCACTCCCACACATTTTCCTACTGTGTGCTCTTTGACCACCATTTTCGTACCCTCCTTCCTTAGGTCTAACCTCTGGGAACCACCCTTTTATTCTCTGGGTTTGACTTATTTAGATTCCATGTGTGAGACGGTTATAAGTTTTGTGGGTTTTGTTTTACCCTGTGTCTTCAGGTTCATTTGTCACCTCCTGTATCTTCTAATTTCTTCACTCCTGCTCTTTGTAATGAAATCCTTGAAGGGAAAGTGTGGCATGTCTATGTCTAATATATAAAAATAACTCTGAGGGCCACATTCAAAAAGAAGATAGAGGGATAATGGAGAACTTAAGAGTAATAAGAGGTTTAGGAATCTTAAATTTTATACAGCAACATAATAATCATTTAAATAGTTACTTCATTCAATGAATTGAATCCTTAGGGGGAATACAAACATGAGTAACATATATTCTTTGCTATCAAAAATATTTACTAGGGCTGGGAAGGTGGCTCAGTGGTAGAGCGCTTGCCTTACATGCATGAGGCCATGGGTTCGATTCCTCAGCACCACATAAACAAAAAGAAAAAAGCCGGAAGTGGCGCTGTGGCTCAAGTGGTTGAGCACTAGCCTTGAGCTGAAGAGCTGAGGGACAGTGCCCAGACCCAGAGTTCAGGCCCCACGACTGGATCCCCCCCCAAAAAATTTACTGTTTAGTTAAGAAATTATACCAATAATTAATTCTTTTGGGGGCTTCTGATTGAATATGACATCATAAAGATATTTCTAAAATTCTAATTCTTACATAATAGTAATAAGAAAAAATGATGGGAAAAGATAAGGATGAAAATACAGTGTTAATGAAGATGGGTTTAGCCATAAGCAGACACAAAAAAAGAAAACTTCAAGTAAATGTCTCAAATGCTATGAAAATAGGACAGAATTAAAGATGAGAAATTTTCCTCTACATATCTTGTGCAAAATCAAAAAAGAAAGAATGACAATTAACAAGCGGGAAAAAAATACTCTGTACTTTTTTGTCAGTAACAGCAGGAGACATTTCAAACCCCAATCACTAGGCTGAAAGTTTCATCTCAACACGGATAGCCTTCACACTCACCCTGAAGGTAAAAACATAGATTAGACACAGCCTGTTCTTGTTAAGAAACCTAGCAGGCTTTTACCAGGGACAAAGGATCTGAGAGGAAGCTCATTTTCCCCATCTTGAGTCTTAACTCTTTACTTTCAAGTGGCCTCCATTAAAAAATGAATGGTAAACCAAATTCTGTTAGCCTGAGGCCTGATCATGGTTCAGTCCCAGCCTGTGCAGAAAAGGTACCAGAGACCCATCTCTCAAAGAAGAGCTAGACACTGCGAAGTCTGACATAGGTGGAGCCTGTTCATGCTTGCACATGGGCAAGAAGCAGCATCCTATCTCAAGAATATTATGCACAAGGGCTGGGAAGGTGGCTCAGTGGGAAAGCGCTTGCCTTGCATGCATGAGGCCCTGGGTTCGATTCCCCAGCACCACATAAGTAAAAAGAAAAAAAAGCCGGAAGTGGCACTTTGACTCAAGTGGTAGAGCGCTAGCCTTGAGCTGAAGAGCTGAGGGACAGTGCCCAGGCCCAGAGTTCAGGCCCCACGACTGGACCAAAAAAAAAAAATATTATGCACAAGTCAGGGATGGAGGTATGACTCAGGTTCAGAATCCCTATTTAGCAAGCATAAGTCCTTGAGTTCAAATCTCACTACCATCCAAAAGAGTGAATATAATTAGAAAGGAACTAGTTGGATGTTATGGTTGCTATTTTCATTTCTATTATTATTTTTATTTTTCATAGTACAAGGGGTTTGAACTTAGGACCTCACTCTTTCTTGACAGGCATTCTACCCCTTAAGCCACTCCATCGCCTTTCTTCTTGATTACTTTTGAGATAGGGTCTTACTTTATGCCAGAATCAGCCTGGCCTGTCATCCTCCTGTTTGTATTTCCTTGTCTTGCTAGGATAACAGGCATGTACCATTGCACTCAATTATTGTACTTCCCCTATAGCAGGGATGACAGGTATGCATCACAGGTTGGCATCACCTGCTCTATACCTGGGCTTCAACCATGATCTCCCAATCTATATCTCCCAAGTAACTAGGATTAAATGTGCCTAGATATACTTAGTTGTTTATTTTTATCTTTATTTTATTGTTTGGGATGGTCCTGGGACTTGAACTCAGGGCTTAGGAGCTGTCCCTGAGCTTCTTTGGACCCAAACCTATCGCTCTCCCACTTTGAGCCACAGCACCAAGTCTGGTTTTCTGGTGGTTAATTGGAGATAAGAGTCTCATGGACTTTCCTGCTTGGGATGGCTTTGAACCATGATCCTTAAATCTTAGCCTCCTGAGTCTAGGATTACAGGTGTGAGCCCCTGGCACCTAGTATTTAAAAAAAAAAAAAGATAAATATAGCCTACTCAGGAGGCTATATTCTGTAGTATAGAAATAATGTCAACATTGGATAAAAAGGGGAAGGAAGGTTCAAAATATGCTTCTAGTAAACAGATGAAACTGCCAGCTCATGAAATTAATATTATTGTCAGAAACTCATCAAAACTCAGAGAGAACTGAGCTGGCAGGGGTCAGAGCAGTGGAACAAAGCAGTAAGTCTGAAATGAAAATTGTTTTATTCACTGTGATTGTATTAGCAAGAATTTAAAACCAGAGAAAACACCCACCTTCCCTATTCCATGCAGTTCCATGGAATAATACAAATGTACCATGGAGATTAGGAGAGTGAGGAGGGTAAGGCACTGAGTTCAGGAGCAAAACCATTCTCAAGGTATCTTCCTCCTGTGGCTGGCTGAGGCCTTGGCAGGTGACTTCTGCTCTAGTCATTGGTGGTTTTTATATTTCCCCTTTAGTACTATGCCTGGCATGTAATAGGTACCCTAAAATATGAATCGTTTGTTAGCATTGCTTAATGAATAATAGATTGTCCCTATAAAATGCACAAAGAAATAATAGGCAATGCTGATAAAAGATACAAGGAGTTTCAAAGTTGATATTACATCAGATGGATTTCATCACACACAAAAAATAGAAGTAGGGGAGAGGATGGGAAGGGATGGGAAGGGGAAACAAAGGAGGAGGCTACAATGCTTGATAAGAAATGTACTCATTATCTCGCCCATGTAATTGTAACCCCTCTGTACAGTATTTTCACAATAATAAATAAATAAAAATTAAAAAAAAACAAAAAATAGAAGTAATAGAAAGTTAAGTTATAGTCATAATTGGTAGTCCTCACAAAAGGTCTAATTATCATATATATGCAAATATAAAATAACTTCAGAGTTCCTAGGGCAAGATATCCCCTCAGGCTGGGAAGGTGGCTCAGTGGTAGAGTGCTTGTCTTGCATGCATGAGGCCCTGGGTTCGATTCCTCAGCACCACATAAGAAAAAAGCCGGAAGTGTCTCTGTGGCTCAAGTGGTAGAGCTCTAGCCTTGAGCTGAAGAGCTGAGAGACAGTGCCAGGCCCAGAGTTCAGGTCCACGACCCGCAAAAAAAAAAAAGATATCCCCTCAATAAGCTTTTATTATATACTACAAAATATGAATAAGATGATTATTTATATATGATTATATGTTATATATAATTTATAATATATTATTAAATAGGATCATTGAAATCTTGTTTACAATCTAGAAGCTTAAAATTTGGAAGTTCTTTTCCTTCCTTCCTTCCTTCCTTCCTTCCTTCTTTCTCTTTCTTTCTTTCTTTCTTTCTTTCTTTCTTTCTTTCTTTCTTTCTTTCTTTCCTTCTCCCTCCCTCCCTCCTTTCTTTCTTTCTTTCCTTCTCCCTCCCTCACTCCTTTCTTTCTTTCTTTCCTTCTTTCTCTTTCTTTCTTTTCTTCTCCCTCCCTCCCTCCTTTCTTTCTTTCTTTCCTTCTTTCTTTTCCTTCCTTCCTTCCTTCCTTCCTTCCTTCCTTCCTTTCTTTCTCTCTTTCTTTCTCTCTCTCTTTCTCTCTCTTTCTCTCTCTTTCTCTCTCTTTCTTTCTTTCTTTCTTTCTTTCTTTCTTTCTTTCTTTCTTTCTTTCTTTCTTTCTTTCTTTCTTTCTTTCTTTCTTTCTTTCTTTCTTTCTTTTCTGATCCTAGGGCTTGAATTTTGGGCCTGGGCAGAATCCCTGAACACCTTTTGTTCAATGCTATCACTCTACCACTTGAGACACAATGCCACTTCCAGCTTTTTCTGTGATTACTTTGAGGTAAGAGTCTCATGGGCTTTTCTGCCTGAGCTGGCTTCGAACATGATCTTCAGATCTCAGCTTCCTGAGTAGCTAGGATTACAGGCATGAGCCAACAGTGACTGGCTTCTTTGGAAGTTCTTTGTGCACCGTGTCAAAACAGTAAAGTAATTGTAGATAGCAGAAAATGAGGCCTTATTCTATTTCTGACAGATCAGAGATTACATGACAATGAGGATAACTGAGCAATATATTAGCAAAATAAAACAGTCATTGATAAATAGATACTTCTCTTCCTCCTCGTTCTTCTTATTATATGGTTGTACAAAGGGATCCTAAGTGCCAAATCAAGTTATAAGTACAATACTTCTTGGTCATTGTCACCCTTTTTTTTTTTTTTGCCTATTTTGCCGCTCTTGTCCCTTCCCTCAAGTTACATAGTTCATTTTTTAACCTAATATACATTGAGTATTTGTGTTTTAATATTCTTTTTCACCCTTAAATGTTTGCTCTTTAGGGTATTACATTGGAGGACTTTGACAAATTATCTTTCAATATGATTTTAATGAGCCCTCCGTGTCAGCCATTCACAAGGTATGGTAAGTCTTCCTCTGTTCAGAAGGAATGCTTAGGATGGCCTTGGCAAGCTGCTTAGCATGCGTGAGGCCCTGGGTTTCATCTTTAACATTCCCCACACTCTCCCTACTAAAAAGAAGAAAGGCGCCAGGTGCTGGTAGCTCATGCCTTTAGTGCTGGCTACTCAGAAGACAAAGATCTGAGGATTTTGAAGCCAGCCCAGGCAGGAAAGTTCATGATACTTATATCTCTGATACAAGTGGAGGTAGAGCCGTTTCTCAAGTAGTGGAGTTTTAGCCTTCAGCAAAAACAGTTTAAGGAAAGCACCTAGGCCCTGAGTTCAAACACTGAGCTCCCTCCCGGCCACACACATATGTATGTATATTTATATACATACACACAAACACAAAGGAGAAGAAAGGCACAAAATCTATTTGGGGAGGTAATAAATTGTTTTTTTTTGGGTGGGGGGTCCGGTCCTGGGGCCTGAACTCTGGGCCTGGGTGCTGTCCCTCAACTTCAGCTCAAGGCTAGCGCTCTACCACTTGAACCACAGCGACACTTCCGGCTTTTATTCTTTTTGCTTTTGTGGTGCTGAGGAATCGAACCCAGGACCTCATGCATGCAAGGCAAGCGCTCTACCACTGAGCCACCTTCCCAGCCCCTAAATTGTATTTTTATATTTTGAAAAATTTTATAGGTAATTCTTTTTTTCATATTAAAACAGACTCAGTTATAGTCAGATGAGCAAAATAATTTGATTATCAATAGATATGCAAGAATATACTCTTGGAGCTGGGAAGATAGCTCAGCGGTAGAGTGCATGCCTTGCAAGCATGAGGTCTTGGGTTCGATTCCTCAGCACCACATAAACAGAAAAAGCCGGAAGTGGCGCTGTGGCTCCAGTGATAGAGCGCTAGCCTTGAGCTGAAGAGCTGAGGGACAGTGCCCAGGCCCAGAGTTCAGGCCCCATGACTGGCAAAAAAAAAAAAAAAAGAATATACTCTTTGTGTCTCCCTAAGCTGCAACATTCTTTTTATTATTATCATTATTTTTTTTTTTTTGGTGCCAGTTCTCAAGGCCTGGACACTGTCCCTGAGTTTTTATGCTCAAGGCTAGTACTCTACCACTTTGAGCCCCAGCTCTACTTCTGGCTTTCTAGTGCTTAATTGGAGATAAGAGTATCATGGAGGGCTGGGAATGTGGCTTAGTGGTAGAGTGCTTGCCTATCATGCATGAAGCCCTGGGTTCGATTCCTCAGTGCCACATAAACAGAAAAAGCCAGAGGTGGCGCTGTGGCTCAAGTGATAGAGTGCTGGCCTTGAGCAAAAGAAGCATAGGGATATTCCAAAACTCTGAGTTTAAGCCCCAGGACTGGCCCAAAAAAAAAAGGGTCTCATGGACTTTCCTGCCCGGAATGGCTTTGTACCTCAATCCGTAGATCTCAGTCTCCTGAGAAAC
>NW_012267240.1:14270596-14290719 GCF_000151885.1 Dipodomys ordii
GCTTATGTGGTGCTGAGGAATCGAACCCAGGGCCTCATGCATGCAAGGCAAGTGCTCTGCCACTGAGCCACCTTCCCAGCCCTGGAGTGCATTTGTGCATTGTACATTCCATAAATTGACACATGCATTTAATCTAATTTTTCTTAGCAGCATTATAATTGTTCATTAAAACAATTACATTGTGGTTACTTAGCTATGTGTTTCAAGGAATCACTTTTTACAAAATTTTTGACTAATTCATCTTCACTTAGGCATTTAAAAATATTTTCATTATTTAAATACTAATAATAGTAATCCTCTAAGTGTCTTTTGTAGAATATGTCATTTTGTTTAAAAAGCATATGGCAGGGCAGACATTACTGTTGTTATTTTACATGTGAGAAACTGAGACATAGAAAGGTTAAGGAACTAACCATGTTAATGTTTTAATGTACATAACTTCAAATGGAAGATTACATGTAACAAATACCTGCTTCTAGTGATAGTTTCATGCTCTCTTACTGTGTATTTATGTTCCATACATTGCTTCTGGTACTATAGTTCCTGTCCTGGAGTGAGGCTTATAGTCTAGTAGAAGAAAATGATAAATAATTTTGATATAAATTATATAGTGTCAGAATATTGAAGGTGCCATGAGAGCATAGAGGCAAAAATGGCTTGCTGCCTACCAGAAGAAATTCTTTTAGGTGATGTGTGAGCTGTCTGAAAGCAGATTAGAAGTTTATCAGAGAAGGCAGAGAGCATTCCATATAAAGATGGCTCAGTGCATGTGCAAGAATGTGGCCTGTTATGGACATAAGTAGAGATGCATACTTCCATACCTCAGCACCGTAGGGCAGCATACGTTACAGCACACATATCACAGCTGTATTAGCCCAACTCTAGCTGCTGATGGCAGCAGCAACTGATTCTGTACGTGTCAGCTAAAAATTGAGAGCTAAAAATTTCCTCAGAATCTGTTTATGTCCCATTTAATCTCCTAGCTAAGCTCCAGATCCACTGGTGTTTTCTGCCCTGCAGTATGAGGAAATTGATAAGTGATGTCAAGTAACTTATTTAAGATAGGAGGCTAACAGGCACCAAGGTTTTAAACCCTAGTCCTCTGTTCCTGTTATGCAGGCCCATCTAAGTCTTCTTTGAACCTTGGTCATGTCATGAACCTTCCTTGGGAGATTTATTTGCTAGCCCAAGTACTACCTGTTTACATGACTTGATCTGATCCTAGTTAGTCTGACCAAGTTGTAACTCTGCATATAGAATCAAGCCTTCAGATTAAGTGTCTGTTTACATTGGACAAAAATACCTCAGTATTGCTTATTATTTAATCTGCTTAAGTGGTGGTTATGGCCAATGCCATAGGTAATGACCTCCTTGCTCTCTTACCCAGTCACCTCTTGCTGTCTTACCTGAGTAGAGCAAAAGATGCCATCATCACATTATACATATGTATGTGAATTTTCCCTAAATAAATGATTTTAAGAGAGTAATTGATTTTTCTTCCCATTGGTTTCTTATTCTTGTTTCATGTAAGTTTTTTGGACAGATTACTTTGTAAAAATGAATTTTCATCATGTTTATTATGTGTGTAAGACTGACTTTTATTTTTAATTCCCAGTTTTGATTTTTTTAACTCGGATTAAAAAACTGGTATATTTATATGAAATTATTGATGAACTTCTTTGTTTTTTAATCCCTATAGAATTGGCCTGCAGGGTGATATGAGTGATCCACGGACAAATAGCTTCTTACATGTCCTGGATATCCTTCCAAGGTGAAAACTTAGATTTTTTTTTAAAGACTTACCTTAAATGTATGTAAAACTATGGCTCTGGAAGAATGTGATGCTTGTCATTTTATAGGTATTTAGGAGTTCATATATACTTCCTTCCTACTTTATCACCTTTTCAATGACTAATTAATGTAACTGTGAATGTGCCAGGATTTAGTCAGGGTTTGCCATCACAGTGAGAGATGAATCTACACTAGCTAAATTGCATTGCCTCTGCTCATAGCAATGCAAATGGTGTTAATATCAGGGAATGTTGTTACCCAAGGCCTAGAAACGCCTGCAAACTCTAGGTGCATTATATTCTCTGTAAAAAGCATCCCTTTGAGTAGGCAATGCAGTGGCTTGACTCTGCAAACCCAGGTTCGGAGACAAGTTTGAATGGAGATTAACATTTTCAAGTGTGAACTTTGCCATGTTTATGTGCCATGTTTATGGAGAAAAATTAGTAAAATATGGATGATCTCTATCATAAAATATTCATTTATAATAAAAAGTTCAGAAAATTACCTCATTCTTATAAGTAGTGATTTTCTTTTTTCTTTATCATGAAATATCTGTAACTGCTTTGTTTTTTAGATTACAGAAATTACCAAAATATATCCTTCTGGAAAATGTTAAAGGGTTTGAAGTATCTTCTACAAGGTAAGAAAACATCTGTCAGTAGGAAGTGTCAGGAATAAAGATCTCAAAAATGAACATGTATATTCTGATATTTTAAATAGGTTACATATTTATTAGTATTGACTTTGACTAACAATTTTCAGCTTTGCAAACTTTGATTCTACTTATTCTTTCCCATTTTGAAATATTATCCTTTTTGTAAAAATGATATTTCTAGGATGCTCTTAGTTTTAGTCACTTACATTAGTGCCTATCTCTTTTGAAGTAAAAATGTTCTGATTAGCATAAAACCTTGTTTCCATTTCTTGGAGTTCATTTCAATAATCATTGTTTTATATCATCATATGCCCATAGCTATTGAACCTTTGTGATCGTCTCCTAAGAATACCCTCTTTTGGGGACTGGGAATATGGTTTAGTGGTAGAGTGCTTGCCTAGCATGCATAAAGCCCTGGGTTCGATTCCTCAGTATCACATAAACAGGAAAAGCTGGAAGTGGCACTGTGTCCTAAATGGTAGAGTACTAGCCTTGAGCAAAAGAAGCTTCGGGAGCTGGGCACTGGTGGCTCATGCCTGTAATTGTAGCTACTCAGGTGGCTGAGATCTGTGGATCGCAGTTCAAAGCAGGAGAATCCATATGAGACTCTTATCTCCAGTAAACCACCAGAAAATGGTAAGTGGCACTATGGCTCAAGTGGTAGAGCGTTAACCTTGAGCTGAAGAGCTGAGGGACAGCACCCAGGCCCAGAATTTAAGCCCTAGGTCTGGTAAAAAAAAAAAAGAAAAGAAAAGAAAAAAATATCCTCCTTTGGTCTGTGTGAATCTCTAGAGTCCTGTATAATTTATTATGTCCACGTCTATTGTTTTGTGTTTTACCATCCAGTGTGTTTACCTGTAGATTTATAGGCACTTTTTAGTTACAACAAATGAGGGAAACATGCAACTGATGTTTCTTTGGGTCTGGCTTACTTTGCTTAATATAATTTTTTCCAAGTCTTTCTATTGCCTTACAAATGGGGCAATGTCATTTTTTTCTGATGGAAGTATAGAATTTCATTTTCTTGATCCACGCATCTGCTGAGGGGCATCTGGGTTGATTCTATATTTTGGCTATGGTCAACAATGCTGCACTGAACATGATTGTGCTAGTAGTTTTAATGTGGCCTTGTTTGTGGTCTATTGGATAAATGCCTGGGAGTGGAATTGCTGTCTTAGAAACAAGAGGTTTTATGTTATTTTGCTTCGAGTTTGTTTTTTCTTTGTCACTGCTTTTAATTTCTGTACCTTTTGTCTTGTATGTAAGGGGGAACACAGAAATGGTGGGACAAAGGGTGAACAAATGCAGCAGTGACACTTGCTAGACACTATGTTGAAAATTAACTATACAGGTCGAGAGGGGAAAACTGGAAGAAAAGAAGGAGAGAGGAGGGCTGGGAAGTTGGCTCAGTGGTAGAGCGCTTGCCTTGCATGCATGAGGCCCTGGGTTCGATTCCCCAGCACCACATAAGCAAAAAAGAAAAAAGCCAGAAGTGGTGCTGTGGCTCAAGTGGTAGAGTGCTAGCCTTGAGCTGAAGAGCTGAAGGACAGTGCCCAGACCCAGAGTTCAGGCCCCACTACTGGAGCCCCCCCAAAAAAAAGAAGGAGAGAGGAACCTAACTCCTCTGTATATTACCTTTACAATAACAATAAAGTAAAATAAAAATAAAAATAATTTTTAAAGTAATAAATATAATCAATTTGCTTGCAAAAAAAGTTCTGATTAAGAACAGATTGTGAGCTGGATGCCAGTGGCTGAGGCTGCAATCCTATGATCAGTGTTTGAAGGCAGCCCCAGCAGGAAAGTCCGTGAGACTCTTAACTTCCAATTAACCTCCCCTCTTCCCCCACACCCACACACATTAGAGCTGGAGTTGTAGGTGTGGTTAGTGGTAGAATGCTTGCGATTGTCACAAAAGTTTAGAGACAGCTTCTAGGCTCAGAGTTCAAGCCTCAGGACAAGCAAACAACAAAAGAACAGATTGTTTCGGTAGGATTTTTCTGCCCTATTAATTAGGGCCTCCACATTCCATGAAAAAGCCCCATATCTGGGTTCAGTGAGATGGCAGTTTAGGGAAAAGATGTCAGTCTGAGCGAGTGCTTAGGTCTGTAACTCCTGCTGCTCACTAAGGGTTTTCCATTTAATCTCCTACTGTGAAGCTGTGATTCTCACCCCCTTGGCAAATTCATCATCAAATGGTTAACAATTTAGGTACATCTTCTGGTAGCTTCATTTACTTATAATTCAGAATTGTATATATGTTTATTAAAATGTAATTTTTGGCCTGGCCAAGGTGGCTCACAGCTATAATCCTAGTTACTCAAGAGGCTGAGATCTGAGGATGGTAATTCAAGGCCAGCCCAAGATTTGAGCACAGTGGTTAAGGGCCGGCCCAGGATGTGAGGGTTGGTGGTTCAGGAACAGCCCCGGTAGAGACATCATTGAATCTCCTGTCAACAGTTGTCCAGCAAAAAGCCAGAAAAGGAGTTGTGTCTCAAATGGTAGTACTCCCTGTGTGTTTAAGGCCCTGAGTTCAAGCCTGAGTACTCGGTCTTACACACAAAAAATGTAATTTCTCAAAGATGGATCTGATTTAGCAGCATTGTCTTTCTAAACAGCTTGTGTACAGTTAACGGTTTTACTTGTGGGTGAAGTTTTCTGCTTATTTACTATAAGAACCTCATTTTCATTTTTTTTCTCTCTTTTCAGAGACCTATTGATACAAACAATAGAAAATTGTGGCTTTCAGTACCAAGAATTTCTATTATCTCCAACCTCTGTAGGTACCACATTTTAAACCATTATATAAATTATAATTTAAATAGATGTTTCTAATAATATTTTATATAAATCCTGAAATTTAGACATGAGTCTTATTTTCTATAGAATTTAGTGTCTGCATGTAGCTTTTTTGATGGAAAAATATATAATTCATATAAAGTTCATAAATTATATTTTTCTTTTAGAAAATAAATGTTGTCATGCTTTGAAAATATATGATATACGGTGATTTCAAGTGAAGTGTTATTTAGTGATGCTTTAATCCAAAACAGAAAATAAAATGAATATATTATTTTCTAATTATATTTTTGTGGCATAACAAATTATAAACATTTCTTTCATTTCATTTTTAAGAAATCTAAGTAATTTGTTCTAAAAAAATTTTGGCAGATTTTAATTTTATAAGTGTTGCCATTTTTGTTATTGTTATATTTAGTTTCTAATCTTCTTTAGCTATAACATGTAGCTCTTTGCCTAGAAATTAAAACTTACTTAAAAATTAGATGTACAATAAACTGTGGAAATTAGAAATATATCTAATTTCTTTAAATATATTTCATATTTATTGACTTTTAACTCTTAAAATATTATATCTTCCTTTTTAATGCAATAATAAGTAACCAAGAATTTGAACTTAATTTTTTAAAATGTTTACTGTATTGGCAAGAATAAATGTAAAAATCCTCTCATTTTACTTGGGAAATATAAAATGAAAATTATTTACAGACATATGATTTACCATATTCAAACTTCATTCAGACAAAAGTACAGAAAAGAACTTTAAAGGTCTTGCAATAGCTTGAAAGAAAATAAACAGAAGAAGCCAGAGGTAGTGCTGTGGCTCAAGTGATAGAGTGCTAGCCTTGAGCAAAAGAAGCTCAGGGACAGTACCCAAGTCCTGAATTCAAGCCCCAGGAATGGCAAAAAAAAAAAAAAAAGACGAAGAATGCTTCCAAAAACCAGCAGTGTGTAGTCTACTCCAGCAGAATCCTGATATCTAGATGTAGACTAGGTGCTAAAGTTTGTAGAAATCTCTTTAGTTTGGTATCCTGACTAACTGCTCTGTTCTGTTTATAGCTTGGCATTCCAAATTCAAGGCTAAGGTATTTCCTCATTGCAAAGCTTCAGTCAGAGCCACTACCTTTTCAAGCCCCTGGTCAGGTACTATTACTGTGGTTATTGTTGTTGCTGTTGTTCATTTGTTCCGGATATGTGTCAGTCAGCTATTTCCTTTTCAAGAACCTCTTTGTGTGTGTGCTGTATTCCTTATTATAGACCACATTCTGTATCCATCTTCAAGGCCTTTTCTGCTCCTGATGCCACTTTTACTTTAAACAAAGCCAACATACATGAAACATATTTTTAGTAGGAGAGAATGTTACAAGTAAAAAAAAAAATTACCATTACTGCTATTTCCCTTCTCACCATTGACTTTTTGTTATTTTTTAATTTTTAAATTATTTATTATTTGATTATTAAAACTATTGGTTATTTTTGTTAAAATATTATATACTTGGGACTGGGAATGTGGCTTAGTGATAGAGCACTTGCCTAGCATTCATGAAGCCCTGGGTTTTATTCCTCAGTAACATATACACAGAAATGCCAGAAGTGGTGCTGTGGCTCAAGTGGTAGAGTGCTAGTCTTGAGCCGTAGAAGCTCAGGGACAGTGCTCAGGCCCTGATTTCAAGCTGCAGGACTGGTCAAAAAAATAAAATTAAATTAATAAAATAAAAAAATCATATACTTTCCTAAAAACAGCTTAAGAGTATTTTAACACAATGGTTGCATTTTTTGGGGGGAGGGGGGTCTGGTCGTGGGGCCTGAACTCTGGGCCTGGGCGCTGTCCCTCAGCTCTTCAGCTCAAGGCTAGCGCTCTACCACTTGAGCCACAGCGCCACTTCTGGTTTTTTTCTTTTTGCTTATGTGGTGCTGAGGATCGAACCCAGGGCCTCATATATGCAAGGCAAGTGCTCTACTACTGAGCCACCTTCCCAGCCCCATTGGTTGCATTTTTTAAGCCAATACTGTTTAGCCGAATTGATTAAAATCTAGTAATAATTAGTATAACTGAAATTTAAATACTCATTTCCTATAGATAGGAATGTAATTAGGTGAACAATTTTATGCACTTTGGTTAAAAACGAGGGTGGAGTGGGGCACCAGTGGCTCACACCTGTAATCCTGGTGATTCAGGAGGCTGAGATCTGAGGATCGAGGCTCAAAGCCAGTCCAGTCTGTGAAGACTCATCTCCAATTAAGCACTGGAAAACTGGAAGTAGCATTGTGGTTCAAAGAGGTCAAGCACTAGCCTTGAGCCAAAGAGCTCAGGGGTAGCACCCAGGCCCTGAGTTCAAGCCCCACAGATGACAAAGAAAAAAGAAAATAGGGGTGGTTAATAAGTTTCAGTGGTTCAAGGAAATGGTCAGTAATCACTGGTAACTATAGCAAATAGAAGATGGGTTGTGTCATTTGAATCACCTGTATGCAGTATGTACCTTATCGCCCTTTCCCTAGTATTCAGTTCCAGAAACAATCTAGACAGTATATTCAGAAAGGCATAATCATTAAAAATGCATGATTTGTCCTTCATATAATAGGACTTGGTACAGGTTATGAGTTTTATAGAAGTTTTTCCTGTGGGCCTCATGAGCAGAAATAACTTTTCATGATGAAAAGTGGTTTTCTTTTTTTAATTACTAGTTTTCTTTTTAGATCATGAGTATGTTCCAATATTTCTTTTTTAATGAAAAGAATATGGCAAACTCTTATCCCAAATACAGGCTTTGGAATGTTAATATTGCTTTCTAAACTTTTCGCTTAATGCCAGGTACTGATGGAGTTTCCCAAAATGGAATGTGGGCATCCACAAACATATGCAATAGATGCAGAAAAGAAAATTAAAGAAGAGAAAATTGAAGCCAGTGCTTGCTTAGAAAGCAGCACACACTGTTCTGGAAAGGATGGCATTCTTTATAAACTTGAAACAGCTGAAGAAATTGAGAGAAAATACCAACAGAACAGCGATCTCTCTGTGAAAATGCTAGCGGATTTTCTCGAAGATGCCATTGATATGAGTCAGTACTGTTTACCACCCAAGTCATTGCTGCGATACTCCCTTTTATTTGATATTGTCAGCCCTTCTTGCAGAAGGTCCACGTGCTTCACCAAGGGGTAGGTTTTCAAGCTGTTCCATCTGTCTTTTATACAAAATAATTAGGTTTTAATAGATATTCTTTTAGTTCTTCTCAAAGCAATAAATGTTTCATAAACCAGAATGATTTTTCCCCCTAATTGCCTGCCTGTAGAGAACGTGAGTGAAAATTCCTCTGGCGGAACATGATGTGCACTACCCACAAAAGAGTTCATAAAAGACAAGGGCATTTTTCAGTGACCTTCATGGCAGTTTCAGTGCCGTGGTGTAGGCATGGCCCCCCTAGCTTGTGAATTGCTGACTTTTAGCACCCCTCTTTCACGACATGTTAAGCCTGAGAGAGTTATGTCCACTCTCATGAGTAATGTGTTAAATAAGAAGCAATTAAATGATAACCTAAAGAAATGAATTGAGTCATCTGCAGCCCATTCAGATAATTTTTAAATTTAAATTTTACTTGGTGTTTTGAATAAGTAATACATTCTCATGGCTCAAAATTCAAAAGGTACTAAGATTGTTAAGACTCCTGGCCTCTTTCTTTTTTTATTTTTAAGTAAGTTTTTTATTGTGATAATACTGTTCAGAGGGGTTACAATTACATGAGCAAGGTAATGAGTACATTTCTTATCAAGTATTGTTGCCTCCTCCTTTATTTTTCCCCTACCATCCCTTCCCTCCCATGTCCACAACTATACTCCCCCTGGCCTCTTTCTACATCTGTCTCTTGTCCATCTAATATCTCTCCCTACATGTAATCTGTGGTAGTGATTTGTTATGTAACCACTTGGATGTTTAGTTCATGAGGAGCTGTTGAAGTATGCATGTAGAGTTTTATCCATGCTTTAAACAAATGATAGCCCACAATATACATATTATGTTTCCTTTCTTAGCTACACATCAGTACATAAAATCTCCCTTATTTTCATGGCATAGTCATAATTTGTTTTTCTACTTACCTATTGATAAACTTTTAGGGGCTTCCTTTTCTTGAGTGTCTAATACATTTTTTGCAGTTTTTTTTTTTTTTTTGTAGAATGAAGAGGCAAACTGGACCTTTTTGGAAAAGTTTTGTCTTAACACCCAGACTGCTCTATGAAGGCCATTTGCCCTCATTTGATGGGAGTTGTATGATTTGACAATTTAGACCTTCTCTTTTTACCTATTAGCTAGTATCTGTAACAAGACTCTGGGCAGCAGATACAACCATATCAGACTCATCTGATTTTCTACTCTGCCCTTGAACTTGTAGGAGTGAGGATTTATTGCTTCACTTTACCTTAGAAGATCTCTCTCAGCTGTTGTCTGTTACTAAGTTCAAGAGGTTCTGTTTAGGACTGTCATAAAACAAGACTTATCAATTTTGTGATAAAAAAAAACCAACCTTGAGATTCTTTTGTAATTATGAACAAGATATAAAGCAAGCTTTATTAGAGAAGTATATTCTATTGTAGTGAAT
This sequence comes from Dipodomys ordii, assembly GCF_000151885.1. NCBI lineage: Eukaryota > Metazoa > Chordata > Mammalia > Rodentia > Heteromyidae > Dipodomys > Dipodomys ordii. The sequence goes on from NW_012267240.1 coordinate 14,280,434, forward strand.
GTCCACACATATATTTCTTTGTAGGTGGGGGTGGGAGTGGTAGGTAAGGGGTAGGGATGCTTGAATGGAGCTTGAATTCAGGGCCTGTACTTCTTTTACTCTAGGCTAGCATTGTGCCATTTGAACCAGAGCTCCACTTCAAGCTTTTTGATTGTAAATTGGAGATAAGAGTCTCGCAGACTTTCTTGTGTTAGCAAGTTTGAAACTGTGATCCTCAGATCTCAACCTTCTAAGTAGCTAGCAGTGCCCTGCTCACACACATATTTCTATGTGTAATACATGTGAAAATAATTTGAAAAACTTATTTTTTCTCAGTTGTCTTTTTAAATTTATATTCTTAAGTTCTTCTATTATGAAAAAAATAATACTTACATGTTGAATGGCCAGGTTGGCAATTATACTGGAAAAAGAAACATGCTGTACTTTTGATTTTTGAAATAGTTTATACAATTTTTTTTTTTGCTAGTCCTGGGGCTTGAACCTTGGCCTGGGCACTGTCCCTGAGCTTCTTTTGCTCAAGGCTAACACTCTACCACTTGAGTCACAGTACCACTTTTGGCTTTTTCTGTGTATGTGGTACTAAGGAATCAAACCCAGGGCTTCATGCATGCTAGGCAAGCACTCTACCACTGAGCCACATTCCCAGCCCCAACAATTTTTTTATATAATTAATTCTTGTGTGAAAATGGCAATAAAAACATTGGGTTAAGCTGGGCGCCGGTGGCTCAGGCTGAGTTCAAGCCCCATAACTGAGAAAAAAAAAAAAAGGGCTAAATGAGGGACACAAGAAGTCTCAGTGGACCTGTTTCTGTGGAATTAGCAGGGTTTGGGATCCTGAGAAAAAAATGATTGTTCAGGTATTAGTAAGTAAAATAGCAGTCTGTTTTACTTTTAACTCTTAATATGGAAGACTTGTTAGTATTGAACATATGAATATAGAATACATATTCTAATGATGAATCTTTTTTTACTTTTGGTCTATTGTGGGGCTTGAACTCTGAGCCTGGGCGCTGTCTCTGAGCTCTTCAGCTGAAGGAGAGCACTCTACCACTTGATCTACAGTGCCACTTCTAGTTTTCTTGTGGCTAATTGGAGAGTCTCATGGACTTTCCTGCCTGGGCTGGCTTTAAAGCCCAATCCTTAGCTCTCAGTCTCCTGAGTAGCTAGAATTATAGGTGTGAGACATAACATTTGATATGAAATTATAAAAACACATAATTCAGTGGCATTTATGCAACTCAAAAACTGCTACATTTAGTTACCAAGAAGTTAATTAAATAGAATGTCTTTTACCTAGTCATTTTTCAATTGAAATGCATATTTCAGTCAGGATATTGCAGAAGGATGTGTAACTGTGTGTGTATTAAGTCATTCGAGAAATCTGTAAGAAATCTAACATTACCAAATAGGTTGCATACTGAATAACATTCATGTTAACTTTCTAGTTATGGAACCTACATTGAAGGGACAGGATCTGTGTTACAGACTTCAAAGGATGTGCAGGTACCATGTATGTTTAAAACTTTTAAGCAATCTTACCTTTCATACTTAATTTGAGAATGTTAAAAATAATTCAGAATGTTCAACTGGGAATGTGTATATATGTATATATGTATGTGTATGCATATATTCTATTCATGTATGTATGTATGATCATATACATTTCTTCAATGTCAAGTAACGTTTGTTGCTGTGTATGAATTTTCATTTCGAATGTTCCATATTTTTCTTTTCTAATTTTTATTGTTGTATTTGCATTTCTTTTTATTCCATAAATAGCAAATTCAGGTTTAACCTACAGTCATTAGCACTCTAAAATTTTGCAGATCGATCTTAATATTGAAATTGTCCTTTGTAGTCCATACTTTCAAACTTATTTATAGGCAAGATATATATGTTCTAGCAAAGCACATTATTCATTTGCTGTCAACTTTTCTTGGTGTCATGTTTTAATATTACTTGATATACAGAACTAAAAATTTTTGAATAATTTCAATGTCAGATCATATTATCTTCCTTTGTACTCATCAAATTCTTGGTAAAATTTACTCATAGTAAATATTCTACCATAGGCAAATGAATGCCTAGATTTGAGAAGTCTTATTTAGTATATTTTCTTCATTTATAAGGTACCATGTTAATTGGATAAAATAGATTTACAATAAACTTTCCTTTATTTATTTTACTTTTATTTTTGTCCATTGTGGGGCTTGAACTCAGGATCTGGGCACTGTCCCTGAGCTTCTTTTGTTCAAGGATAGTACTCTATCACTTGAGCCACAGTGCCACTTCTGGCTTTTTCTGTTTATGTGATACTGAGGAATTGAACCCAGGGCTTCATGCAAGCTAGGCAAGCACTCTTCCACTAAGCCAAACTCCCAGCCTTTAAATTTTCTTTTAGTGTTAGCATTGTGAAGTTCACTTTGTTGATTTCCTTTCATACTTTTCACTGTATTATGTTTTATTATCATTATGCATTTTGATTAATTTTAAGGATTAAAAATAACAGATGAACTGAAAAGTATCCTGAAGTGTTCAGTGTCAACCCTTTCTTTGTTTCTCTTTTTCTTTTTCCTCTTTTGGATAGCCATGTTGCTTGAACACAGAGCCATGTGCTCCGTTCATCTTTCTTGCTCACTGCTGACATTCTACAACTTGAACCATGGCTCCACTTGTAGCCTTTTCTTCTTTCCCCAAATCTATGTTATCATTATAGAGCCAATTATATAATTTATTGTAGAGACATTTTTCTTATATATCATGTTACCATGTGATATAGCAGACTATACCTCCAACATTTGTAAGCTGTTATTATTGGAAATTTGATCTTAACAAATCTGGTTGCACTCACTATATTCCCAGTTATACTGATTGATTGATTGATTTCACAGATTGAGAATATCTACAATTCCCTTTCCAATTTGCCAGAAGAAGAAAAGCTAACAAAATTGGCAATGCTTAAACTACGATATTTCACGCCTAAAGAAATAGCAAATCTCCTTGGATTTCCTCCAGATTTCGGTATGTGGGATCCATGCAGATCACAGCTTTCATTTACTAAAGCTCCCCCAATTTTTTTCTTTTCTTTCTTTGTCAGTCAGGGCCTGTACACTTTCCCTAAGCCTCTTTGTATTCAAAGCTAGTGCTCTATCACTTGAGCTATAGTATCATGTCTGGTTTTTTCTGTGTAGTTTATTGGAGGTAAGAGTCTCACAGACTTCCCTGCCCAGGCTGGCTTTGAACCACAGTCCTCAGATCTCAGTCTCTTGAGTAGCTAGGATTACAGGCGTGAGCAAGCTCCCCAAATTTTATCATTTTTTATTTATTTCATAAATAAGACCTTGCCCAGATAGGTCAGTTCAGAAAACTCATCCTTCCCTGATGGCTCCATTTTTTTTGGGGGGGGGGGCGTGGCTGGCGGGGTTGTTCCTCTCTGTTCCCTTTCCCTAATGCCTCAGTCCATTCCCTTCTGACTCAGTAGCAGAGACTCCAGTGTGTGTCAGTTTCCCCAGGCAGGAGGCACAGATGAGCAGTTCCCTTCATCCCCCAGAGGCTTCTTTATAGCATTCTCTTTCCAACTTACTTTCTGGCTTCCAAGTTCTGAACCTAATAACCCCTCACTTGTGAAATGGTGCTTCCATTGGCTTTTTAAAATAAAGAAATTTAAAAGCAGTTCAGTTGAGGACTTTTCTTTTCTCAATGAGGGAAGGTTTCTTTCTATTTATTCTCCTCCAGCAGAGATCCATCCTTATCAGTTGTATGCCTTTCTCTTCCTGCAAGGGTTAATTTTGTGGAGAAAAGAGTAGGTGGGGAGGCAGTCTAAGAAGGAGTTTTCCAAAGGAAAGAAAAAGATTAATAAAAACCACAGAAACCAGCATTGACCAAAGATTAGGGGATCTTCAGCAGGGTGCCTCAAAAACAAAAGCAAAGATAGACAAAGTCCCACCTCAGGCACTTCAGGAAATCCAGGAATTTTTACCACTAAGAGAGATTAGACACACTGTCCTGGAGGGCATGGCGTAGCCTGGCCCCCTCTTCCTAACTCCATTGCTGGCCCTGGCTCTCTTCTGTGAAGGAGTCTGAGAATGGTGTATTATCAGTGCCCAGCTAATGGGCAGAGGGAGGGATACCATGCCTTCAGAGCTACAGGAGGAAGAAATGTACATTTGAGGCCATGACTGGGAATTTGAATGTAGAAAAGGAAAACTTTACTAAATTCAATGCTCTTGTAATATGAACACCGTACCATTCTTAAATAATGGGTGAAAGGAATGGGGTTTCACATTCTAAATGGTAGATTTACCACTGAGGCTTTGGAACACAATCCTTTTGTACACTGGATACAAACACATTATAATCTAACCACTCCCTTGGTAGATGACTGTCTGCGTATAGTCACAGCAGCCAGCTTTCTTTTCTACTCCCTGCCCCCCCCACCTTCGGTGATCTCATTCAGGCCCAAATATCTTGGGGAGTATTATTGAAGAAAAACACAGACGTTCCTTGTCTTGGTTTATGTCACAGAGCGAGTGAGAACATCATAGCACAAAGAACTGAGAGTTGGACTCGATTCTAATTTCCAGTTGCTTTCTTGGTGACTATATTTCTTCCTTTTTGAACAGTTAGACATACTTTACTTACCACTTGAGAGAGAAAAAAAGAGTGATTATTCAATAAAAAATGAAGTCTTCCTACAGTGCTCGTTTATTCCAGGAGCTACAGTCACTTTGGTTATCCTGAAACTTGATGAGGAGCACAGACAGAGGCTATATAGTCAGAATAGGTTTGAATCCTCATTCCACTTCAACCTGTCTTAGTTTAGTCATTTGCAAAATGGGAAAAATCATAGCACCAATTTCATAGGGCTAGGAGAGTTTAGTGAATACTATATTATAGATGTCTGCCTGGTATCTGAGACAATGCAATATTTGTGTTATTTTTATTTTCAAATGATAGATACTTTATAACTTGATAATTTATCATTTTAAACATTTTAGATATGTTAAAATAGACATTTTTATATTCTCTGAATATGTATAACATATATGAGAAAAGAGGCTTTTAAGTTGCTGAATCTAAAATATATGCTGTGTTGTGTGGACAACTTGCCCTGATGCTTCCCCTAAGCACCTCATGTATGTTTCCATGGTTATAGGCTCTGGACTCCAAAATAGTCTTAGTTTGATCTGTTTGTCCACTGGCAAAGCAGATATGCATCAGTTTCTATGTACATTGTGTCCTGATTCTTTGTGACCGGTAGTATTCACTTGTGAGGCAGCAAGGGAAGAAAGGGACCGAACCTACACTCACTAGATGGGAGCTACCATCTTGACCTTGAGAGAGACCTAACTTACACTCATTAGATGGAAGCTACTGCCTTGATCTTGAGAGGGACCTAACCTGCATTCACTGGAAGGAAGCTACGGTTTTGGCTTTGTTAATTCATGTTTCTTTTCAAGAATTATGGTCTTTAAGTTTTCTTCCTTTCTTTTTTCTTTCTTTTTTTTTTTCTTGCCAGTCCTGGCGTTTGACCTCAGGACTTGTGCACTGTCCCTGAGCATCTTTTTTTTTTTTTTGGTGTTGGGAAATTTTTTTTTATTGTGAAAATACTGTACAGAGGGGTTACAATTACATGGGCAAGATAATGAGTACATTTCTTATCAAGCATTGTAGCCTCCTCCTTCGTTTCCCTGAGCATCTTTTGTTCACAGCTAGCACTCCATCACTTGAGCCACCCAGCCACCTCTGGCTTTTTCTCTTTATGTGGTACTGAGGAATCGAACCCAGGGCTTCATGTATGCTAGGCTAGCACTCTACTAATAAGCCACATTCCCAGCCCTGTCTTTAAGTTTTAAAAGTCTCCTTTAAACTTGAAAATTAATGTAATTTTCTCCCGTAAGACAGTTTGAACTTTAATATCAGTATATAAAATATATTTAGATACACAGCACATAATTTTAAAAAATCTTATTTGTTCTGAAACTGTTCCTTCTCATCAAAGCTTCGGAGTAATCTTTCATTTTTTATTCTTTTTTCTTTTTTGTGCTAGACCTGAGGCTTGATCTCAGGATCCAGGTATTGACCCTGAGCTTTTGTGCTCAAAGAACTAGCCCTCTACCACTTGAGCTACAGCTCCTCTTCCCAGTTCTTTTGATGGCTAATTGGAGATAAGAATTTCATGGACTTTCCAACCCAGGCTCTCTTCAAACCACAATCCTCATATCTCAGCCTTTGAGTAGCTAGGATTACAAGTGTGAGCCACTAGCATCTGGCCCTTCAATGCAATCTTAGCACTATAAAAGATTATCCTTAGGATAGTCTAAAAGCTGATTTGTAAATGCTCCTGTACCTCTATTTTCAACAAAATATTTTTTTTGGCCAGTCATGTATGCTAGGTAAGCATTCTATCACCAAGCCATATTCGCAGCTCTTCAACTAGATAGATGATAGATAGATAGATGGATAGATAGATAGATGGATAGATAGATAGATAGATAGATAGATAGATAGATAGATATTTTGGGCGGGGGTCATGGGGCTTGAACTCTGGGCCTGGGCACTGTCCCTCAGCTCTTCAGCTCAAGGCTAGCACTCTACCACTTGAGCCATAGCGCCTCTTCTGGCTTTTCTGTTTATGTGGTGCTGAGGAATCAAACCCAGGGCCTCATGCATGTGAGGCAAACACTCTACCACTGAGCCACCTTCCCAGCCGTTCCACTAAGTAATTTTTGAGATGAATAATATGCTTATTTTAGGACATACACTTTACAATCACACTTGATTACAAATGACAGCTCTCTTATAGTAACTATTATTATGGCAACTATTATTATGAAGCAACTTTAGCATAGCTCTACCTTTTGGCTTTTCCAAATAGGTGAAATTTTATTTTGTTGTTGTTGTTGGTGGTCGTGGGGCTTGAACTCTAGGCCTGGGCGCTGTCCCTCAGCTCTTCAGCTCAAGGCGAGCGCTCTACTATCTGAGCCATAGCACCACTTCTGGTTTTCTGGTAGTTATTTGGAGATAAGAGTCTTACAGACTTTCCTGCCTCAGCTGGCTTTGAACCACGATCCTCAGATCTCAGCCTCCTGAGTAGCTAGGACTACAAGTGTGAGCCATGGGCGTCAGACTAAAATTTTAATGCTCTTTCATTATTTCCCTCGTTTCATTAACTAATTTGCTTTTTCTTCAATTACTTATTATGTCAAAGTGTCCTGAATGTGAAGAGAAATCCAATAAGAAAAAGTCAGTTTGTAGAAACACAGTATGAAAAGCAACTGAGAGAGACTTGCATTCAGAATATTAAAAGAACAGCCAGGCACTGGTGGCTCATGCCTATAATTCTAGCTACTCAGGAAGCTGAGATCTGAGCATCACAGCTCAAAGCCAACCTGGGCAGCAAAGTCCATGAGACTATGATCTCCAATTAACCACCAGAAAACCAGAAGTGGCAGTGTGGCTTAGGAGGTATAGTGCTAGCCTTTAGCTGAAGAGCTCAGGAACAGTGCCCAGGCCCAGAGTTCAAGCCCCATGACCTACCAAAAAAAAAATATATATATATATATGTGTGTGTGTGTGTGTGTGTGTGTGTGTATTTAAAAGAACGCTATAATGCAACAATAAAAGCCAAAAATAACCTAACTTTAAAATGTGCACAGAAATTTAATGTGCATATTTCTGAAGAAGATAGACAAATAACCAATAAGCATATATAAGATATTTAACATCATTAGCTACTAGAGGAAATGTAAGTCAAATTACAATGAAAATTACTTCATACCTACTCACATGACGGAATGAAAAAGCACAGAATCAGCAAAACTGGAGAAATTAAAACTTATGAGACTCTTGATGGAAATTCTAATAGTTCCACAAATATTAAACATAGAGATATTTCACACATATCACTTCTAGGTATATATATATCTAACAGAATTGAAAGCTGGTTTCTACACAAAAACATATACAGGAATGTGCACAACAGTATTACTTATCATAGTCCAAAGTACAAACAGCCCAATTAAAATGTGTTCTATCCTTAAAGGAGAATATTATACAGGTATGAAAGTAAGTATTAGTACATACAACAATACTAAGAAACCATGAAAACATTATGTGAACTGTAAGGAGCTAGATATGAAACAGCATATTATTTGGTTCCATTAATACGAAATGTTCCAAATAGACAAAGTCATAAGTACAGAAAGTAGATTGGTTGGGAGGGTGAGGAAAAATGGGGAATGACTCAATGGTTACCAGTTGTAGGGTTTTTTTCAGCTTTTTAAAAAAATTACTGTTATTATAAAGGTGATATACATAGGGGTTACAGTTACATAAGTCAGGTAATGAGGACATTTCTTCCTTCCTTCCTTCCTTCCTTTTTTCTTTCTTTCTTTCTTTTTCTCTCTCTTTCTTTCTTTCTCTTTCTTTCTTCTTTCTTTTTTTCTTTCTTTCTTTCTTTCTTTCTTTCTTTCTTTCTTTCTTTCTTTCTTTTTTAGTCGGTTGTGGGGCCTGGGTGCTATCCCTCAGCTAAAGGCTAGTGCTCTACCACTTGAGCCACAGGGCCACTTCTGGTTTTCTGGTGGTTTATTGGAGATAAGAATCTCACAGTCAAAAAAAAAAAAAAAAAAGAATCTCACAGTCTTTCCTGCCTGGGTTGGCTTTGAGCCTGGATCCTTAGATCTCAGCTTCCTGAATAGCTAGGATTACAGGCGTGAGCCACTGGCGCCTGGCTAATGAGAACATTTCTTTTTGGACAATATCACTCCTTCCCTCACTGTCTCCCAGTTGTTTTCCCCCATACCCACCTACAAGTTTTCTTTCTGGGATAATGAAAATGTTCTAGAATTAATAAAGGTGTTTAAAATACTCTGTACTAAAAACTAGTCAGTTGAGTTTTGGAGTCTAATTTCCATTTTCTGTGAGAGAACAGAAAATAGTTCTCTCCTATTTCTTCCTACTTTATCACTGTTGCCCTAAAACAGTTGCTAATTTTTTTTTTTTTGGTCCGGTCAGTCGTGGGGCCTGAACTCTGGGCCTGGGCGCTGTCCCTCAGCTCTTCAGCTCAAGGCTAGCGCTCTACCACTTGAGCCACAGCGCCACTTCCGGCTTTTTTTTCTTTTTGCTTATGTGGTGCTGAGGAATCCATCCCAGGGCCTCATGCATACAAGGCAAGCGCTCTACCATTGAGCCACCTTCCCAGCCCCTACCTTTTTTCTTTTGTTTATGGGGTGCTGAGGAATCAAACCCAGGGCCTCATGCATGCAAGGCAAGCGCTCTACCACTGAGCCACCTTCCCAGCCCCCACAGTTGCTAATTTTTTTTAAAGGTTGAATAAATAAAAATGGTAGCCACCACTTTCTATAGCATATTTACTGTGGATACATGCACACACAGATGATACTATGTAATATGATGTGATATTTATAGTTTCTCATTTTGTGGACAATATTCTAATACTTTGGTCTCCAAATTCTCATTTATGAAGAAAACTTCATGGAAACTTTTAGAGATTTATTGTGTCTCTTAACAAAGAGTATCCATTTTGAAAAATGTTTCTTGAATTACTTTCATTGTTGTGAGCCATAGAGTACTTAGGTGAACTAAGACAGGTACAATATCTTTCAGTCTCCTTCAGTGAATTGTCACCCAGGACCATCAACATGTCTGTAGTTCATTGCTCACCGAAGCATTGCTGTGAGGCACGTGACAGCATTTATGAGACGGCATTTGTGCTCTTACAAAAAGATCCCTTGTACCTCTGAGAATTAGAATTACAAATGACTATTATTGTTGCCTCTCTTTTCTAGAATTTCCTGAGAAGATAACAATGAAGCAGCGTTACCGTCTACTTGGAAATAGTCTCAACGTGCATGTTGTAGCTAAACTAATCAAGATCCTATGTGAATAATTCTGAAATAACGGAAATGAAGGTCACGATATTACTTCACTTGCCAAGGCAGTAATTCTGAAATTGTTTTGAGCTAAACCTGATTAAGATTCACCTAAATTATTTTACTCTTTCTTTGGTAAGAAATTTGGAATTTTCATAAAATATGAATGTTTTATTAAATCTATATTGCTATATTTTGTAAAGCATTAGATTATTGTTGTGCTTTATGAAGGATATATTTTTATATGAAACCTAATTATGTCTGTGAAATACCTTTGTAATCTGGTATAAACAAATTTCATCTAAACAAATACATTTTACATCAAATTATCATCATTCAACTTAGACAATAGTATGATACTTCTAATTTTTTTTTTTGTCGGCCGTGGGGCTT
>NW_012267240.1:14291919-14304097 GCF_000151885.1 Dipodomys ordii
AAAGCCAGAAGTGGCGCTGTGGCTCAAGTGGTAGAGTGCTAGCCTTGAGCTGAAGAGCTGAGGGACAGCATCCAGGCCCAGAGTTCAGGCCCCACTACCGGACCCCACCCCCCCCAAAAAAAAGGAAACAAGACTAGAAATTATATCATGAAGTTTTTATTTGTATTGTTATTAGAAAAAAATACTTTCTTTTTTTTTTTTTTGTCGGTCATGGGGGTTGAACTCTGGGCCTGAACACTGTCCCTCAGCTCTTCAGCTCAAGGCTAGCGCTCTACCACTTGAGCCACAGCTCCACTTCCGGTTTTCTGAGTGTTTATTGGAGATAAGAGTCTCACAGACTTTCCTGCCCAGGGCTTTGAACCTCGAGCCTCAGATCTCAGCCTCCTGGGTAGCTAGGATTACAGGCGTGAGCTTCCAGCACCGGCGAAAAAAATCCTTTCTATGTGGAAAAAAAAAAAATGCATCCCTCCTGCATTGCTTATGGGAGTGAAGGATGGCATACTGCTTTGGAAAATGGCGTTGAAGTTTCTCAGAAAACTCTCTGGCAGCGCCACCTTTGAGCCCACATCCCAGAGAACTGAAAGCGAGGGCTCAAAGCACAGATGGGCACTCGTGTTCACAGACCAAAGTTACTGTGGCCCGGGTGTGCATCCCATCACAGTCGAGTGGGCAGGCAGACCGTGGAGAAGCAGTGAGCCACCATGACTGTGTGTGCCTGGAGGTGTCACTGTGCCGTGTGACATATGCCGGTCATAAAAGAGGTAAGTAGGATGCTGGCTGCAGAGGTTGGCAGGAGAGACAGGGGTTCTAAGAAAGTTCTGGAGATGGGTAGGGTGGTGGCTGCACCATTGGGTGAGTGTTCTTCATGACATTGAACTGTATGCTTACAACTAGTCAAAATGGTGATGTTTACGTTATGTATATTTTGCTGAAGTTTAACAAATCATATTCCACTACCAATTCAGAATTTATATATAGACAAAGCTCTTCACCAACTGATATGTATTATCAATTCCTAGCTACATTTTGCCTATGTGTTTCAAGATAAACCATATTACAAGTCTCATAAATTTTACCACACAACCTGAAATGATGTTGGCATGCTTTTATGTAGTTTTTTATCACTGCTGAAAGATTGTTCATCAATAAAATGGCTTGTAATGTAACTACAATTATGATTATAATTATGTTGGAATTAAAGCATCTGATAGCTCAGCAAGTACTGAGTTCCAGTGTACCAACTGGAAACAGGAAATGCCTGTGGAGATGTTTGCTTACAAATTGGAAGATAAACCTGCTTACAACTTTATTTTATTTTATCTTATTTATTTTTGCCAGTCCTGGGGCTTAAACTCAGGGCCTGGGCACTATCCCTAAGTTTTTTTGCTCAAGGCTAGCACTCTGCCATTTGAGCCACAGCTCTACTTCTGGCCTTTTCTGTATGTGTGGTACTGAGGAATCGAACCCAGAGCTTCACACATGCTAGGCAAGCACTCTACCACTAAGCCACATTCCCAGCCCAGCTTGCAATTTTACATAATTGAAATATGTATTCACAGGGAGGTGGTGGTTCTTGTTCTAAAGCCATCACTGGAAATATACACAGAAAGCATGTTAATGAACATATATTTACCAGATGCCTTGCACATATGTATGTGTATAATTAACTTGAAGTATCATTTGAATTGAATGCTATGCATTGCTGATAAATACACATACTTGCAATGGAAAATTCTGTTTTCTGTTATTTGAACTCCCCACGTTCATTCAGTATGTTGGAAAATACTGCCTTGTTTTGGGGGATGAACCACATCTCAGCTTCATAGCTTTCAGATAGGGTCTTGTTATTTTGCCCAGGGTTGACCTCTGACCTCTGTTCTACTTCTGCTTCCTGCACAGCTGAGATTACATATGTATACCACCAAACCTAAGCTTGCTTTTTCAGCAAAGCCTCCTTTACCTAGACTTGCCTGGAACCACAATCTTTCCCTCTCTGCCTCCTGCCTAGTTGAATGGCAAGTAAGCACCACCAGCCAGCTTCTCTTTTTCAAGAGAACTATTCCTAATAAAATCTTTACCATTCAATATAAATGGATTTTTCTTTCTCCTCTTTCTATCTTCCTTACCTTTAAAAAGGACTTAGTAGATGACTTAAGGTATGTATTGCCTATAATCCTAGCTACTCAGGGGGCTGAGATCTGAGGATCACAATTCAAAGCCAACCTGGGTAGGAAAGTCCATGAGACTCTTATCTCTAGTTAACCACCAGAAAACTGGAAGTAGCACTGTGGTTCAAAGTGATAGACCAATAGCCTTGAGCTGAAGAGCTGAGGGACAGCACCCAGGCCCAGAGTTCAAGCCCCCCAACTGACAAAAAGCAAATAAATAAATAACCAAAAGTTGGGACTGGGTATGTGGCTTAGTGGTAGAGTGCTTGCCTACCATGCATGAAGCCTGGGTTTGATTCCTTAGTACCACATAAACAGGAAAAGCCAGAAGTGGTGCGGTGGCTCAAGTGGTAGAATGTTAGCCTTGAGCAAAAGAAGCTCGGGGACAGTGCTCAGGTCCTGAGTTCAAGCCTCAGGACTGGCACACTCACACACAGAACAAACAAACAAACAAAAAACAATAAAACAATGGGTTATATTGAAAAGTGCTTTTGACAGGGAGACAAGGGTAATCTACAGAGTCAGAGCCTGGCCATTGGCAGTAAAGCCAAAGGCCTAGCTATGGTCACATAGAATAAAGATGTAACTATGGTTCATTCATCATCAAACATTCACTAAAGGATGTATTCCGCAGCCCAATTACTACACCATCACCTAAACTGAAGTGACTCTGGATACTGTTTTAAATAACAATTTAGAATCAATTGGTTCTTAAGTAAACCAAGACAAGACAAACACAGTGTAAGGACCCAGTTCTAAGCTCACATAGACAATGTGGGTAAAGGGTGCTTTCCTGAGTTGCTGTTTTCTTGAACAGAAGTTTAACTAGGCCAGTGTTGTAGCATAAGGGGACCAAGGGTGGGGGTGGGGAAAACATGTCCTCTGCACACTCTCAGCCCTGCATTCAATCCCCGGTGCAAAAAAGAGAAGGTTAAGTTGTAGTTTGCTCTTAAGTTTGAGGCTATTTTAGGCCACCACCTAAGATACTGCCTTAACTACTAGCTTTGGACTTTGAGTGAGGGTCATACAGCCTCAGCAGTTTTTCTCTAAGCCTGTGATTATGTAAAATTTTAAGACAAGGCCTTTGGACCTCTTTGTACTAGTTAATCTTTTCCTCTGTCAACATTGCCTGCCCAATTGTACTGTGTACAATCACCTATCAATGTCTTGATGAATATCTTCTGGTCCACTTTTCTACTCAAGTCATCCACACAGAAATCCAGCATGGCCTTCGGCTTCTCATTCAGGAGTAGGCCAATGTACATTTGACTACACAGCAAAGGCTTGAACATTTCTCCAGATTCAGATGGACAGAGACACCATGTCTGGGCCATTTTCCCTCTTGTCAGTCCTTTGCTAGTAAAATTTGAGTTTCCATTTTTAAAAATAACTATGTTTCCTAGCCTCTCAAATTTTCTCTTAAGACTTCTAGGGTAGAGCATTCACCTTGAGCTGAAGAGCTGAGGGCCCAGAATTCAAGCCCCATGACTGACCCAAAAACAAAAATAAAAGACTTCTAGGAAAATGTGCTATACAACTAGTGGAGAGCTGGGATGTAGCTCAGTGGCAAAGTGCTTGCCTAGCAAGTACAGTGTCCTGGGTTTGATCCCTATTACCAAAAAAAAAAGAAAAGACCAAAATATAAATAAATAAAACAGTTAAAAATAAGCCGGGCATGGTGGCTCACACCTGTAATCCTAGCTACTCAAGAGGCTGAGATCTGAGGATCTCTGGCAGGAAAGGCTGGGAGACTCTTACCTCCATTAAACCAGAAGTGGTGCTATAGCTCAAGTGGTAGAGCGCTAGCCTTGAGCCAAATTGCTGAGGGACAGTGCCCAGGTCCAGAGTTCAAGCCCCAAGACCGACAAAAACAAAAACAAAGCATAACCCCCAAATATCTTGTGGGTGGGGATAGGAGAGAAAAACTAGGAGAGAGTGGGGGAAGTGGTAGCACTATCCAAAAACAAATGTACTCTTTGCCTGACTTATGGAACTCTAACCCTTCTGTGCATCACCCTTATAACAACAACAAACTTACAGGAACGTTTTACTCTTACGATATTTATGGTCTTCAAATATTTGCGCAGCCATCATATATATATATATATTCTCTGCTTTTGTTCTTTCTAAATTATTTTCAAATAGTTGTACACGGTTACAATTTAACATGTACATTTATATGTCCAGTATGTTTTTTGTTTTTGTTTTTGTCAGTTATGGGGCTTGAACTCTGGGCCTGGACGTTATCCCTCAGCTCTTCAGTTCAAAGTAAGTGCTCTACCATGTGAGCCACAATACCATGTCTGGTTTTCTGATGGTTTATTGGAGATAACAATCTCATGAACTTTCCTGCTCAGGCTGGCTTTGAACCATGATCCTCAGATCTCAGTCGCTTAGTATCTAGCTTACAGGCGTGAGCCACCATTGCCCGGCTTGTCTAGTGCATCTGGATTGGAGGCATCCTTTCCAACATTCTCTATCATCCCGTTACCCCTTCCCTATTCTGAGTCCTATCGCATTTCCCACTTCATTTTACACTTAGGTACATTTGAGTATTGTGACTGTATTAATCCTGGTTTCTTTTCCATTCATCCACCCCCTCTCACCAGCTCCTCTCATTCAAACTGTTTCAGCTTCCTGTATTCATTTCATTAAACTTAATTGTTCAAAATGTTTACAACATAGAATTTCACTACTGTGTCTGGTGCCAGTGGCTTATGCCTATAGTCCTAGCTACTCAGAAGGCTGAGATCTGAAGATCTTTGTTCGAACCAGCCTGGGCAGAAAAGTCCTTGAGACTCTTACCTCCAATAAACCACTCAGAAAAAGCTGGAAGTGGCACTGTGGCTCAAGTGATAGAGCAAAAGGACCCTTCAGCATAAAGAGTGCTTAGGCCCTAAGTTCAAGCCCCAGGACTGGCCAAAAAAAAAAATCACTCCTACATATATTTTAGTCAGCTAGGTTGTGTATATGCATATATATACATATATGCTATGTATATAAATATATAACTATATAATATATATATATAATTTTGGACCCATGTGACTATTGCAGTACATCTGAGATGTTTCCCATACTTGTCTATGGTAAGCAGTGCTGCAGTTAACATGAATGTACATGTACCTTTATTGTGTCCTGTCATATAATCTGTTGGATAAATGTCCAGGACTGTACACTGTCATTTTTGAGCTTATTTTTCTTTATCCGTGATCAGTTTGTTCTTAGAAACTCCACAAGAATTAAAGCAAGATAATTTTAAAGTACATTCTATAAAAAGCCTATGAAAGTAAATGAACATTTGAAGAAAATTTCCACTGACGTCTAGAGGTCCTCGCTGTTAAGTTGAAACTTATGAAACAGGGACCAGTCACGTGCAGGTGAATTCTTTCCGATATCCCGTCTTTGCTGTTAAAGTGGAATCAGCAGTGGCACGAGGAATTTCAACATCTTCAAGAAAGGGAGAAGAAATGAAGTCTGTTAGGCAATCCATTCCCTGGGAGGAAAGGAGTTTGTTTTTCCTCTACATTCCTGAAGCTGACCCTTCCTAGTTTCCATCCAAGCAGAATGATGGGGGTCTTTTGAATCTCTACACAAGCTTCAGGAAAGAGATCATACAAAAAAAAAAAAGAGAGATCATACAACTTGGGGTGTTGTCCAAACCATATATGTAGGTCAGGATTCAGTAGTTTAGACTAGTTTATAATCAGAGAAAGCTCCTTGCTAGTATATTTTATGAAACGATGTTTAGAAATACAGGCAGATAGCATATTATTTAAAAATTTTAGGAGGGGCTGGGAAGGTGGCTCAGTGGTAGAGTGCTTACCTTGTATGCCTGAGGCCCTGGGTTCGATTCCTCAGTACCACATAAGCAAAAAAAGAAAAAAGCCGGAAGTGGCGCTGTGGCTCAAGTGGTAGAGCACTAGCCTTGAGCTGAAGAGCTGAGGGACAGCAACCAGGTCCAGAGTTCAGGCCCCACAACCGGACCCATAAAAAAAAAATTTATGAGTATTCTGATGTATATGATTTAATCAGATAAGACTTTCTCTGTTAAAACACGTTCTTATTCTGAAAATTTTGATTCCCATTTGTGCAATAATGCACAAATTTATAAACTAGTTTTTATAACAATTGCAAAATATCCAATTAGTTTTATGTTTGCCATAGGTTCTGAGTTTTCTATCTAATACAGCACTCTCCCTCAATGATTGGACTTGATTCTAAAAGTTCCCAAATCTTATTTATTTCTTATATTTTTTATTTTTTTAATTTCTTATATATATAAGACTGGATAATTTTTCAAAACCTAGAAGAGAAAAGGTTAATTTTCTCATAGGACTTGTTGTATATATGTCTTATGCTTGAATTCAGGGCCTGGGTTCTGTCCCTTAGCTTTCTTGCTCAAAGCTAGAGCTCTACCACTTTGAGTCATAGTGCCACTTCTGGTTTTTTGATGGTTAATTTTAGATAAGACTTTCATGGACTTTCTTTCCCAGGCTGGCTTTGAACCTCTGTCATCAGATCTCAGCCTCCTGAGTAGCTAGGATTATAGGCATGAGCCACCAGCACCCAGTTTAGGACTCTATTTTTGACAGCCTCACAGTCCTCTTATTCCTTTCTTTGAATATTGTACAACTTCATTGCTTCCTTCAAGTATTTGTTCCGCATTTTGTTTACATTTCTGTGTCTATTCATATCACAGAAGATTGATATTATGAGTGCACATGGTTGTTTAGCTAGGTTGCATCTATAATCAGATGAGATCACCTAGAGAGACAAGGAGGAAGCAGAGTGGGCAGCATTTAGAGTTGAACTCTTCCAGAAGATTCTTTTCTTGGGTCTCTCTACGCTTCACAGTCTAAGTAACTTTCCCCAGATTTTCATCCTTCACTAAAATGTCTCCTTTTTTGCTGATGATAACCAGATCTGTTATCTTTTGAAAATTCTATTCCAGAATCTTCATACTAGGACATTTTCAATTTCAATAACTTGCTGTTACATCAAATTTAGTATGTCAGAAAACTAAACAGCAAGGCAAGGTCCTCATGTCTGACTCTAGCTAATTGGGAGGTAGAGATCAGAGAATTGCAGGTTCAAAACCTGGACATCAAAGTACTTGAGACTCCATGTCAATGAATGACAAGGCACAATGGTATGTGTCTGTTTTACCAAGCTATAGGAGAGGCACAAGAACCAGGAGCAGTGACATACACCTGTCATCCCAGAGACAAAGTGAAACAAACAGAATCACAGTTCAGGCTGGCCTGGGCATAAAGCGAGATCCTACCTTGAAAATAACCAGCACAAAAGAACTAGTTAAATGGTTCAGTTGGGAGAATACCTACTTAGAAAAATGAGAGGCCCTGAGTTCAAACTGCAATACTGTTTAAAAAAAAAAAAGAAAAAGAAAATCTCTTTTCTGGGGCTGGGAAGGTGGCTCAGTGGTAGAGCACTTGCCTTGCATGCATGAGGCCCTGGGTTCGATTCCTCAGCACCACATAAGCAAAAAGAAAAAAGCCGGAAGTGGCACTGTGGCTCCAGTGGTAGAGCGCTAGCCTTGAGCTGAAGAGCTGAGGGACAACGCCCAGGCCCAGAGTTCAGGCCCCACGACCAGACCCCCCCCAAAAAAAATCTCTTTTCTAAGATGAATTTTACTCATGATGTCATCAGTTCTCATTCTGGTTCTTCTGCTTTTCCCCAAATTCAAACCCCTTAACCCAAAACCATATTCACCTTTCCCATCCACTATTAATCACCTTCTACTAATAAAGTGACCTTACTACCTGTTTGTTGTATTTAAAAGCTGTATGGTTTGAACTCAGGGCCTTATGATGGCTTGGCTGGCACCTTACCACTTGAATCATGCTTCCAGCCCTGTTTTTTCACTGTTTATTTTGCTCAGGCTTGCTTTGAAGCTTGATCCTTCACATCTCAGTTTCCTGGGTAGCTATGATTAGAGCATGAACCATTGATGCCCAGCTAAGGACTATTTTTAGGAAATCTCAAAGAATTCATATTTGCAATCAGATTTGTTGCTTAACTGAACATGTGAAGAATCATAGATTTTAGCCTTCTGAAATTTTTTTTTGCCAGTCGTGGAGCTTGAACTCGGATTGGGTACTGTCCTTGAGCTTCTTTTGCTCAAGGCTAGCACTCTGCCACTTGAGCCACAGCACCATTCTGGCCTTCTCTGTTTATGTGGTACTGAGGAATCAAACCCAGGGCTTCATCTATGCGACACAGCACTCTACCACTAACCCACATTCCCAGCCCTGCTTTGATTTTAATCTTTTAATTTGTTTTCAATTTAATCTTTTTTGTTATTTTTTTTCTAAAATAGCTGTTACTTTACATACCTAGTTCCTTACACAACTATAATTAAGTCCAACACATGAAAAAAAAATGACTGAAAACACTTGAATATCATGAACTTCCAATGCCTGCCTTGTATTTTGATTTCTGATCCTGAAAAGAGAAAATAGACTCATTTCTTTTTGTTCCTCACTAAGTACAATGATAAATTTCTGATGTAAGAGGAATCAACTCTGTAAATCTGAGGATCACAGTTCAAAGCCAGCCTGGGCCAGAAAGTCTGTGAGACTCTTGTCTCCAATAAACCAGTAGAAAACTGGAAGTGGTGCTGTGGCTCAAGTGATAGAGCACTAGCCTTGAGCTGAAGAGCTGATGGACAGCACCCAAGCCCAGAGTTCAAGCCCCACGACCGACAAAAAAAAAAAAAAGTAAAAGAACTCTGCAAGACAGAAGAAACAAACTGGAGTGAATCCCCAAGACTGGATGAAAAGTATTACAATACGTCTTCTAACTCCTACACCCAGAGGCACATGACCTAGCTTCATGTTTCCCAACCTTAACCTAGCAATAGAAGGCAGCCCATTTTCCTCTCACTTGCTAAAGGGCAAGCCTTCATTCTGGTAAGGGAGATAGATGTACCACCAAAGGGCCTGACCCACGAAGTGTGTTTTGACTGACATGAGCCAGAGAATCTTCTTCCAGAGGCATTGGGTTGACCTGGTTTGAGAAAAAAAATCCTTTCCCCCTTCAAAGAATCACTCTCAAGAACCATTGAGAACACTAGAAGCAGCAGATAAACCAAGCAGACCAAATCACAGACCAACAGCTCTGCAAACTAAACTGCCATTCGAGTCCCATCCAACAAATGTAAGCCAGGACAGTCCTGAACATAAGCAGAAGGGTGGCCTGCTAAAATACTAGAGTAAAATAGGACCCAGAGTGTCCCAACATAATGTTTAAATGTCTGGGATAACACGAAAATCTACCTGTTAATTCAGCAAGGAAAAACTCATCTTGAGTAAGAACAAATGGTGATGACACTGAGATGAATCAGATGTCATGGTTTTGCCGGAAGAATTTTTAAAGCAACCATCATAAGATGCTTTCAGCATGTAATTTCAAATTAATCACAACAAAATAGAACCCAACAAAGAAATGAAGCTAACAAAAGCCAGTAAGGTCTACGTGTTACACTCCAAATTTTAAAGAAATAAAAACTCCATAACTGAAAATACAATAACCAGAAAACCCAATGAAACAAAAACTATTCACTGATAACAAGTAAAACTAGATTGTGTTTTGGACCTTTTCTATCATGGTGTTTCACTTTCTAAAGCTTATAATATCATGGATTTCTGAGTTTACCTTGCTTGCATTTGTCTTGGCTATCATCACTATGACAAATACCTGAGAGAGAGAATTGAAGGGAGGAAAGATTCATTTTAATTCATGGTCTCAGAGGTTTACCACCAAGGTTGTTTGGGTGCATTATTTGGGGCCTGAGACAAGGCGGAATATTACTGCCAGCTCCATGGCAGCCAGGAAGCAGAGAGGAGTATGGGAAGGAGCCAGGGGCCAGTATAGACCTTTCAGAGGTCCACTCCCAGTGATCCACTTCCTCCAACCAGGACCCACCTTCCACAGTTCACCACCTCTCAGCATTCTACTAATTTTGAACCCACCCATGAATTAAACCACTCACTAATTAGGGACTTAATTAATCAGGGACTTCCTGATCTAATTGCTTTGGGAAATACCATCACAGACATACCTGGAGGTGTGCTTTACGAATGTAAGTGACTCTCCAAGCATCTGCTTGATAAGCAAGACAGAATCAGCAGACAGATCCTTCTGTCACAAGACAGAATCAGCAGACAGATCCTTCAATGTGAATAACAGAGAATCCAGACCAGAGAAAGTCATCAGAGCCTTAAGGGACCTGTAAAAAGTTAATGAAATAGCTAACTTTCATATATTTGGAGTGGTGAAAAGAGAGGAGAAAAAATGGGAGTTGGAAGGATAATTAGAAAAATAATGATTGAAGTCAGGTGCCACTGGCTCACACCGGTAATCCTAGCTACTCAGGAGGCTGAGATCTGAGGATCACAGTTCAGAGCCAGCGTGGGCAAGAAGGTCCATGAAATACTTGTTTCCAATAAACTACCAGAAAACCAGAAGTGGCGCTGTGGCTCAAGTGGTAGAGTGCTTGCCTTGAACTGAAGAGCTGAAGGACAGTGCCCAGGCCCTGAGTTCAAGCCCCATGACCGACAATAATAATAATAATAACAATAAGAATAACAATAATAATAACAGTGATTGAAAATATCTCCAAAGGCTAAAAAGTATAATAAAAGGAGCCAGAGAGAAATGACCATCTGCTGCCCAGACAATGGATGTAAGTCTTACCAAAAAGCATGGGCCCAAGCCTATGAGCCAGTTGCTCATGCCTAATCCTAGGTACTTAGGAGGCTATGATCTGAGGATCCCAGTTCAAAGCCAACCCAGGAAGGTTCCAAGCCAGCCCAGGCAGGAAAGTACTTGAGACTCTTATGCCCAACAAACTACTCAGTAAAAGCTGGAAGTAGTGAAATGACTCAAGCTGTAGAGTACTAGCCTTGAGCAAAGGAAACTCAGAGACAGCGCCTCGGCCTAGAGCTCAAGCCCCAGGACTGGCAAAAAAAAAAAAGAAAGAATAAAGAAAGACTATGGGCCCAAGGGCTGGGAAGGTGGCTCAGTGGTAGAATGCTTGCCTCACATGCATGAGGCCCTGGGTTCGATTCATCAGTACCACATAAGCAGAAAAAGCAAGAAGTGGCTCTAGCTTAGAGCTGAAGAGCTGAGGGACAGCACTCAGGCCCAGAATTCAAGCCCCACAACTGACAAAAAATTAAAAATGTAAAAAAAAGAAACTACGGGTCCAATAGGAAGTAGCACTGTCAACTGTGAGTTCTGTATCTAGCCCAATTAGCCTGCATGAGATTCTGCCTCTCTCTTACTCTAATTCTCTCTTCATTTGCCTCTATCTCTCTGTTTCTGTTTCTGATTCTGTTTCTTTCTCCCTTTCTCTCCTCTCTGATGTATGCAGCTCTTTACAATTATTAAGGACACCCAAGTAGTGTCTTGGAATTAGGCTTATGTGAAATAAACAAAGAGGAGAAATCTAATTTTATTCTTGCACTACACATGATTTTAACAATGAGAAATTAACAGAAAATAGATTGCTATTAAATAAGAATAGATAACAATATTGGAGTAAATAATGCTAGAGAAATTAGATTTTGTTTTCTTGTTTATATTTCTCATATTTAACTATGACATTGCTTTTATATCTTAAAAGTATTCTTTCAAGCTGGACGTTAGTGGCTCATGCCTAGCTACTTAGGAGGCTGAGATCTGAGGATCACGGTTCAAAGCCAGTCTGGGCAGGAAAGACCGTGAGATTCTTATCTCCAATAAACCACTCAGAAAATTGGAAGTGTGTCAAGCGCTGGTGGCTCACGCCTGTAATCCTAGCTACTCAGGAGGCTGAGATCTGAGGATCACGGTTCAAAGCCAGCCTGGTCAGGACAGTGAGATTCCTATCTCCAATAAACCACCAGAAAACTGGAAGTGGCGCTGTAGCTCAAGTGGTAGAGTGCTCGCCTTGAGCTGAAGAGTTGAGGGACAGTGACCAGGCCCAGAGTTCAAGTCTCAAGACA
>NW_012267240.1:14304147-14321192 GCF_000151885.1 Dipodomys ordii
ATTATTTCAAAACCTTGTATTTCTAGCCGGGCACTGGTGGCTCACGCCTGTAATCCTAGCTACTCAGGAGGCTGAAATCTGAGGCTCACCGTTCAAAGCCAGCCCAGGCAAGAAAGTCTGTGAAACTCTTATCCCCAATAAACCACCAGAAAACCAGAAGTGGCGCTGTAGCTCAAGTGGTAGAGCGCTAGCCTTGAGTTGAAGAGCTGAGGGACAGTGACCAGGCCCAGAGTTCAAGCCTCACTACCAAAAAACAAAAACAAAAACCTTGTATTTCAAGTATGTTCCATTGAATCTGATCATTGTAAACTAGCTTCTTCATTCAAATGTGAATAGCATATCATCCAATCTTTTTTTTTTTTTTAACCAGTCCTGAGCCTTGAACACAGGGCTTGGGCACTGTCCCTAAGCTTCTTTTGCTCAAGGCTAGCACTCTACCACTTGAGCCACAGTACCACTTCTGGCTTTTCTGTTTATGTGGTACTGAGGAATTGAACCCAGGGCTTCATCCATACTAGGCAAGCGCTCTACCAGCTAAGCCATGTTCCCAGACCTCTCATCCAATACTTGTTCCAGACTTTTTTTCCCCTCTAGGACCGGGATCATATCTTAGTCAATTCTGCATTCTAAGCATCCTGAGCTGTGGACAGTGTAGACCTAATCAATAATAGTCCAATTAAATGATTTGACTCTGAATATGCTGAGCATTACAATACAACCCTAGCTTCTTTCATAGCTTGGAGAATTGTTTGAATAATCTATTAGTCAACGAAAAGAAGCACATTTGATATTATTGGAAAATGTTTTTAAAGTCAATATTGTGCACTACTCTTAGGGAATTGCTTATACTTCTTCTAAACATAGTGCAGGGATTGTTGACAAAGACTGATTTAGCAGTACTTCCGTAATAAATATAGTACGAGCCAGTATAAAGAATATATACAAGGGGACAAAGGCTTTGTTTTTATAGATCTTAGAATGATGACACTGAGAAAACTGAAGAATGAGGTCATCCCAACCTTCTTCCTGCCCTTGATGACAACGCCTTCAGTCTTCCCACAGATCTGTGGCACTTCAATTAACAAATCCCCTGGGAATGTTGGTGCTTTGGAGGATGTGAGCTCTGTTAAGTCACTGGGCCCATCATAAATCACATCAGGAAAGCTAAGCCTCTCCTCTTGTAAGACAGAGGGGCCTCTGAGTTCTGCGTCTGTTTGTATCGTTCTAATTAAATGTGCGGAAGTGCTAAGCACCCCCAAACTCCTCCTTCTCTCCCCTCCCCCACATTTTATTTGCTTCTCCCCTCATCAGACATGCAATGTATTTGTCAAACATGCATTCTCTTTGCAAAAGAGCAGTTCGAATGTAAGTAACTTGTGATTATTTAGTCCCAGCACTTCTAGAATTATTCAGTTGGAATCTGTGGGTAGACAATTTTCCTTCATAGTAGGGGTATTATCTAATCTCACTTCATTGCCTTGTTCAGAGAATTTCAGAAATTACCAAGAAGAAAACTGTTTTTGTTTGTTTGTTTTTGTCAGTCCTGGGGCTTGAACTCAAGGCCTAGGTACTGTCTCTGAGCTTCTTTTGTATAAGGCTGGCACTCTTACTACTTGAACCACAGTGCCACTTCCGGCTTTTTCTGTTTATGTGGTACTAGGAATTGAACCCAGGGCTTCATGCAATGTTTGGCAAGTACTCTATCACTAAGCCACATTCCCAACCCCTAAAAAACTGTTTTCTGTCCATTTTCAAATTTGGAAAGGAATATCAGGTCCTTATCAAAGACAGTCTCAGCACTTTGTGGGAATTAAGCTTCAATTTATTTGGTAAAGGACCAGAAGTCCGAGTTCTGAGGAGCTGTTGGAGGTAGAGAGATGCATTATTTCTTTACTGACATTTGGAACCCTTAATCCTAGCAGTACAGGTCCCTTACAAATCTGTGTCACCATGACTTAAGATTCACAAGTACATGTTTTCCAGAATGAGTTAATACATTTGTGTGTGAGCACACGTGAATATTCGCGTGCCATCAGTATCTTTGTATGTCTTATCTAAAAACTTACTCCCCTCTCTCTCTGGGTATAAATTTTCTGGTTATAGTCTCATTGCTTATGGAAGGGCTAGTGTACTTTAGAGCAATGTTGAAGGAGAAAACAAAAGGTAGTAAAGTCTTCCAAACTTTCAATAATATGTGACAATCTACTTTCTCAGGAAAATCCCTGCCAGACCTTTCTCATTCTCCTCAATGATAACTGTAATCACAGCAGTAATGAGCAGAACAGATGCCTACATTATGCTCCCTAACTCAAGAGCTCATTGTTTTCAGGAAGGTCTGTTCATCGTAGGAGGAGACTTGGTAATTTCCTAGGTGGTAATACAACTCCCCTGAAATGAGCAAGTGAACAGTTTCAAACTTACATGTATTTCCATAATTACTTCATATAATTCTTCATGGAAAATGAATAGACAATTGGAATGATATTGTATTACCATAAAGCTTTGTAGAAAACCACTAAATTGGCAGATGGAAATACAGCTTTTAAGCAAAGCTATACTCCTGAAAAGAAAGAAAAAGAGAGCTGGGAAGGTGGCTCAGTGGTAGAGCGCTTGCCTTGCATGCATGAGGCCCTGGGTTCGATTCCTCAGCACCACATAAGCAAAAAGAAAAAAGCCGGAAGTGGCGCTGTGGCTCAAGTGGTAGAGTGCTAGCCTTGAGCTGAGGAGTTGAAGGACAGCGCCCAGGCCCAGAGTTCAGGCCCCACGACCGGACCCCCCCCCAAAAAAAAAGAAAGAAAGAAAGAAAAAGAAAGAGTTAAAAGGGACAATTAAACTCACAAATGTTTCCATTCATAATTAATTCTACAGTTTTATTTTTATTTATTTATGTATTTATTTGTTGTTGGTTCTGGGGCCTGAACTCTGGGCCTGGGCGCTGTCCCTCAGCTCTTCAGCTCAAGGCTAGCATTCTACCACCTGAGCCACAGCGCCACTTACGGCTTTCTGCTTATGTGGTGCTGAGGAATCAAACCCAGGGCCTCATGCATGCAAGGCAAGCACTCTACCACTGAACCACCTTCCCAGCTATTTTATTTTATTTTATATATATATTTTTTTATTTTTTTGGGTCCGGTCGTGGGGCTTGAACTCTGGGCTTGGGCGCTGCCCCTCCCTCTGAGGAATTGAACCCAGGGCCTCAGGCATGCAAGGCAAACCTTTACCACTGAGCTACCTTCCCAGCCCATCAGCTATTTTATTTTAAACTGACATGAAAAGCAAAACGACTGAAGAAAGTGCCAAAGCCCCACTGAAGCTATAAAATGTAATGAGAAGGGGCATAGAACCCTGAGAGTCTTATCAACTCATCCATCCAAGGTACCGCTTCATCTCAACCTCTCTGCTTGTATTCATGAGTCCTGTACCCATCCACCCTTCCACTGGCTGATCAGAAATGTTGCCTAATGATCATTGCATTCATCCACATGAACAGCTTCCTATCATGTGAAAAGATTTAATCAACATACTTCAACCTGCCACTTGTGGCCTCTTATTAGTGTTCCCACATGTATGTAACCATGTTTCTTTAAGATGACTCTTAATCTGTCCATCTTGGGCTTTGCTCATCTTTCCCATTCAATCCTTCCTTTTTTTCCTAATATCATGTTGATACCTACTTTGTTCCATGTTGTCATAGATATTTGTGATGTTCCTTCCTTTACTTCTAAAGATTTGTACATATCTTGATGCTATTATTGTTCAGAATACAAATGAAACACACCTGGAATGGAGGGGGGTTCTTTGTAAAGAGCAGATTCTGATTCAGTAGGTCCAGGTAGATAAAGCCTTAAATTTGCAATTTATTTCCTTCCTTCCCTCCCTCCCTCCCTCCCTCCCTCCCTCCCTCCCTCCTTTCCCTTGCTCCTTCCCTCCTTCCTTCCTTCCTTTTTTCCTTCCTCCCTCCTTCCCTTCCTCCTTTCCCTTTCTCCTTCTCTTTCTTCCCTCCTCTTCTCTCTCCCTCCCTCCCTCCCCCCCTTTTTCTTCCTTTCAAAACCATTTCCCACTTTTTGTGTTTATGTAGTACTGAGGAATTGAATCCAAGGCTTCATGCATGCTAAGCAAGCACTTTACCACTAAGCCACATTTCCGACCCAAGTTCATGAAACTCATCTCCAATTCACTACCAAAAAAAAAAAGAAAGAAGATAAGAAAGGAAAGAAAGAAAGAGAAAGAAAAAAGAAAGAAAGAAAGAAAAGAAAGAAAGGAAAAGAAAGAAAGAAAGAGAAAGAAAGACGAAAAGCCAGGAGTAGAGTTGTGGCTCAAGTGGTAGAGTGCTAGCCTTGAGCAAAAAAGCCCAGGAACAGTGCTCAGGCACTGAGTTCAAGTTACAGGACTAGCCAAAAAAAAAAGTTTCATGGACTTTTCTAACTGGCTGACTTTGAACCTTGATCCTCAGATATTAACTTCTGGAGTAGCTAGGATTATAGGCCTGAACCACTGGCACTTGGTGAGATTTTAAATTTTGATATACTCCTTGGAGGAAGAAGAGATCATTCACACATGGTAATATTTTCAACATGCCTGTAGGTACAGTGTAAACAGTGCCTGGAGCAACGTTAGGGAGATGTGACCTGGGAGGAGAGGACTAGAGTGCCCTTGTTTGCTAGTTTCAGTTTTCCAGGTCATATTGGAGTCCCTCCTCAAATACTTGTTAGTGCCTTTACATTTATGGGTAGGATTCTAAAGAGGATGAGCTTGGAGGGCTTGGGTGGTGTTTATAACCAGTAGGTGTGTCATAGGTTGACTGAATAACAACTCCATGACCTGGCCCATGGAGAATGTCATGAGTAGCCAGGTTCTAGTCCAGGTCACTTCTGGATCTTTCCTATCCTCATCCTTGGTGACTAGACCACTGGCTATGAAGCAGCAAGGAGAGAATGGATGTTCCTTAAATCTAGTGTCCTGGCCAGGACACTGTAAAGACACTTGCACATCTGTGTTCATTGCTGTATTAGTCACAATAGTCAAGTTGTGGAAACAGCCCAGATGCCTTGCAATAGATGAGTGGATCCACAAACTGTAGCACTTATACACAATGGAATTTTACACACCCATTAGAAAGAATAATATTGTTGGATGCTGGTGGCTCACACCTGTAATCCTAACTACACAGGAGGCTGAGATCTGAGGATTGTGATTCAAAACCAGCCCAGGCAGGGAAGTCCAAAGACTCTTATCTCCAATGAACCACCAAAAAACTGGAAGTGGTGCCAGGACTCAAATGGTAGAGTGCTAGCCTTGAGTGAAAAAGGTCAAGGACAGCACCCAAGCTCTGACCCAAGATTTACAAAACTCAAAAGCATTCCAAAACATCTAGAACATGATAAATTATAGAGAACTCTAGGCATTCACACACAGTAAGACCAAAAGAAGGTATTCTTCAGAGAGGAACATAAAGACAATGCCTACGTACCTCTGATCATATAAAATAATATTTATTGAAATGAACTCCAAGAAATGAAAATAAGAACATTTTCTTTGTTGCTATTTTTTCTTTTCTTTTTATCCTGTTTGTTCATTTATCTGTCTTTGGGAGAATAAAGGAAACACAGAAATGGAGGGACAAAGAGTAAACGAATGGGATGGGAAGATGGCTCAGTGGCAGAGTGCTTGCGTTGCATGCATGAGGCACTGGGGTTTGATTCCTCAGCTCCACAAAAGCAGAAAAAGCCCGAAGTGGAGCTGTGGCTCAAGTGGTAGAGCGCTAGCCTTGAGCTGAAGGGCTGAGGGACAGCGCCCAGGCCCAGAGTTCAGGCCCTACAACCAACAACAACAACAATAACAAAAAGAGTGCTAATGCAGCAGTGGTCCTTATTAGACACTGTGTTGAAAGTAAACTATACAACTTGTGGGTGGGAATGGGAGGGAAAACCTGGGACAGAGCAAGGGAAGGAGTGACATTGTCCAAAAAGAAATGTACTCTTTACCTGACTTATGTAACTGTAACTCCTCTATACATCACCTTTATAATAACATTTTTTTTGGGGGGGTCCAATCATGGGGACTGAACTCTGGGCCTGGGCACTGTCCTTCAGCTCTTCAGTTCAAGGCTAGCGCTCTACCACTTGAGCCACAGCTCCACTTCCGGCTTTTTTTTCTTTTTGCTTATGTGGTGCTGAGGAATCAAACCCAGGGCTTCAGGCATGCAAGGCAAGCGCTCTAC
Source organism: Dipodomys ordii (assembly GCF_000151885.1). NCBI lineage: Eukaryota > Metazoa > Chordata > Mammalia > Rodentia > Heteromyidae > Dipodomys > Dipodomys ordii. The sequence continues at coordinate 14,310,368 of NW_012267240.1, forward strand.
CACTGAGCCACCTTCCCAGCCCCCTACAATAACAATTTTTTAAAAGATTAAAAATGGGGCTAGGAATGTGGCCTATGCTAGTGCTTGCCTAGCATGCATGAAGCCCTGGGTTCGATTCCTCAGTACCACATACACAGAAAAAGCCAGCGGTAGATGTGGCTCAAGTGCTGGCGTACTATCCTTGAGCAAAAAGAAGCTCAGGGACAGTGCCCAAGCCCTGAGTTCAGGAATGGCACACACACACAAAGATTTAAAATGTGTTTTCCTGACCTGAATTGTCCTTCCTTCAAAACCTTCTCTGATCAGTCTCTCTAATGACATTTTCACTCTTCCAACTTCTCAAACAAGAAACATAAAGAATAACTACCCCCTCTTCACTTTTCTGAAGAAATCTGAATGAAAATATTTTTCCTTTTTCAACCAGTTTTTATCTTTAAATAGTTGTACAAAGAAGTAGCTATTCACCAAATCAGTTGTGAATACAGTGCATCTTGAACACTCACCCCTTTCAACATTCTCTTACTCTCTCCCCTCCCTTGTCTAAATTTTAGGTTATGTATAGATTTTCTTTTTTCTTTTTTCTTTTTTTTTTTTTGCTTTTTAACGAAGCACTTCATGTGTCTTATGTATCACTTCAAAATCTTCATTCCTCTTGGAACCACTCTTTCCCTTATATTTCTCAATTCTCTGGTGTTCACAAGAAATTCTTGCCTGGAGTCTTTCCCTTTCGCAGTTTCCTAATTCTAACCCTCTTCCTTTGGTCCTACCCTACCCTCTAGCAAATACTCATTTCCTGTTATTTATTTGTTTAGTAGATCTCATTTTCACTATTTCCTTCTCTGCTCACTGCCTTAACCAGTCCTGCCTCTCCCCTCCTCAAGTCTCTCTGGTCTCTTTCATTGTGTTCTAATCTCTGAATTCTGAGACACTCTCTGCAGCCCCACTTGTAAAGTAGAAGCATAACCAGGTTTACTTTATCTCTTCCCTAAAAGACTACAACTATCAGAAAGAAAATAAAACCTAAGCCCATTGAAACAGTTAGCTCCAAGTTCTTCTTAATCTGGCTTCCTGCGCAATTTTAAACATTCACTTTCTACATTCACGAGCTGCTATAGCTCTGGAGGGCTTTTCTTCTCTATTTCTTCTTAAATTCTCAAGCCCAGGTGTGTTCTATTGTAAATACTCTATTGGAAGAGTTAAGTGTTCCATTGTTTTGCCCCCATAGTCAAATTCTAGTGTACTGAGATTCACTTTCTTTTTTTTTTTTTTTTAAGGTCCGAGACCAGGTGGCATCCAACACTTTGACTCATTGACTAGCATTCCACCAATTAAACCATGCCTCCAACCCTGAGGTTTACCTTCAAGTGTGCTTTTGATGACCTCCAGAATATTGTTTGTGAACTGTGTTGAGGATCAGTATGGGGCCAGGGTACACTGAGAATTCAGGATATAAAAACAGATGAGGAGATGAAGTGAATGGTACAGAAGAAGCAAGATAACTTGTGCCAAGATTTCTTGGAGAACTTAAAGATAGAGAAAAGAGAGGGCAACTCTGATTCTCAAGTTACATTCTGGTGGCCTGGGAAGGAGAGAGGAGAGACAAGGGAGTGAAGACACCATAAAAAAAAAAAAGCCTGAAAAGCCAGGATGCAGGAAAGAGAAGGTGAGGCAAGTCAAGAGGTCATAAGTTCTTCACTAGTAATACACTGTTCATTCAGATGAGGCAAAACCAGACTCTCATTCCAAGTGCCTTGAGGGTGGGGGTGGAGGGTATCTGCCATGAGGCAAAGTACAGTTGTATGTTCTTGGCTGAAGATGGGAAAGAGAAGAAAGGCCAGCGAATAGAAATTCAGAGTACAACACACTTACAGACTTAAGCTGAGTAAAATGCCATTGGTGTTATCACAGTGCTGATTGAATAGTTTTGTTTTTATGAATACCAAAATAGGTTCATAAGTTGTACATGTAGATGCCTTAATAAGACAATTGTCATACACAGTCCCCATCCCCAACACTGCACACTAGATCAGAGCCTTCCATTGCAAGGGCATGGTTGCTGAATACTACCCCCTCATGCTAAAAAAAAAAGAAAAAAAAAAGATCTCCTACATCCTGTTTACTCAGCACAACTGCAAGGAAGACCCTATGGCTCTGGGAGATACTAGGTTTAAATCTAATCTTGGTTTCCATCCCCCACCCCAGGTGGAGTTGTTCTTTGCCTTGCCTCTAGCTCAGACATTACCACAGCCCTACCTCGGCCAGCTGTTATCTTCCTCCCCCGCCTCCCCCCCCCTTAAGTCCTCCAGGCAGGGCTCAGGGCTCTGCATTCTATGGTCTTTTAGGAGACTGATCTTACTCCCACGTTTCCCTTGAACCTAGGAAGTTTAAAGTTAACTGCAGATTCTTCTTCTTCTTCTTTTTCCTTCAGGAGCCGAAACTCACAAAGGATGTAGAAGGGTGAGAAATAAATTATGTTTATTGACATTACAGCTAATCTTAAGTGAACACTTGATACATGCCAAAGACTAAAAGTGCTAAACCATGTATATGCTTTCAGTACAGTTATTATCTTTCTGCTAACGAAAGAACAAGGTTTTGTGAGGTGATGGAGCTGGATTCTTTTTTTTTTTTTTTTTTTTGTCGGTCGTGGGGCTTGAACTCTGGGCCTGGGCGCTGTCCCTCAGCTCTTCAGCTCAAGGCGAGCGCTCTACCACTTGAGCTACAGCGCCACTTCCGGTTTTTTGGTGGTTTATTGGAGATAGGAGTCTCACGGTCTCTCCTGCTCAGGCTGGCTTTGAACCGCGATCCTCAGATCTCAGCCTCCTGAGTAGCTAGGATTACAGGCGTGAGCCACCAGCACCCGGCGATGGAGCTGGATTCTGAACCCAGATGAATGAGTGTCAGAGTCTCACCTTTCAGGTGTGTGGTATTCCCTAGAAGTGACTCTTGGAGGAAAGAGTTAAAAATGTCTCCCACTTTAAATTTACAATACACAAAAGGTGAACAAATGCAGCCGTGGTTCTCACTAGACACTACATTGAAAATGAGATCTACAACTAGTGGGTGGGGACAGGAGGGGAAAATGGGAGAGAGCAAGGGAAGGAGGGACATTGTCCCAAAAGATGTACTCTTTACCTGACCTGTACCACTGTAACTCCTCTACATCACCTTTCTAATAATAATAGTAATAATATCTGCAAAAAATTCACATCACTATACATAAAGTATATCTGGAGTTTGGTACTCAAGGAAAAATAGAATTTAAGGTCTTGGAGAAGAGGAAGAAAGGTTATTCACCCTTAAAGTCTGAAGGTTGTGTACGGTTAAGCTTTTTAAAAAAAAATGGTTGAAGAAATTCTGACTACAGCAAGGAAATAGTATGAGTGATAATACTTTGGAAACATTGATTTTTATACTGCCTCGACAAAGTCATCCTGTGCACACAGCCTGACTTATCTATTGATTTGGGCTAGAGCTGAGTAAGTGAGCTGTATGTAAAATTCCCTAATTACTCACCAAAAGTCAGTCAGACCTTCAAAGAACCTTTCTTCTATAGACTTTCTCCTTTCTCCTCTCTCCCTTCCCCCTTTCTCCTCTCTCCCTTCCCCCTTTCTCTGCCCTGTCTTCTCTTCCTTTCCCCTCTCCTCTCCTGCTTTCCTTTCCTGATTTGCAAGATAATAAATCTGAAAGAACTCAAATATAGAGTATATAAACTCTTATGTTAGGTAAAAAGACACTAAACCAATTTCTAAAGACAGGAAAAAGTCTTGAATAACTACCACACCAAAGAAGATACACAAATGAGAGATGTACATGAAAAGATGTCCAGCTGGGCGCCTGTGGCTCACGCCTGTAATCCTAGCGACTCAGGAGGCTGAGATCTGAGGATCGAGATTCAAAGCTAGCTCGGGCAAGAAAGTCTGTGAAACTCTTATCCCCAATAAACCACCAGAAAACTGGAAGTGGCACTGTAGCTCAAGTGGTAGAGCGCTAGCCTTGAGCTGAAGAGCTGAAGGACAGCTCCGAAGCCCAGAGTTCAGGCCCCATAACCGACAAAATAAATAAAAATAAAAAGATGTCCAACAAATTTAGTCATTTGGAAAACATAAAGTAGGGGGCTGGGAATGTGGCTTAGTGGTAAAGTGCTTGCCTAGCATTTATGAAGCTCTGAGTTCATAAACAGAAAAAGCTGGAAGTGGTGCTGTGGCTCAGGTGGTAGTGTGCTAGCCTTGAGCTAAAGAAGCTCAGGGATAGTGCCCAGGCCCTGAGTTCAAGCACCAGGACTGGCAAAAAAGAAAAAGAAAGAAAAACAAAAGTAAAATCACAATGAGGTGCATACCCATTTTAGAAGGGCTATGAATAAAAACTCTTGAGAACAAGAAGTGATGGAGAGGATTGGGAGCAACTGGAACTCTTATACATGAAATGGGGGAAATTCTTGGGAATAAAAGCTTGACAGTTTCTAATAAATAAATAATCTAATAAATAATAATCTAAGACACCAGGTGTCTTAGATTCACTCAAAGAAAGGAAAGTATATGCTGACACAGGCATGTTTAAAATGTATATAACTTAGAACAATATTCAATATATGTGTATAAAAATGGAATAAAGTATCTTGAGGCCCTGGGAGGGACTAGAAGAGATAGGGATAGGAGCTGGGAAGGTGGTTCAGTGGTACAGTGCTTGCCTTGCATGCATGAGGCCCTGGGTTCGATTCCCCAGTACCACATAAGCAGAAAAAGTCGGAAGTGGCACTTTGGCTCAATTGGTAGAGTACTAGCCTTGAGCTGAAGAGCTAAAGGACAGCGCCAAGTCTCAGGGTCCAGGCCCCACAACTGAAAAAAAAAAAAAAGTCTTATGAGCTGGGAAGTGGCTCAGTGGTAGAGCTCTTGCCTTGCATGCCTGAGGCCCTGGGTTCGATTCCTCAGCACCACATAAGCAAAAAGAAAAACGCCGGAAGTGGTGCTGTGGCTCAAGGGGTAGAGTGCTAGCCTGGAGCTGAAGAGCTGAGGGACAGCGCCCAGGCCCAGAGTTCAGGCCCTACGACCGGACACCCCCCCCCAAAAAAAAAATAGGGATAGAATAAGGAAATTGATCACGATCTATTGTACTTGCAAACTGATTTGTTGAATGTAACCTTTTTGCACAACTAAATAAATACATAATAAAAACATAATAAAAAAGATGCCTTGTACTCACAAACTGACATAGTGAATTGAAAGCCCTTTGTACAACTACTTAATGATAATCAAAACTTTAAATATATAAATGGATTTATTTATAATATAGTCCCAAATTGAAACCAATTCAAGTATTGTCAACAGGTAAATAAAAAAGCAAATGACAAAATGAAATAGAACAAAATGTTAGGCAGTAATAAGTAGTATCCAATGAATAAGCAATACTACAGGACTAATGGTTTCTACATTATGTTGAAGCATTATATCGAGTGAAAGAGCCAGAAACAACAGACTATATAAGAAAAATTTGTGGGGCCTAAAATAAGAAGTAAAGCAATGACTATGTGAATATGCAGACAAGGAGTTATACACTGCATGACAAGATCATGCTTGTCCTCAAAAAGCCTGAACAGCTAACACACATTAGCTAACATCAGATTACTTACCAAGAGACTTTTCTTAGAGTCAACCTTTTAATCCTATTTTACCTTCTGAATTCAGTGAGACTCTTTCTGCATAGCTTAATGGAGGGATGGAAATTTGGATTCATGAAGCTTTGAAACAACATATTCAAAATGAAATGCCATTTATTGTATTGGATTCATTTCTGAAAAGAAACACTGTAATAACCTCCTTCACTTGACCTCAGTAGCAGCTCAGGTACAGTTGTTTTCTTTGGCTTGTTGTGTCCTATTCAAATAGAACTGGTGAGCCTGTCAGTGTGGTACATTCCTGTAGTTCCGGTGCTCACTAACCGAACCTTAGTAGCCACAAACCAAGTTTTAGGCCAGTCTAAAACTTTCACTAGGGGCTGGGAAGGTGGCTCGTTTGTAGAGCGTTTGCCTTGTATGCGTGAGGCCCTGGGCTCGATTCCTCAGCACCACATAAGCAAAAAGAAAAAAGCTGGAAGTGGCGCTGTGGCTGAAGTGATAGAGTGCTAGCCTTGAGCTGAAGAGCTGAGGGACAGTTCCAAGGCCCAGAATTCAGGCCCCATGACCGGTCCCAAAAAATAAAAAATAAATAAAACTTTCACTATACTGAGATCTTTCCTATAAACAAACAAACAAATAAGCAAGCACCTGTGGCTCACCATGTACTCAGGAGGCTGTGATTTTTAAGGATCAAAGTTTGAAGCTAGCCCAGAAGACAAACCTTTGAGAATCTTACATCCAATAATCAGCAAAAAGTCATGACTCAAGTGGTAGAATATCAACCATGAGTAGAAAAGCCAGGCAATAGTTCAAGGTCTAGAGTTCAAGTATTGCTGCACATGGATATCTTTTTGAATCCCTACTTTCAGTTCTTTTAGAGGTATACCACAAAGTGAAATTGTTGGATCAGATATTAATTCTGGCACTGACACCATTTTAAATTCACAACAGCCAGTGCACAAAGGTTTCTCTATATCCTGTCCAAAATAGCCATTTTAATGGGTATGAAGTGGCATCTCATTTTATTTTATTTTAATTAATTAATTTATTTTATTTTATTATTTATTTTCAAACCTGAGGTTTGAACTCAAGGCCTGGGCACTGCCCCTGAGCTTCTTTTTCTCGAAACTAGCACTCTACCACTTGAGCCATAGTGCTACTTCAGGCTGTTGCTGTGTATGTGGTACTGAGGAATCTAACTCAGGGCTTCATGCATGCTAGGCAAGCACTCTACCGTTAATCCATTCCCAGCCCTCTTTCCATTTCCCTTGTCAAGAGTATTTTCATGAACTCTGGTCATTTGTGTATTTTCTTTGGAGAAATACCTATTTAGGTTCTTTTGATTTTTTTTTTTCTGCCAGTCCTGAACTTAGAAACCAGGCCCTTTCCCTGAGTATCTTTGTGCTCAAAGCTAGTGCTCTAGCTTTGAGCCACAGCACCACTTCCGGCTTTTTCTGAGTAATCCATTGGAGTAATCCTTGTGAGTCTCTGAGACTTTGTGCCTGGGCTGGCTTGAAACTTCAACCTCATATCTCAGCCTCTTGAGTAGGTAAGATTACGGGCTGGAGCCACTAGCACTAAGCCTGATCATTTATTTTAAAATAATCAGTTGAGTGTTTTTGTTTGTTTCTGAATTATGTGAGTTATTTGTATATTTTGGATCATAACATACATGCTTTTCAAATATTTTCTCCAACAGAGTTACTCTGAAACTCTGTTGTTAAAGTATTTGATACACAAAACTTTTACATTGTTATGTAGATAAGCAAAATTAGATGTAGATAAGTTATCTTTTCTTTCCCTAGGCTTTGTTCTTTTGTTTTCTGTGTTTGGGATATCAATAAATGATTACTAACCCTGAAATGCTCCTTAACTCGAGAACAGGACTTTTTCTTCTGAGACTTAATAGTTTTCATTCTTGGATTTAGGTCTTGTACAGATTTTGTCATCTGGTATGACTTTTTTTTTTTGTACAAGGTAAAAACCCAACCTCTTGTTGCAGGTAGCTCTCCCTTGTTCCTAGTACCGTAGGTTGCAAGTTAAGTGCTTCCTAAGCAAGGATTGTCCTAGTGGATGTTTTCAAAGCTTCTTGTTACCATATCAAAGGTCAACCAAATAATGATTAAGTGGAATGTCCCTTAAGAGAGATTTTGACCTTCTACCCAGTTGAAGAGTACTGAAGATCTAAGATAATTTACATTCCTCAGGAAGGAAAAAAAAAAGTCACACTGTCTTCTTGGCGGGAGAAGAAAAGCCTGAAAAGTTGTAAGACATTCTACCAGTCAAAGTACACCTGGCTGACCTGTTGTTTCTCAGACTTTCTGGACGGCATCAGCTGCTGGGGCCTCCTGCCCGCCTGCCTCTCACCAGACCACCAAGGAGGCTGGTGGGGAAAATGTCCTCACCTTCTCTTTGGATTTTGGTGATTTTGTCGATATTTACTGAATTAGATGCAGAAGCTGGAGAAATTGAACATCTCCGACAAAAAAGAGACACTAATCTCCAACAGTAAGTCTATGCATGGGTTGTTTGTGCAGATGGGCTTCTGTTCTATGCCATTGCTTTCTCATAGACAAATTATTGGTACTTATTGGGAGATATTTGTAATTATTGGGAGGTGATCATGGGGAAATGTCTCAAGGAAGATATGAAAAATGAGTAGAGAGAATTGGATTGGGTCCATCACAAAGTGAAGCTGTATATAGTCTATTTATTCGGTGAGAAGCTGTGTTTAAACTTTTAAAACTATAGATGCTAATTCCAGATGAATTCTCTGGTTGGATTGTATAGGCCTCGAATCACTGCGGAGAGAGGAAATTTAGTGTTCCTTACTGGATCTGCCCAAAACATTGAATTTAGAACTGGATCCCTGGGAAAAATTAAAGTAAACGATGACGACCTCAGTGAATGTGTCCATCAGGTAATACAGTGGAAATATGCTGATGTTTTTTCCTATGCCAATTCTGGGGCTTGAAGTCAGGCTAAAGCACTATCCCTGAGCTTCTCTTTATTTTAGTTATTTATTTTTTTGATTCAAGGATAGTGCTCTAGTACTAAATTCCAGCTCTACTTCTGGAGTTTTGGTGGTCCATTGTAAATAAGAGTTTTGTGGACTTTTCTGTCCAGGCTGGCTCTGAACCACAATCCTATCTCATCCTTCTGAGTAGCTAGGATTATAGGCAAGAGCTGCCAGTGCCTGGCTTTGATGCTTTATATCTCCATGTTTATGACTTAATTGAACAGCTTGGTGCTCATCTGTACTTTGCATCGTTAGCAGAGAATTAGAAGAGAGACAAGTTCTTCTAAAGGTCAACGACCTGAGTCTCACATGGATGGAGAGAGTAATGCTAGCTGGGTGACACATGGTACAGGGCAATGTGCCCCAGTGGGACTCATTCAGTAGGGACATGGAGAAGCCAGGAATCGGAAAGGTGCAGGATTCCCTAGTATACTTAAATCACAGAACAGAACTGGCCAGTTATTCTAGTGTGTTCAGTGTTCAGCATTTGCTATGTCGTGCTTCACATCAGTCACAGTGTCAGCGCTCTGTCACACTAATGGCCATGTGCTCTGGTGGTAAATGTCTTCCATTTCCTTTGATTTCATGTGACACTCACTGCACCTGTATTAATGGGCTTTATTATTACTCCATTTTAAAGAGTACTATAAAGCAAATTTAAGCGGTTAAAAAACTTGACACAATACATTGCTGAGGTGATTTCAAGCCTAAATGGTGTCCTGGCCAAAGAACTCCACTTCCTGGTTTCCGCTTTCCCCTCTCCTTCTTCTCCCCTCCTCCCTTCTCCATCTTTTCCTCCTTTCTCTTCTTCCTCTCCCTTCCCTTCTTTCTCCTCTCCCTCATTCTCTTCCTCTTCCTGAGTGTGTGTGTTTCTGGAAATGGAACCCAGGGCCTTGCTAGGCAAGCATTCTACAAGTGAGCTACATCCTCAGCCCACCAAGTGTTCTTTCTTTTGGGGGTGAGGGGGTCATGGGACCTAAGTGCCATTCCTGAGCTCTTTTGCTCAGGGCTAATACCACTTTGAGCCAGACTACGACTGCTGGTTTTCTGAAGGTTAATTGGAGATAAGAGTCTCATGCCCATGCTGGCTTTGAAACATGATCCTCAGATAGCATCCTCTTGAGTAGCTAGGATTACAGGCATAAGCCACCAGGTCCTGGCCCACCAAGTCCTCCCCCCCACCTTTTTTTTTGTCAGTTGTGGGGTTTGAACTCTGAGCCTGGGCACCGTCCATCAGCTCTTCAGCTCAAGATGAGCACTCTACCACTTGAACCACAGCACCACTTCCAGTTTTCTGGTGGTTTATTGGAGATAAGATTCTCACTGACTTTCCTGCTTGGGCTGGTTTTGAACCATGATCCTCAGATCTCAGCCTCCTGAGTAGCTAGGATTACAGGCATGAGCCACTGGCATCCAATTTTTTTTTTTCTAGTCTTGGGGCTTAAACTTAAGCCCTGGGCCCTGTCCTTGAGCTTTTTTTGCTGAAGGCTAGCACTCTACCACTTGAGTCACAGCACCACTTCTGGCTTTCTGTTTAGGTGGTACCAAGGAATTGAACCCAGGACTTTGTGCATGCTATGCAAATACTCTATCACCAAGCCACATTCCCAGCTCCCACAAAGCCTTTTAGTCAATACCTTAGATTGTAATTGTGAGAAACTGCAAATAGAAAATACATTATCAGAGCTGGGAAGGTGGCTCAGTGGTAGAGCGCTTGCCTTGTATGCATGAGGCCTTGGGTTCGATTCCTCAGCACCACATAAGCAAAAAGAAAAAAAGCCGGAAGTGGCGCTGGGCTCAAGTGGTAGAGCACTAGCCTTGAGCTGAAGAGCTGAGGGATAGATAGTGCCCAGGCCCAGAGTTCAGTCCCCACGACCAGACCCTCTCCCCCCCCCACACCAAAAAAAAAAATACACTATCATGTTATTGAAAAGAGTATGTGAAATTTTTCCATGGCTATTTTAGACTTGTGTTTACTATTCACATATTACTCTGGCTTTTATAACAGGTAAGATCTTAGAGATTAAGACAGAATATTGGCCAAGTTTTTACGTTCTTCTTTTTTTTGGGGGGGGGGTCCAGTCGTGGGCCTGGGCACTGTCCCTCAGCTCTTCAGCTCAAGGCTAGCGCTCTACCACATGAGTCACAGCACCACTTCCGGCTTTTTTTCTTTTTGCTTATGTGGTGCTGAG
>NW_012267240.1:14337052-14345581 GCF_000151885.1 Dipodomys ordii
CGCTGTGGCTCAAGTGGTAGTGTGCTCGCCTTGAGCTGAAGAGCTGAGGGACAGCGCCCAGGCCCAGAGTTCAAGCCCCATGACCGACAAAAAAAAAAAAAAAAGTTGTCCTGTCCAGGTCCCAGTGATTTCAGTGACCCACACTAATAACCTAGCTACTCAGGAGGCTGCGATCTGAGGATCGTGGTTTGAGGCCAGTCTGGGCAGGAACGTTCATGAAACATTTATCTCCAATTAACCACCAAAAAGCCAGAAGTGGAGCTGTGGCTCAAGCAAAGCAAAAAGGCTCAGGCTTTATGGTCAAGCCATAGGACCACTACAACCACACACACACACACAAACACACACACGGTTGTGCCTGGTCAATAGGACCACTACAACCACACACACACACACACACACACACACACACACACACACACACATGGTTGTGCCTGAAGATTAGATTAAGGAAACTCACAGTTTACTTAGCTTGCTTTTTCTCTCATTTTTCTTCTTTTCATATAAGTAAATTCAAATGAAAGAAACCTACTTTGCAGCTAGTTAACATCCACTCATTTCCCAGTGTCAATAGTAAAGGGAAAGGAAGAGAGATAAGGAGAGAGGATTTTATTGCAAGTTTGTGAACTAGAATGTTCTCCCTCAAATCTTACGTCATTTTTCAATATTTAAGTGCTCCGTGATAAGATAAACTCAATTTCCTAAGCACTTTGTCCAGAGGAAGGCCTATGAAAACAATGCCCATGTATTAGACAGCATATTGTCCAAGGTGCACAGTTAACAGACCTGCTCAGGACTTAAATCTGAACTATAATGTCATAGGTTTTTCCAAACACTCAAATCTCCCATAAATGGAAAATAGACTTAGAACTATAGTAATATGTGCTTTTAAGATTTTTAAATTAACAGATTTGTGAAAATAAATTTGTATCAATGAAGTCAGCTGTATCAATGCTCAAGTATGTACATGAAATATTCTAAATTTCTGTAATTATGAAGAGTGTAATTAAACTGTTGGAATATTTATATAAGGGTGTGTATGAGAGAAAGAGAGAAAGAAGGAGGGAGAGGAGAAGGAAAAGAAACAGAATATGAGCAAGAAAATGGAAAAAGAGAAGGGAAGATACTTGCTCTTTAGGTTTTAATGACTTATTGCTATTCATCTATAACCTTGTCTTCATATAAAAAGCAATTTGGAATGCTCAGGAATGTAATTTAGTAGTGAGATAGTTTTTTTAAGTACATAGTGCTATTATAAATATTGGTTATGAATATAATATATAAATACCAATCATAATTATGCACAAAATATGCATTTAGCTGAATTTTACATTTAGCTGGGTATCCTGTGTTTCCATTTGCTAAGACTGTCAACTCTCCCTACAAGTCCTTAGATACTGTTCATCGTGTGATTCCTCTCCATCTCTAGCCATATCCATTGATCTTCTCTTCCTTAGAAGCTACTCAAACATGCCATCCCCTGGGCAAAGTGAGTTCTGTGCCCAGGGTGAAGCCCTTGAGTGTTTCAAACAGCCAGACTTACTTCCTGTGCTTTGGCTCTTATACCTTAATGTGTGTCATTAAGGATGATTCCTTTTCCAGGATGCTAAAAAACAAGTTCACGTTTGTACGCTTGGGAGGCAGGCAATGGCCCGCTAGGTTCTTTGCCTTGTTCCTGACCCCTGTGTGGTAGTCCTGTGTGATAATAAGTCTCCATTCACTAACATTTCATTTGTGAAAGTCACGTGTTTGCTCAGTTTTTCCCCCTCTTGGAGCAGAACAGGATGGTTTTCCTCCAGGGCTCTAGGCAGTTAACTTGCACTGCTGGTTCGCAGGTCCATGTTAAGATCACTTACTTGCAATTTGGCCAGCAGGTGCTGGCTTTCAAGCACAATCCCAAATGTCATGCTCTTGTGCAACCCAACAGATGTGACTGCTCACCGGAGACTTACGGGACGCGGTGTGAATTCAAATACGATGACTGCAAAGGGGTCTCTAAACAGCGCTGTGTTCACGGCATCTGTGAGGATTTAGACCGAGTAGAAAATGGACAGGTGGGTCCCCCTCCCCAACTGTGACTGCTTTGATGGAGCCACGGGTGGCAAGTCCTCATTCTGGGCTGCGTGGGAACACTGTCCCAGGGAGCCGCAGATAGGAAGTCGTTTTCTATCCTTAGTGGGGCACAGGTGAGGAGAGAAGCTGAGATATATGGAAAGCTGGACCCAGAGGTTAAGGTCCTTCCAGAAAATACTAACCTTTTTATTCATTGGCCTATGAATCTCCCTGGGAGACAGGTCTTTCTCCTGGCCTTTGGAGTGTTCAGCAGTGACAAGATGTAGAAACACAAAAGGCTCAGTCTTGCCAGCAACGTGTAACTTTGGATCTGGAAATTTTCTGGTTTAAGGCCCTAGGCATGCTATAGGCTCTTTTCTTTTGTCCTTTTCTGAGTCTGGGGTACCTCAACTTCTGAATCTTTTTTTTTTTTTTTTGGTCCGGTTGTGGGGCCTGAACTCTGGGCCTGGGCGCTGTCCCTCAACTGCACTGTCCCTGAGCTTCTTTTACTCAAGGCTAGCACTCTACCACTGGAGCTACAGCGCTACTTCTGTTTTTTTCTGTTTGTGGTGCTGAGGAATGGAACCCAGGGCCTCATGCATGCAAGGCAAGCGCTCTACCACTGAGCCACCTTCCCAGCCCAGTTTTTACATTCTTATAAGATGTGCATGATTTTTTTTCCCTCACTAATATTATTCTTTTCCTTATTTTCTTCTTAAAATTAGGTCCAGAGAAACAAAGATGATATTGTAGCTATAAAAAGGAATGGAATTGGTCTTTATTCAAATATATCTAATGAAATCCATGAAATTCATTCAAAGGTAAGTCAGACATATATATCCTAAGAGCAAATGAGTTCTCCTTAAATCAGTTTTACAAGTTGAGCATCTTTCAGGGAATCCATCAACACTCTATGCTCTTTAGATATGCCTCATTATAATAACTGACTTTTGTTAAGTGGTGTAACTCTAATAGAAGATACAGAAGTGGCAGTGGACCGAAGGTAGGGAGTGCCATGGTAAGGATTTGCCTTGTTCAAGTCCTCATCACAGCCGCCTTCTTGGCGAAGAGGATTCCCCATAGCCATTTACGAAAATTCTCAGCCACCATGGACAACACAGCAACTCATGAGCTTATCAGTGTTTTTTTTTTGTCAGTTGTGGGGTTTGAACTCTGGGCTTGGGCACTGTCCCTCTGTTCTTCAGCTCAAGGCGAGTGCTCTACTGCTTGAGCTACAGTGCCACTACCGTTTTTCTAGTGCTTTATTGGAGATAAGAGTCTCACGGACTTTCCTGCCCAGGCTGGCTTTGAACCGCATCCTCAGATCTCAGCCTCCTGAGTAGCTAGGATTACAGGTGTGAGCCACCGGCACCTGACTTTTTTCAGTGGGTTCTTTTAAACTTCGAAAAAAAATCTAGGCAATCAATGGAAGAGACCAGGAAGAAACAGGAGCCTGATGGAGAGAGAAATAAGGAAGTAGAAGGCAAAGAAAGCAGGAACAAAGGGAATCCTTAGAAGAGGTTATTAGAAAAGTATTTCAAGTTTATAGCACTGCGTATAAAATGCCTTAATGAGCTAATTGGTTCCTTTTCTTCTGCATTGCTAGCTTGTGGATCTTGAAGAGAAATTTCGAAGCTTACAGCAGGTAAGTCTCAAAAGATACATGTTCACTGAAGATTATACAAGAGTCCATTGTTAAGGCCAGCCATCTTAGTTTAAGAGCAGATGAATGATCAATATGAAGGACTTAGCTGCGTGTTGGGGGTTTATACCTGCAATCCTAGCTTCTTGGGAAGCTGAGAATGGGCAAATCATGGTTCAAAGCCAGAGGGAGCAGAGAAGTTTACCAGACTCCTTCTTACCCCACAGCTGGGTGCAATGGGGGCCTGTCATTCTAAGCTACACGGCAGGTGGAGATTGGGAGGCTCTAAGTTATAGGCCAAACCATCCATGGGGCGCCATCTCACTGGAAAAAGAAGTTGGGCATCACGATGTGGGACTGTCCCTTCATCGGCGGAGTGATGGCTAAAACAGATGGATAGAGGTTCAGATGTGTTCCTGAGGAAGACAGGAAGCAAGACCATATCTTAAAATTAACCAGCATAAAATAGGGCTAGAAGTGGCTCAGTGCTAGAGTGCCTACCTAGCAAGGAATACCTTGTTTGTCCATCCTGGCTATGCAGCCAGTCTAACATTATGTTCTGGAGCCTGTGGGGTATTACAGTATATTCCAAGTTTATTTAAAACTATATTTGCTGAGAATTAAATTTGAATGGTCTCCAAGAAAAAAAGAATATTCGGGACTATGTAATTTTAGGCTTCTTACCTATTTTGTAGGTAGTTGGTCTCTTCAAAGCCGTTGTTGAAGCTAGAACTTTCTACTCAGAAATGTACTCACTCTATCATTTTTGAATGGGTGTTCTGGGAATTTTGAGTTAAGGATTTCTGCTCAGTTGATTTGTTTTCATTGTTTTTGGTCATTGTCCTCTACTATTATTTTGTGCTTTAAGTTTGGTGAATATGTTCATTTTGGCCACTTGGAGAGTGGGTTGCTTCCTTAGCCTTCATGTGTCTAGGGACTAGTTGAGTGAATGCAACCAGCTATGAGCAAGTCACAGTTTTCAGTCTCTTACAATCTTTCCTTGTTTCTACCAAAGGTCAAGCAAGATTAGACGCACGTGGCCCAAAGTGTTTAGATTGTCCTCCTCCCTCCCAACCTCCCTTAGAAAGAGATATTAATAATTTTCAAATGGGAATTTGAAAATTTCTGCCTTTGGATAGTAAAATGGGTATCTGGCTATCTATAGTCTCTGCCAATCCCCATTGTCTTCCTCCTGATTGCTGATTTCATTTCCTGCTGAACCACCATAAAGCTTTGGCTTTTCCAATCACTAGGCAGACAATGTCGCTTTTGTGCCCCAGACAAACTTCCAATGAGTTTGTGGTGAATGTTCTTAATAGTGTCTTTTGATGAGCAAAGCTCAAAGTTAGACAAAGTTAAATAGAACAATGGGAAAAAAACAGTTCATAAAAAACCTCCACACAGATATTCTCCATATTTGTCCTTACTTGAGAAAGAATGGACTTTGCAATATAATGATAATCACTCTCTCCTGGCTCTCAATTCATTTGTGAAATGACGAAAATGGACTAATTTTCTCTGCGAGTCATTGTATATACATACCTCTGAATATGTGTGTATGGGATGATTATTTTATTCCTATTTAAGCAGAAGTGGGCTACAGTTAAAGTCACAGCTTCATTGCCTTACCCCCGTCTTCTCTATAAAGAATTTGCCTCTGCCCTCAAAAACATTAAAAGTCCTACAAGATCGAAACAGGTAGCTGACATGTGGTAAAAATCTCCCAGGCTGTATAGACAAAGGTAGGTCTGTGTGCAGCTCTGATTTGAAAGCGATCAGGTAAGCATACGTGAGGAAAGTGTATCTTAGCTGGCCACATTTCAAACAAAGGAGCTTGCAGTGAAAAGAGCTCAGTCATCTGGACCCATAGAAAGAGTTTGGCAGTAAAAGGCGATTCCATTTCAAAGCCTTACCTGAAGGTACTAGAGATAAGACTAATAGATTAAAGAGCAGGAGATTTCCATTTTATTTTCTTAGTGCAATAGAAATAGATATTCATTGTTACCTTGTTCAGATATTTCTCAGATGGAACACATTTTCCCAAAGAATGGTGGGAAAGCCTTCTTCTCCATACCTCATTCCATCCAGGGTTTAAAAATCTAGTAAAGAAAGTGTCAAGGAGTATGGGAAGAATTGGCAGTAGGAAACACCTATTTTATTCTTTTCCACAAGATAGTTAATTTGAAGAAGAACTTGAGTAGCTGACAGGGTCATCTCCAGATGCAAGGCCCTCACTGACAAGGAGTAAACATGAAATCCTCCAATGCCCACCAGGACTGAAACCTGCCCTTCACTGCTGCCCAGGGCAAATGCCATTGTCTCCAATCACTGACCTGTCTTTGTTTCAGACAGTGGACACAAATGTTTGCAGCAGCAATCCTTGCAGGAATGGTGGGACGTGCCTGGATCTGAAAGGTTCCTTTTTCTGTATCTGCCCTCCTCAGTGGCAGGTGAGTCACGTGGTCTCTGGTGAGAAGCAAGAGTGCAACAGAATCTGTGCTTTCCTTATTTGATTGTCTGTCCAAAGTTTCTAATGTGCAGTGGCCTCCTGAGAATTATGTATGCCATCCATGCCAAATGAGGACTCATTTGGTTCTTTTACCCACTGAATCCAAAGCCATCTTAAGGCAAAGTTCATTTAATTGAATCACAACATGGAAGGGAATGTTACCTCCCTTAGTATTGGCATGGACGACTTGAATCTTAACATATTGAAATTTTCTTGTCCTTTCTGGTGAAAAGGCTCCCAGTATAAACTTTAACAACAAAACTGATACATAAGTATTCCTAGGCTTAGCACCATTGTGAAATTTAAGGATACATCTTTGTAAGAATTCCTTCTGATGGCTGTGATCTTTTTTTTTTTTTTTGTCGGTCGTGGGGCTTGAACTTTGGGCCTGGGCGCTGTCCCTCAGCTCTTCAGCTCAAGGCGAGCTCTCTACCACTTGAGCTACAGCGCCACTTCCGGTTTTCTGTTGGTTTATTGGAGATAGGAGTCTCACGGTCTTTCCTGCACGGGCTGGCTTTGAACCTCGATCCTCAGATCTCAGCCTCCTGAGATTACAGGCATGAGCCTGTAATCCTAGCTACTAAGGAGGCTGAGATCTGAGGATCATGGTTCAAAGCCAGCCTGGGCAGGAAAGTCCATGAGATTTATCTCCAATTAACTACTAGAAAACTGGAAATTGAGCTATGGTTCAAAGTGGTAAAGCATGAGCCTTGAACACAAAAGCTCAAGTAAGGTGCGCAGGCCCTGTGTTCAAGACCCATGACCACTACCACAACCACAAAAAAAGATCATGTGTTGAGGGGTTACAGTTAGATAAGTCAGGTGGCTGTGATCTACTTAAGGGCTTGTTAGGTCCAGGAAAAAGTATAGCCAGCGATTAATATTACAATTTCTGTATTTAGCTTACCAATCTCTTTCCTACTGTCCCTGTATACATATATTAGAATACCATAAGCATACTGAATCCCCTTTTCCTGTGGCACCTGACTGTTCTTGATGTGATTGCAGGGACCACACTGCTCTGATGATGTTAATGAATGTGTGATGGGGACACTCATGGGCTGCCAGAACGGAGCCACGTGTATAAACACTATGGGGAGTTACAGGTAACTTTATTATTATTATTTTTTAATATCAGGTGTCTTTTTTGAGGATTAAGACATCTGATGCTTGAACATGTCCAAGTTACTGTTCATATTACCTGAAAAAGTAGCTACTCCCTGGAGCAAAATAGATGGCTCTCACTGAATATATGCATAGCTGTTTTTGCTTTGATAAACAAAAGCTCAGATGAACAACTATCACCTGTTGAAACGATCCTTTCTCCAGCATCTCCAAGAAGCAGAAAGAAGTCCGGTGTCTGCCCCAGAGACTGAGGATAGCTTGGTGCAAGATGAACAGAAGCATTAGCTAGAAGAGTCTGTGTTGGATGAGATGGTGTCAGTAGAGTAGAGCTCTCCCCCCACCATCCCAGTGTCCTGCAGTTATGCTCACTCCATTTATTAGAGATCTCATCATGTTAGTCAGGATAGCTTCATCCATCACTGTGCAAGAATGTCAACTTAAACCTGATCAAAGACCGAACTGAAGCTCAATGAATGACATAACGTCATTGCATTTGTTCAGTTAGCCACTAAATTCCCAGTCATAATCCTCATACTGTTCTATCTTCTCTTCTGATTTATTTTTGTCAAGTGGCTGGTCCACAGAATTCTACTACCTCACCCAGTGGGTTAGATGGCACAATATCTCCATGGTTCTACTATACTACAGGATTGTTGGCCATCAGTCATGCTGGCCCACATAATAACTTTAATAACCAAGTCTACAAATTCATAGCAGACACCATTGTCAAATTTATTCCTGTACAATTTGTTTACAGATCATTTAAAAATCTCTAGATGGTGTCTTTCCTCTATTTTGTCTGCTTTCTTAATTTCTTTCTTTTTTTTTTTTTTGTCATTCCTGGGGCTTGAACTCTGGGCCTGGGCGCTGTCTGTACGCTCTTCAGCTCAAGGCGAGCACTCTGCCGCTTGAGCCATAGTGCCACTTCCGGTTTTCTAGTGGTTTATTGGAGATAAGAGTCTCCCTGAGTTTCCTGCCAGAGCAGATCCTCAGATCTTAGCCTCCTGAGTAGCTAGGATTACAGGCGTGAGCCACCGGCACCTGGCTTCACTGTGACATTTCTAACCAGGTATTGTATTGCTGTCAGTCTTCCTCCATCACTTTCCCTCACTTAGCAATCTTCTTTTTCTTTTTTTTGGGGTCCAGTCGTGGGGCCTGAACTCTGGACCTGGGCGCTGTCCCTCAGCTCTTCAGCTCAAGG
>NW_012267240.1:14345631-14349744 GCF_000151885.1 Dipodomys ordii
GTCCGGTTGTGGGGCCTGAACTCTGGGCCTGGGCGCTGTCCCTCAACTCTTCAGGTCCAGGCTAGCACTCTACCACTTGAGCCACAGCACCACTTCCGGCCTTTTTTTTCTGCTTATGTGGTGCTCAGGAATCGAACCCAGGGCCTCATGCACACAAGGCAAGTGCTCTACCACTGAACCACCTTCTCAGTCCACTTCTGAGTCTTAAGGTGACTAGTTGATCCTTTATCAGCACTTCAGGTCTTCAGTTTTATTGTTTCCCTACTCTTTATGTTGGAAAACGGTTTTTTGTTTTTTCTTTTTTGCTAGTCCTGGGGCTTGAACTCAGGACCTGGCACTATCCATGAGCTTCTCTTGTGCAGGGATAGAACTCTATCACTTGAGCCACAATGCCACTTCCAGCCTTTGCTGTTCATGTGGTACTGAGGAATCGAACCCAGGGTTTCACGCATGCTAGGCAAATACTATCCCACTGAGCCACATTCCCAGCCTAGAAAATGGTTCTTTCCCATGGTGGCATGGGACAGCTAGAGGAAAGACTGACAGAGGAGAGAGTGACCTTCAAAGGGAAACAAATAAGATTTTGAACGTCTGTTCCCATGGATGTTTTTCTCTCCATAACCAAAGCAGGCTGAGTTGATTGCCTTTAATTATATTGACTTACAGCTCTTGATTCTTATTGCTATTTCCTTGGCATTTGGGGGATAAATTATAGGATTCTCTGACCCTGAAATCAAGATGTTTCCTTTTTCCATGGTCTAGTCTAAATGCCTAAATGATATGGGAAAGAAAAAAGAGAAGCTCTTTGATTGGTCTAATGGAAATGAATGTTAGACCATAGATGGTTTGGGGAGATTTCCCCAGGCTTTTCTTGCTTCTTGACCTGATTGTCTTTGTTTATGCTGTTGTCACCCTATCAGCCCAAGTTCAGCTGCATCTGTGAAGCCGGGTGGACATTTTCTCCAAACAACCCTGCATGCACAGAGGATATAGATGAGTGCTTGCACGATCCCTCGCCTTGCTCAGAACTTGTGACGTGTGTCAACACCCAAGGCTCTTTCTACTGTGGGGCCTGCCCAACAGGTACATCCTCGGGGCTCAGAAGCCAGGCCCTGCATAGCCAGGCAAACAAGGCACAAGAACCTATTCGTTTCTGCTACACATGGGAGACAAGACCATTCTTGTCATAACAACTCCCTAACACAAGCAGGTGTTTTGTCCAGAACTGCAAGGTTAGCCATAGTTGGAAACTTTTAACCTTAGATCTCTGAAGCCATCAACCAACTAGACTTGAAGTCAAGAGTCATGTGCTCTAGTCCCACCTTTTATATTAACCAGATGAACTGCAAACTCAGGTAAAATTTTTGGCCTCTTTCTATTAATGCTACTGTCCAGTACATGGACATGTCCTTTGAACACCCTGTGGCCTTACTGTCAATAGGGATTTCCATCACAGCCTCAGTGAATGAATCTCTGGGAGAGGCCCTAGGCTGAACTGCTGAGAACATGGAGTCGGTACTTAGAGACTGCCAGGGTTTGAATCTAAACTTCCTCTTATGACACCATCATCACCCATTGAAAACATATTTGTAAGACACCTATCATCAGGGAAATGCTGAGTTGGGTGCACTGATGAACAAGATCAAGACTTCATGGAGCTCACAAGGCCTCTCTACTCCTTGAGTGTGCTTAGAAAGTAAAGCACAAATATTATTATCATGGCAACTTGCCTTTATGAAAACATCATTAGGGCTCCATTCAAGTGTAAGGAATTGTGTTAATTCTTGAAATTACAAGAAGAGTTGTGGTAGAAATTTATATTTTTCACATTTTAGGACTGGAGAGACTAAATAAGTTTCCCAAGACCATGTAGCTTACAAGTATATCGATTTGAACCCAGGATCTCCTACCAAATCCTGGGTCCAAACTGAGCTGTTAAATCTATCCCTGCATTTTTTTTTTTTTTTGGGTCCGGTCATGGGGCCTGAACTCTGGGCCTGGGCGCTGTCCCTCAGCTCTTCAGCTCAAGGCTAGCGCTCTACCACTTGAGCCACAGCGCCACTTCCGGCTTTTTTCTTTTTGCTTATGTGGTGCTGAGGAATCGAACCCAGGGCCTCAGGCATTCAAGGCAAGCGCTCTACCACTGAGCCACTTTCCCAGCCCCCTATCCCTGCATTTTGCAGAAGAACCACACACACACCTGTTGATTCCCTTGGTAACTTGTGGCGCAGGGCATTTTTGCATGCTAGAAGTTTAGACCTTTTAAACATAGCAATAAATTCAAATAAAATGTGCTGGGTTTTCCTGAGGCAACTAAAATTTGTAGAAAGCCACACTTTTTTTTGAGGGGGGGTCCAGTCGTGGGGCCTGAACTCTGGGCCTGGGCGCTGTCCCTCAGCTCTTCAGCTCAAGGCTAGCACTCAACCACTTGAGCCACAGTGCCACTTCCGGCTTTTTTCTTTTTGCTTATGTGGTGCTGAGGAATCGAACCCAGGGCCTCATGCATGTAAGGCAAGCGCTCTACCACTGAGCCACCTTCTCAGCCCCTCACATTCCAAGCTTTAAACATCATTGTAACTTTAGTTAACTTGAATCATGATGGGTATACAAGCTTGCTATCAGAATTGATTATTTCAGGAGAACTAATCTCATTTTCCCGATGACTGTACTATAGCCATCTGCACACATTCAGATATAGGATTTTTTTTGGCGGGGGGGAGTCCGGTCAGGGGGGGGTCCTGAACTCTGGGCCTGGGCGCTGTCCCTCAGCTCTTTAGCTCAAGGATAGTGCTCTACCCCTTGAGCCACAGCGCCACTTCCAGCTTTTTTCTTTTTGCTTATGTGGTGCTGAGGAATTGAACCCAGGGCCTCATGCATGCAAGGCAAGTGCTCTACTACTTCCCAGCCCTCAGATATAGGTTTTTAAAACAAACTGATCCCATCTCTGGTATGCTAAAATTTCACAGTCAATTAAATATGAAGGATAAAAATTCTTTCAGTGTTATGTGTTTACACTTATGCACACGCAGGGATGTATGTGAATTGTTGAAATTGTTATTAGCATTCATTGGTACAAATCAGCCATAAAATATTCAGGATTCCCATTTTAGACACTGACTTTCACTTCTAATTAAACAAAAACTGCCTTCGTAGTTAGTATGTTGATAATTTTTCTACCAAAGAATTAATTTCAAGAAGTGGACTTTTAGTCAAAGGACATGTATTGTATTTACATTTTAAAAGAAATACCATCAAATCTCTTTCCAAATTGTTTTTGATAAATTAATTTACAGCCTATAGGTGTACCACTTTTTCCCCACTGCTTTGCCAGAAGTTCTAAGAATTCAAGACAACTTGGGCTAATAGCTATCAGTAGTTATCTTTCTCTCTCTCTCTCTCTTTTCCAGTTCTGTGACTTGAACTCAGGGCTGGGTACTGTCCCTGAGCTTCTTTTGCTCAAGCCTAACATTCTACCACTTGAGCCACAGCGCCTCTTCTGCCTTTTTCTGTTTATGTGGTCCTGAGGAATCAAATCCAGGGCCTCATGCATGTCAGGCAAGCACTCTACCAGTAAGCCACATTCCCAGATCAGTTATATCTCTTTTTAATCTACAGGACTTTTTTAAGTAGAGAGAGGTTTAATATGTTTTAACCATATGTATTTCTCCATTGTCAACTGGTCTATAGCTAACCTTCCAAATCTTGTTTTTCTAGGATGGCAAGGAAATGGGTATTATTGCCAAGATATCAATGAATGTGAGATTGATAATGGTGGCTGTTCAGTGGCTCCACTTGTGCAGTGTGTGAATACACTTGGATCTTTCAAATGTGGCGACTGTCCTCCAGGTACTGCACCAAACCCCTGATTCCATGACAGAGCCCATATGTTTGGAAACAGTATCTTGTGTTTCATTTAACTTAATGTAGGAATTCTAAAAAAAGAAATTGAGTAGTAGAAAACATTGAATTTGATATGTGAACTCAGAATTCATGATTACAACTACATTATAAGAAAGAGGGGGGGAGGGGGGAGGCTGGGAAGGGATGTGAAGGGTAAACAAAGGAGGAGGCTGCAATGCTTGGTAAGAAATGTATGCATTATCCTGCCCATGT
>NW_012267240.1:14349794-14350169 GCF_000151885.1 Dipodomys ordii
CTTGTTTTTCTTTCTGTCTTCTATTAACATACTATTTTCTCAAAAAAGAAGTTGCAATCCTTTTGTTCTTTTGATCAGATAGATCTTTAAAATGACAGAAAAACACATTCCAAGTTATAAATGTAGCTCACTCAAACCTCTCATTGATAGTTCAGTCACTATGCAAAACTGAAATTAATGCCCTTATCATATATTGAATATGGTGTCATAAAGTGCCATAGGCTGGTGCAATAGGAGCTGAAATCCTAGCGCCAGTCATAACTTTCCAGGGACTGATATTAATCTGTTTGAAGGACTTTGCTTTTAGGACTTTGCTTCTTGTTTAAATGAACTGTCTGCCCTTTGCTTTTATAAATCTTCATTCTTGGATTCATC
>NW_012267240.1:14360299-14467193 GCF_000151885.1 Dipodomys ordii
TAGATCAAAGTCAGCCTGGGCAGGAAAAGTTCATGAGACTCTTATTTGCAATTAACCACCAGAAAACTAGAAGTGGCACTGTGCCTCAAGTGGTAGAGTGCTTGCCTTGACCAAAGAGCTCATGGGCAGCACTCCGGTCCAGAGTTCAAGCCCCAGGACTGACAAAAAAGCAAACAACAACAACGACAACAACAACTAGAAACCCCAAACCAGTCAAAATCCAACAGTACACAAGCCCCTTCATACTGTGAGATGGCCACTGAGATACAGCATTTGAAAATTCTTCTGTGTGAATTACAGATCAATGGCTCTATTGTTCTCATACATAATTTATTATATAATGCACTCATTAGATATTTTACAGATAAAGTTTACCAAATCACATGCATATAATGTATTGTTGTTTCCTTTTTTTTCTGGAAAGAAGTCATTTATGCTTATTGAATTAGTATCCAAGAAGTACAGAGATGTCGGTCGTGGGGCTTGAGCTCTGGGCCTGGGCGCTGTCCCTCAGCTCTTCAGCTCAAGGCGAGCGCTCTACCACTTGATCTACAGCGCCACTTCCGGTTTTCTGGTGGTTTATTGGAGATAGGAGTCTCACGGTCTCTCCTGCCCGGGCTGGCTTTGAACCGTGATCCTCAGATCTCAGCCTCCTGAGTAGCTAGGATTACAGGCGTGAGCCACCAGTGCCCGGCTCTTACATGTTTTAAGAACATGAAGCAATAGTAGTTCAGACTTTTGCATTAATTTACTAATAAGAATATCAAAGTTGGGCTGGGAAGGTGGCTCAGTGGTAGAGTGCTTGCCTTGCATGCCTGAGGCCCTGGGTTCGATTCCTCAGCACCACATAAGCAAAAAGAAAAAAACCGGAAGTGGCGTTGTGGCGCAAGTGGTAGAGCGTTAGCCTTGAGCTGAAGAACTGAGGGACAGCGCCCAAGCCCAGAGTTCAGGCCCCATGAACAGATCAAAAACCAAAACAAAATAAGAATATCAAAGTTGCTGAAATTAACAAACATCAACTTTTTTAGTATTCTTAGTTTCTATTATATATATATATATATATATATATTTCTAAGGCATATGTTTAGCATATGTTTAACATATTAAGTTAGAAACAAGTCAGAATATATTATTTTTGGAGTCAGGTTGCTAATACTTGTTGCTCTGTCCTCAGTGATAACATTTTATTTGTTTATAAACCTATGCTACGTCTTCTGTTTCGATGACTACTTCGTGGCCCGCTTCATGGAATCTGAAGCTCAGATTGACATTCTCTTTCTCCTACACCCTTGACATTCACTCCCCATCCCCATTCTGCTTTGACCAGGCTACAAGGGCAATGGAAAAGTATGTACTCCCATCGACATCTGCCTGGTCAATAATGGAGGCTGCCATCCACAAGCATCTTGCTCCTCATCTCTAGGTAATGACTCGCCTCATTCTTTGGTCTTGGGTATTTTATTTTATTTGTTTATTTTTGCAGGTCACAGGGCCTCGGTTCTGTCCTTGAGCCTCTCTGTTCTCAAGGTTGATGCTCTACCACTTGAGACACAGCACCACTTCTGACTTTTTCTGGGTTTTTTTTTTTTTGGTCCTGTGGAGTGGAACCCAGGGCTTCATGCATGCTAGTATGCAAGCACTCTACCACTAAGCCTCATTCCCAGCCTTGGTCCTCTAAAACAATTCCACATTGTAACCCCAAAATATCTGGCCTACACATTCTTATTTTTACCCTCAAATGAAAAATTAATTCATATCATGAAAACTAATTTTTTTTTGTCTGTCGTGAAGCCTGAACTCTGGGCTGGGTGCTGTCCCTCAAGGACAGTCAAGGCTAGTGCTCTACCATGTGAGTCACAGCACCACTTCGGGCTTTTTCTGCTTATGTGGTGCTAAGGAATCAAACCCAGTGCTTATGCATGCAAGGCAACACTACCACTGAGCCACCCTCGCAGCCTCATGAAACCTATTTTCTTGGATATTTTTTAAAATGCTAGGCACAGTGGCTTCCCATCTGCAATCCCAGCTACTCATCAGTCAGTGATTGGTGGAGCATGGGCTGAATAGTCAGGTTGTTAATGGAGTAAGCTAGAACAAAATCTCTAAAGAAAAACAAACAAACAAAGGATTGACTAAAGCAGTAGAGCACTTGCCTAGTGAACATAAGGCTCCAAATTCAGTGCCCACTAATTGAAAATGGAAATTACACTAGGCTACATTCTTTTGTGATTTTCTTGGACTTAGGATTTCCCAAGACAATTAAGCCAGTTAATTAATGACTGAATTCTAGCCAATAAGAAGGTGAAAAGAAATAGGAGGAAATGCCACCCCTTTTCCTGAGCCACATGGTAACGCTGCTGCTGGTGAAGGCTGAAAGTATAATCATTGTTTCAGGTATATTGAATCTAGCTGAAATAGTTAATAGTAAAGACAGGAAAAGTGCATCTTGGGTGATTCAGTGTCTGCAATGCTGCGTAACAGAGATTCCATGTTTTAAAATTTCTCTGTAGTGACAGATATTAAGTCTCTGGACATTGTTTAGTGAAATTTTCTAAACAACCGGAATGAGGACCATTTCTAAACAGAGTGAAATCCTAGATGCTCTTACACTATCTATTTTGTTCATATCCTACCCAATAACAGATGTGAATTTGTGTCTAGGAAGATTTAAACATTTTAAATTCTATTTGATCCAGTCTTTCTCAACCCATTTCGATTGTCATTGTTTTAACTTTATAGCAGGACCATGAGCAGCTCATAAGAAGTGTGGGAGAAATTTTGGTGCTGTCATTTTCTTGATGCTTGTTTATGTTACTGCTCCTATTTATCCAATCTACAGTTGCATTTGCAAAATTCCTGTCACGTTTCAAGTTCATTTCATGGTGGCTGACCTAGTTAAAGCTGTCAAGACACAGCCTATACTGCCCACATAAACGAGACCATGTGAATTGCCCACTTAGGTCCAACTCCTGTGCTTGCCCACCAAGGGTTCCTTGTTTTGTCCATGTTCTAGCTGTGTGTGCTTGCTCAAGACAACATCTCTGCTGTGCTCTGAATTCAAAAGGTATAAATGGTGACAACAGCAGATGTTGTAAGGAGCTAAGACAGTCTATGTATGGGTAGACCACAGTGCTTGTAACAGACATATTATGAGAATCAGATACATTATAAGAATCCTCTTTATCTGATAACCTTTGCATGATGTAGAATTCCCATTTCCCTTCTGGCATATCGCATGGCACCACTAGTGCCCATTCATTTACAGAATATTAGAAATATTGAATGCCCTTCTTTTAAGATAAAAATGAGAAAATAAAGATGTCAGCATTTTCTGCTTGTACCTTGTCTTCTCTACCCATAGATAGGTATAAATTTTCCATTGGTGGACTGTTCTTTAGGCACCAGAACCTGAGTTTACTAATGGCCCTTTGCTTATCCTGAGAAGGATTCCTATATTTATGCTTGCATTTTTCTTTCTGAACAGGGTCCTTACCTCTCTGTACCTGTTTGCCTGGATATACAGGAAATGGTTATGGGCTGAATGGTTGCGTGCTTCTCAGTGGTCATTGCTCTGGCCACCCCTGCCTACATGGACAATGCACAGTGAGACTTCTGTTCTTTTTAGGGGAAATGAATATTTATGAGTAATTTTAGTTCTTGCATCTACAAAATACATTTTATATAATTAAAATTTATGGTAAAAGATTGATGAATAACTCACAGATAAAGGTAGGTAGTAGTTTAGTTCTCAGGAAAAATCAATTCTATCTTTCTTTCTTTTATTTTTTGGTTGGTCATGGGGCTTGAACTCAGCATCTGGGTACTGTCTCTGAGATCTTTCATTCAAGGCCAGCTCTCTACCACTTGGAGCTTTGTGCCACAGCTCCATTTCCAGTTTTCTGGTGGTTAATTGGAAGTCTCACCTCCGGGCTGGCTTTTAGCCTTGATTCTCAGATCTCAACTTCATGAGTAACTAGGATTACAGCCTTACCCTGGCTCAGTTTTTTTTTTTTGGTCGGTTGTGGGGCTTGAACTCTGGGCTTGGGCGCTGTCCCTCAGTTCTTCAGCTCAAGGCGAGCGCGCTACCACTTGAGCTACAGTGCCACTTCTGGTTTTCTGGTGGTTTATTGGAGATAGGAGTCTCACGGTCTTTCCTACCTGGGCTGGCTTTGAACTGTGATCTCAGATCTCAGCCTCCTGAGTAGCTAGGATTACAGGCGTGAGCCACCAGCGCCCGGCCTTTTTCTTTTTAAAAATTTACTGCAGTGATTTACAAAATAGTAAACTAAGCTTACAGTTTGATCTGAGTAAGTTATATTTAATGATTATCATTAAATTAGTAAATTTGACTACTGGAAAATACTTAATATAATACAGCTCCTGTTAGGTTACTTTTCATCCTTATTTGGGTTGGTTCTCTTGTTTCCTGTTCATTTGTTTTATGGTATTCTGTTTTTATGTTCTCTACAGGAAACAGTCACAGGCTATCTTTGCAAGTGTGAACCAGGCTGGGCTGGTGCCAACTGCTCAGAAAACATCAATGAGTGTGCAAGCAACCCCTGTTTGAATGGAGGAACTTGTGTAGATGGCATTAATTCCTTCAGCTGTGAGTGTACGAGTTCCTGGACTGGAGATCACTGTCAGACTGCCCAGCAAGGTATGGTCAGCATTTCTTATCCCCCAGATAGCTAGCTACTGCTCAGAAGTGTTATCCTTTAATGAGTCCTTCTGCGGACATTCCACTCCTACTTGCCTCCTGGGTCCATTGCTCAAATGTACAGAATGACCTTTCCTTGTAGAAATGGCATAGAAATCTATAAGGTAGGTATTTATGAACCTCAATTCAAGTCAGAAGAATTTTTCTTCAAAAGAAGTAAATTCCTTGCTAGCATTGTCTCTTGTGGTTTTCTACTTTGTGTAGAACAGGTATTGAATGTCTCTTAATCATGCCTCTCTCTTGCTCTGGAATATTCACTGGCTTCTCATCATTACCTGTGATAGTTGGGGATTGCCTTTCAGTTATCTTCTGATGCAAGCCAGACATTTTTCTTTCTCTGCCTGACTGGTGCCATGAACATTCACTGTGTTCTTGTGTTTGGGATAATTTTCCCAAGAACCTCCCCAAATTCTCTCCTTGTTTCCCCATCCAGGTGTGGCTATTCTTACTTTACATCCAAATGGCCTCCATAAAGTCTCTTCTGGCTACTCTACCAGTCACTTAGTACTCCTGATTCATAATCAATACATTTCTTGAGATGTTACCATGTATTTAGGAAAATGGTAAACGCTTTGAGAAAATGGGGGGCAGGAAACACTGTCTCCTTTTATTCCCCACACACCTTCTAGTGGAAAAACAAGATGAACACAATACAGCTGAACTAAAGCTGTGAACTAAGTTGTGTGAGATGAAGTCAAGTTTCAGATCAGGGTAGAGGATGGGAGAATAAATTCAAGAAAAGCTTGTGGTGAAGGTGATTGCTTAACAGTTGAAATTGGAGTCAGTGGTAGGATTTGGTTAGGTATCAACAGAGGAGGACACAGAGGTGGGAATGGAAGACAAGAGTTGTGTAGCCTCTTCCTTATTTCTTCCTGTTTTCCCTTGCAGTTTGTGGAGGGTCCCTTTCAGAGCCGAATGGGAGCATCAGCTATACTGCTCTCGACACTCAATATGTGGGTGATGTTAACTGCTTCTGGGTTATCCGAACTGAAGTGGGAAAGGTAATGTAGCAACCATGGCCCCAGTGGAGATGTCCTATGTATATTTCAATAAGGATATGTGTGTGCACATGAGTACATATCATAATTAAGCTAGTGTGTGTTCAGTATTTACTAAATGTCCACCTTTGGGTTAGGTATTTTGCCTACCTTTAAAAAAATCTTACATTAATTTTTCAAAATAAGTAGTCCTATGTGCATTTTATAGATTAAATAATAGAAACTAGAAGTTACATTGAGTTTTTTTGTTTTGTTTTTTTTTTTTTTTTGGGTCCAGTCGTGGGGCCTGAACTCTGGGCCTGGGCACTGTCCCTCAGCTCTTCAGCTCAAGGCTAGCGCTCTACCATTTGCCACAGCACCACTTCTGGCTTTTTTCTTTTTGCTTATGTGGTGCTGAGGAATCAAACCCAGGGCCTCATGCATGCAAAGCAAGTGCTCTACCACTGAACTACCTTCTCAGCCCTTGAGTTTTTGTTTTTAAGCACCATTTAATTTGTAATTGAAGTAGTTGAATCTCAATTTCAAGTCTGCTTCCCAAGCCATACACTGTCTGCTGATGAATGGTTATCTTCTTTGATTGGCTGACAGCAAGCTAGTAGTTAACTGGTAAAGTCCTGCTGTTACTGAGAAAGTAGTGTTTGAAGATCATCAAGATTTTAATCTTAGCCGGGTGCCCGTGGCTCATGCCTGTAATCCTAGCTACTCAGGAGGCTGAGATCTGAGGATTGAGGTTCAAAGCCAGCTCCGGCAGGAAAATCCATGAGACTCATCTCTTAAGCCATTCTTTTTCAATAAACCACTAGAAAACTGGAAGTGGCTCTGTGGTTCAAGTGGTAGAGCGCTCACCTTGAGTTGAAGAATGCAGGGACAGCACCCAAGCCCAGAGTTCAAGCCCCATGACCGACCAAAAAAAAATATTTTTAATCTTCTCAGCATTACACAAAATTGGTGACTTGGTATTGGGAGGGTTTATCAAATGTCTCAGGGTCAGGTATGTACATAGTTCATGTACAATGGAGGAAACTGTCAGGCAGAAAGAAAAGTTATCCAGGTATGGTAGCTTGTACATGATATGAAGGACCCAACTATAAGACCCCAGAAGTTTGTGCCTCTTATCTGTGATACAATTACTTTTAATGTCGAGATGGAGCTGAGTACTAGTAATCCTAGATACTCAGGAGGCTGTGATCTGAGGATCAGAGTTGGAAACTAGCCAGGCCATGAGACTCCCTTTTTTTTTTTTTGGTCAGTCATGGGTTTTGAACTCTGGGGCTGGGTGCTGATCCTGAGCTCTTCAGTCACAGCACTTCTGATTTTCTGGTGGTTAGTTGGAGATAAAGTCTCACAGATGTTCCTGCCCAGGCTGGCTTTGAACTGTGATTTTCAGATCTCAGTTTCCTGAGTAACCAGGATTACAGGTGTAAACCATTGGCAAGAGACTCTTATCTCCAGTTAATCACAGAAAAAGACAGAAGTGGTGCTGTGGCTAAAGCGGTGGAGCACTTGCTTGGGGGGGGGAGTAAAAAAAAGTTTAGGGACAGTACCCAGGCCTAGAATTTGAGCCCCAGGACTAGCAAAAAAAAAAAAATTGAAATGGGAGCCATTGGGTTTCAGTGCTTTCATTCCTTACATGACCTACTCAGTATTCTACATATTTGTTTCTCAACCAGCCCCTATATTCATTCAAATAAAGTGGCCTATTTGAGTAGATATTTTCTCTTGAAATCCTATTAATTTCTTCTAGCCAAGTAATACTACAAAAGACATTGTACAAGTGCCAGCAAAATGTTGCTTTCCCTTGAGGAGGGTGGGAAGGGCTCTTGGCATCTGTTAAGCGCACAATGGAATAAATTCCAAGAGAAATTTCCCAGTGGGCATGTTGTATGAATTTCCTTCCTTCCATTTAGCTTTCACGAATTCTGCTTCCTAACATTGAAAACAGTTTCCAAGAAAAAAGTTCTTGTGTGAAAAACTTTCAATGTGTTTATTATCAATTTGTTAGGGAAATTACCTTGTTTTTCCTGGGATTGTATCTTCTCCCCACCATTTTATCTATCTATCTTTCTGTCTGTCTGTCTGTCTGTGTCTGTCTGTCTATCCATCGATCTATTTATCTATATCTATCCATCCATCCACACATATATCTACATCTATTTTATGCATATATAATAAATAGCATTTCAGTGTCTTCAAGGACTGTAAATTTTGATATTAATTGGAATTTTGTAATGGCAATTTTTAGGTTTTGTATTTGATGGTACTGGGGTGGTATTCACATTCTCTCTCTTGCCAGGCAGGTGATCTACCTCTTGAACCACATGCTCAGCCAATTTTTGCTTTAGTTACTTTTCAAAAAAGATTTCTGAATGGGGCTGGATTCAGACTTTGATCCCTTGACCTCTCTCTTCTGTGTAGATAGGATTAGACACATGCACCACTATACCTAGTTTATTTATTTGTAAAGATGGTGTCTTGATAATTTTATTTTGTCCAGGCTGGCCTTGAAGTATAATCTTTATGATCTCTGGTTCCCGTAAAGCTGAGATTACTTGGTGGTTGTAGCAATTAAAAATTATTATTATTAAGGTGATGTACAGAGGGGTTATGGTTTCATAAGTAAATTTCAAAATAAGTACATTTCTTTGGGGGGTGATGGTCACCCTTTCCTTCATTCTCTCCCAGTTTTTCCCTTCCATTCCCATCTCCAGCTTGTAGACTTCATTTTCAACATAGTGACCAGTGAGCACCACTGCTGCATTTGTTCACCCTGGTCTTAGCAGTGTTTCAAACACAAGTCTTTCCTACAAGATGTAGAATTGCTGCACACAATCCCTAGAATTGCTAGGGATCCGTAAGTATCGTCCTGTAGGAGTCCATTCTAGTTAGGGAACTAACATGGGGAATGGAAAATTAATACATCATGGCTTTGTGTTTTAGGTCCTGCGTATCACTTTCACATTTTTTGAATTGGAGCAAGCGAACAATTGTCCATATGAGTTCCTTCAGATTCACGACGGAGACTCCTCAGCAGCTTTTCCCCTTGGAAGGTTCTGTGGTTACCAGCGCCCACAGGATGTTCTCAGCAGCGACAATGCGCTCTACCTCCACCTCTCTTCTGACCATCTGAGAAACGGGAGGGGCTTCACACTGAGATGGGAAACGGAGCAGCCAGGTACATGCATGTGCAGAGAAGCTAAACCCCAGGAGCTCATGATGCTCTCCCAGTGATGTTCTGAATGATACGGAGGGAGCCACAGATGGTACTCATTTCAATACCACATAAACCTGAAAATGGATTGGATCTCATTTTATGTTTTAAAGCTAACAAATGAGAATATGTTGGAAGGCACCAGTGGCCCATGTCTGTAATCCTAGCAACTCAGGAGGCTGAGATCTGAGGGATGCAGGTTCGAAGTGAGCTCAGTCAGAAAAGTTCACATGGCTTTATCTCCAATTAACCAGCAAAATGCTAGGCTGGAGACATGGCTGAAGTAAAGAGTTACCCCTCCCTAGTAACTCCTGTTCCCGGTGGCAAAGTTTTGCTGGAATGTGGCTTGGTGAGAAGGTCTCCTGGAATGTGGCTTTGGGGCAGAATTGGTGGGACTAGCTGAATGGATAACAGAAAGCCCGCAAGGTAGAAATTGCATACCTGTCCTGGAGTTAAATTGCATACCTGTCCTGTCACCCCTGACTGACCTTCGACTTTCAGATGAATGACCTGATTCTGTGTGTGTGTGTGTGTGTGTGTGTGTGTGTGTGTAACCAGCTTGTATAAAACCCAGGGTTTACCCTTCCCCACAAACCAAACTTCTTTTTGGCACTGGCCAGGTTTGAGTGCCTAGCAATCAACTCCTTTATTCTCTCTTAAAAATAGTGGTAGAGTGTCAGCTATGCAAAAATAGGCCAAAAAAAGCACCAGGCCCTAAATTCAAGCCCTGATATCAGCATATATATATAATATATGTATATTATATATATATAATATATGTAATTTGTTGGTTGTGGGGTTTGAACTCTGGGCCTGTGCACTGTCCCCGAGGTATTCAGCTCAAGGCAAGCACTCTGTCACTTGAGCCACAGCGGCACTTCTGGTTTCCTGGTGGTTATTTGGAGATAAGAGTCTCAGACTTTCATGCCTGGGCTGGCTTTGAACGGCGATCCTCAGATCTCAGCCTTCTTTTTTTTATTGTGAAAATAACATACAGAGGGTTACAATTACATGGGCAAGGTAATGAGTGCATTTCTTATCAAGCATTGTTGCCTCCTCCTTTGTTTCCCCTTCCCATCCCTTCCCATCTCCCCCCTCCCCCAAAGTTGTAAAGTTCATTTTTGATATAACGTCTTGTACATCTCATTGTTGCAGTGGGTCCATCTGTATCCCTATTTAAAAATTTTATTTTTTCCCTTCCCCTCCACATATTATACCAACATCAAATTTAGTGAAAACATGGGTTATACCGTGGAGTAGTTAGGATTACAGGTGTTTGCCACCAGCATGCAACTACTCTTTTTTTGGGGGGGGGTGGTGGTCCGCTCGTGGGGCCTGAACTTTGGGCCTGGGCGCTGTCCTTCAGCTCTTCAGCTCAAGGCTAGCACTCTACCACTTGAGCCACAGCACCACTTTCTGTTTTTTTCTTTTTGCTTATGTGGTGATGAGTTGAACCCAGGGCCTCATGCATGCAAGGCAAGTGTTCTACCACTGAGCCACCTTCCCAGCCCTGATAATACTCATTCTTAGAAACCCTTTTAACTATAATGTTTTTATATATGAAAATTAGAGACAGCCCCACTGCATTTGCTATTAAGTCTGTGTATCTATTAGTGACATTTCTCATTCCTATCAGTTTCTTTGTTTAGTCTGATGCCACATTGGCTTGAAATCTTATAAGGAAAAAATCCTATGTTTACACACCCTATATTCTTTGCATATGCATGTATACATTTTGGACTTGACATTGCACTAAATCTGTCACCATCTTAGGAAGAAGTGATCTTTCAACAATGATCCTACATATCTGTTTCCATGGATTATGTTGATTTTTTGCTCAGCTTAGTTTCAAGATTCCTTGGCAATGGTTTATAGATTTCAGTGTTGAACTTCTCCATCTATCTTGACAGATGGATTTATAAATATTTAATGTTTTATACTATGTGAAATACTAACTTTCTAAAATTTAATTTTCTCTTTAATACTAGTATGTAGAAATATAATGCATTTTACTTGGATTATGGCCATATTGCTAAATTAATCAATTCAATTTTTTAAAGTTTTATTAAGGATTTCATGGAAAAAGATTGAAAGTAGGGAGAAGTAGAAAAAAAATGAGAAAAACATTTTCTGTTCCCAACACAGGAAATAGGTATTTTTTTTTCAAGTACTATTTACTAGAGTTTGGACTCAGGGCCATTTCTTTCTTTCTTTCTTTTTTTCTTTCTTTCTTCCTCTCTCCCTCCCTCCCTCCCTCCCTCCCTCCCTCTCTCTCTCTCTCTTTCTTTCTTTTTTTTTTTGTCATCCATGAGACTTAAAATCTGGGCCTGGGCGCTATCCCTCAGCTCTTCAGCTCAAGGCTAGCTCTCTACCACTTGAGCCACAGTGCCACTGCTGCTTTTCTGGTAGTTTATTGGAGAGCAGAGTCTCATGGACTTTCCTGCCCGGGCTGGTTTTGAACAGTGATTCTCAGCTCTCAGCCTCCTGAGTATCTAGGCTTATAGGCGTGAGCCACCAGTTCCTGACTTCAGGACCATATACTTTCTAGGCAGGTACTCTATTGCTTGAGCCACACACCCATCCTTTTTTGTTTTCATTGTTTTTCTTTTCTTTCTTTTTTTTTTGGGTCGTGGGGCCTGAACGCTGTCCCTCAGCTCTTCAGCTCAAGGCTAGCACTCTACCACTTGAGTCACAGCACCACTTCTGGCTTTTTTTTTTTTTCTGCTTATGTGGTGCTGAGGAATCGAACCCAGGGCCTCATGTATGCAAGGCAAGCACTCTACCACTGAGCCACCTTCCCAGCCCTGTTTTCATTGTTTTTCAAAAAGGGTCTTCAGTGTTTGCCTCAGCTGGTCTGGATCACAATCTTTCTATTTACTCTTTCTGATACATGCTTCCCAATTAGCTAGGATTACTGATGTGAGTCTCCATGCCCAGCTGTTTCCATTTATCGCTCTTATTGTTGTTGTTTTGTTTTTCTGCAAGTCCTGGGTTTGAACTCAGGGCCTGGACACTGTACCTGAAGGCTGTGCTCAAGGCTAGCACTCTACCATCTGAGCCACAGTGCTACTTCTGGCCTTTTCTATTTATGTGGTACTGAGGAATTGAACTCAGGCCTTCATGCATGCTAGGCAAGCACTTTACTACTAAGCCATATTCCCAGGCCTTCATGCATGCTAGGCAAGCACTCTACCACTAAGCCATATTCCCAGCCTATCACTGTTATTCTTTTCTTTAACTTATTGCTCCAGATTAAGCCTCCACTACAAAGCTAAGTACAAGTGATGGGTAGAGATGTCCAATAGTATATCACTGAATACTTGTTAACTATAAGATTTTGTAGACAAGTTTGATTATATCAAAAGTATTCTTTCCTCTTCTAGTTAATATTGATATGGAGAAAAATTACAAATTCAGTGTTATACAACATTAATCATCTTGTTTTGTTTCTGGTTTTATGGCCCAGAAATTTGGGAAAGTCCTACATGACTTGGCATGGACAAGTAGAGAATATTTCTTTTATGCTTCCTTTACTGGTTTTGTAAGTCTTGTTTAGAAGTTATTAATGATGATAGGTCAAATTTATCCTTCTTCATTTGTTTTCTGATGTTTGTCAATGGATTAGAGGTTTCCTACATTTACTCTTTGCTTTCACATGAAGATCATCCAAGACATGCAGAATAAATAATTGATGTACAAGAAGGGTTACAGTTTCATAAGTCAGATAGAGCACATTTCCTATTGGAGATGGTCACCCTTCCCTCTCTCTCCCAGTTTTCCCCTACTGTCCTCACCCACAAGTTGTGTAGTTCATTTTCAACATAGTGTTTAGTGAGTACCACTGCTACACTTGTTCACCCTTTGTCCCTCCATTTCTTCTTAATTTTCCAGGATATATACTGGATACCTATTTGTATTTTCCCATTCTTCTTTTCATTCATCTACTCCTTTCCCCTCACCCTACCTCACCCCTTTTGAGTACCTACTTCCCTGGTGATTTCTTTTATTGAATTTTGATTTTTGTTTCTCTGGGAACTTAAACTCAGGTCTCCCTGGAGTCTACATTATTTACACTTACATACCACCCGACGTATTTATGAGTTTGTTAGCTAAATGTAGCTTCCACATATGAAAGAAAACATGGGATTTTTGTCTCTCTGGGCATGACTTATTTTATTTTACATAGCTGAGTATCTTCATTTATAAAATGATGACTTTTGTTAAGCAACCTTGTTAAATGAAAAATATGTAGTGTTTAGTATTTCAAAATAAAAATGAAGCAGGAAACTGAAAAGCTTGTTTAATTTATGAAGCTATCAAAACCATAGATTTTTGCCTATAGCAGGGTATGGTATTTCTATATGAATGATATGCAGATGTAGAGATGTTTTGTTTATGTTGTTTCCTCTTCTTTTTAGAGTGTGGAGGTATTCTGAATGGTACTTACGGTTCTATCAAGTCTCCCGGATATCCTGGGAACTACCCTCCAGGAAGAGATTGTGTTTGGCGCATCTTAACCAGCCCAGGCCTCCTGATAACATTTACTTTTGGGACCTTGAGCCTGGAAAGTCATGAGGATTGTAACAAAGACTACCTAGAGGTAAACAATTACGTTTATTTTGAAAGAACATGTCAGCACACTGAGATTTGATCATATTAATGGATGACCCAAATTTACTAGCAATAATTAGATGTGTTTCTCAAAAGCTAGCCAATATCTATGTTATTGCTAATTATCCTCAGTTTGGTTTTTATTTCAGAATGGAACAGACTATCTTGCCTTTTCCCCTGCACCTTCTTGGTAGTCTGGAAAGAGCAGAATTTATGATTCACTAAATAATAATCATTGCCTCCAATACATATTAGAATACTTCATTCACATCTTCAGTTGTACATACAGGTTTTGCCACAACTTGACTCTGGTGTTACATAAAGGAAATAGATTAATAGTGATTGTAGCCGGACGCCAGTGGCTCACGCCTGTAATCCTAGCTACTCAGGAGGCTCAAATCGTGGTTCAAAGCCAGCCTGGGCAGGAAAGTTTGTGCGACTAGGTTTTTTTTTTTGGGGGGGGGTGGTCTGGTCATGGGCCTGAACTCTGGGCCTTGGCGCTGTCCCTCAGCTCTTCAGCTCAAGACTAGTGCTCTACCACTTGAGCCACAGCGCCACTTCTGGCTTTTTTCATTTTGCTTATGTGGTGCTGAGGAATCAAACCCAGGGCCTCAAGCATGCAAGACAAGTGTTCTACCACTGAGCCACCTTCCCAGCCCAGTTTGTGAGACTCTGATATCCATTTAACCATCAGAAAACTGCAAGTGGCACTGTGTCTCAAGTGGTAAAGTGCTGAAGTGCTCAGGGATGGTGCCCAGGCCCAGAGTTCAAGCCCCATAACTGACAAGAAAAAAAAATAGTAATTTTGTTGGAATCTCAGGAAAATATTTTGAGAATTGTCATTTGGAGGAAAGTTGCCAGTCTGAGCCCCTCTTGACTCCCAAAGTGAAAGGTTAGAACATAGAGCAGGGAAAATCCTTTTATATCTGATGCCATATGCATAATGATACATAAAAATAATGCTCTCCCAGGGCTGGGAAAATGGCTTAGTAGTAGAGTGCTTGCCTAGCATGCATGAAGCCCTGGTTTGATTTCTCAGTACCACATGCAGAGAAAAAGCTGGAAGTGGTACTGTGGCTCAAGTGGTAGAGTGCTAGCCTTGAGCAAAAGAAGGGATAGTACTCAGGCCCTGAGTTCAAGCCCCAGAACTGGCAAAAACAAAATAATGCTCTCCTTTTGTTGACAGAAAATATCATTGAGGAGAATGATTGTTCTTGATATATTTGTGGTTACCATAAGTCTCAGTGCATCATAGGAGTGCTAAAAAGACAATAAGCTCTTCTGATTCCCATTAGAGAAGGAAAGCGTGCTGTGGAATTATTCATAAAGGATTGAAGGATGCAGCTGTCAAGCAGGGTCTCCACAAGTTGAAATTATTAATATTTCAGTAGCGGTAATAATGGATTTTGAAACCTTTGGGAATGACTTTTCAATCTTCCAATTGTCTCTTCTTGGAAAAATTTAGCAAAATAACCTTTTAAATGTTGATAGTGAAAAGTGAGTTATCTTGAAACTCATATTCAGTAAATTCTATCAAGTTAAAATTTGCTTTTTTATTTCTATATATTAATATCTGGATATAAAGTGCCAATCATTCTGACAACATTCAAATGTCTCTCATTTCTCATCAAGCTACATTATTCAATGAACTAGTTAAATACAGGAATAAATGCTATCTTGTACTTTTGCTATTAACTGAGAAAAGTTATTAGAAGGAGGTGATCATATTAAAAACCTTCTTTAGTTCATTCAGTCTGGTTTTATTATGCAATATATTTAGGCTTTGCAATTAGAACAAAACTATAGAGACGTTCGTGATTATTATTAATTTTTTGTTTTTGTTTCTGTTTTTTTTTTTTTTGCCAGTCCTGGGCTTTGAACTCAGTGCCTAGGCACTGTCCCTGAGCTTCTTTTGTTCAAGGCTAGCATTATCACTTGAACCATAGGCCATTTCTGGCTTTTTCTGTTTATGTGGTACTGAGGAATTGAATCCAGGGCTTCATGAATGCTTAAGCATGCACTCTACCTCTAAGCCACATTATCAGCCCTTCATGTGATTATTAAATAAATGAAAGTCAATAATGAAAAATTCTTTCTTGTTGCCCAGTGCTGGTGGTTCATGCCTATAAAGCTACTTAGGAGGCTGAGATCTGAGGAAGCCAGCCTAGGCAGGAAAGGCTGTAAGACTTTTATCTCCAATTAACCACCAGAAAACTGGAAGTGGAGCTTGTCTAAAGTGGTAGAGCATTAACCTTGAGCTTAAGAACTGAGGGGACAGTGCCAGGCCCAAACTTTAAGCCCCATGACCGACCCCCCCCCCACCAAAAAGTAATTCTTATTGATGTTGTTTTTGTGCTAGTAGTGGGGCTTGAACTCAGGGCCTTGTGCAACTTGGGTGCTGGTGGCTCATGCCTATTATCTTAGCTACTCAGGAGGCTGAGATCTGAGGATTGTGGTTCAAAGCCGGTTGGGAAGGAAAGTCCATGAGACTCTTGTTTTTTTTTTTTCTGAACTCTGGGCCTGGGCGCTGTCCCTCAGCTCTTCAGCTCAAGGCTAGTGCTCTACCACTTGAGCCACAGCGCCACTTCCGGCTTTTTGCTTATGTGGTGCTGAGGAATCGAACCCAGAGCCTCAGGCATGCAAGGCAAGCTCTCTACCACTGAGCCACCTTCCCAGCCCTCCATGAGACTCTTATCTCCAGTTAACCACCAGAAAACCAGAAGTGTTGCTGTGGCTCAAGTGGTAGAGTACGAGCCTTGAGCTAAAGAGCTGAGGGATTGCACCCAGGAACAGTGTTCAAGCCCCACAACTGACCAAAAAAAAAAAATCTACAACTTTCTAAGATTTCTGCTGTTACTCTGTGGTTCTTTATTGGTATTGAAGTTGTACTTTTAAAATTTCATTCCACTCCTTAGGGCATCTTTGTTCTGTGTCTAATATGACTATACTTCCTTTTTTTCCACGATCCTCTTGAGCATCTAGACTGAATTGTGAATCTATTGAGATCACTAGAAGTTCCTTGTCAACTTCCTTTTCTATATATCCATCTTCTGTTAGATCAAAATGAATATCTGGGGGAGTAACACCTTAGAAATGAACCTCAGACAGCACTGTGATTAAGATCATGGGAGACTAAGAATGTGGTTTAGTGGTAGAGCGCTGGCTTAGCATGCATGAAGCCTGGGGTTTCATTCCTCAGTACCACATAAACAGAAAAAGCCAGAAGTGGTGCTGTGGCTCAAGTGGTAGCGTGCTAGCCTTGAGCAAAAGAAACTCAGGGACAGTGCCCAGTCCCTGAGTTCAAGCCCCAAGACTGACAAAATAAATCATGAGAAAAACCCAAAATATATGCCCAGCCTCAAAATTGTAATCCTGATAGTACGGACAGGCATCTGGTTGACTCAAGAAGGCCACGACTTTCAGGAAACTCAGCTGGTGTGTGTGTAGGACAAGGACACTTCTGAGAGACATCACTTTTCTATAATAGGTTTTCTGCAGTTCATCTACAAAACAACCTGTTGTTGTTGTTTTAATAGGACTTGGCCTCTTTGACTTGAATGACTCAACTCTTGTGTTTTAGATCCGAGATGGTCCTTTGCCTCAGGACCCAGTTCTTGGCAAATACTGTACCACTCTCTCTGTTCCACCACTCAAGACGACCGGTCCCTTTGCCAGAATTCATTTCCATTCTGACACCCAGATTAGCGACCAAGGCTTCCACATCACCTACCTGACATCACCTGGTAAGTAACCTGCCAATTGGGAGTTTGCATTTAGAAGGGCAATGCTATCTTTCTAGCTGTCTTCTATTAGACCCATGTCATGTGTGTTTATAAATATTTTTCTTATAACTCCAGATTCTTTTTAATCTTCTAGTACCCCATTAGTAAGACTAAAATGCCCCTTGGTCCCTAAAGAATGGAATCCACATTATGAGGCACCAAAAAACTAAGTCAGTTCCCTAGTGGTGTTTGATATTTTGCGGTAGGAGTGGTCATTGATGTCTAGAGATGTGTCTGACTTGACTGTTGGATCAAATCCAACTGCACAGAAGCTTGCTTCCAGAATGGCAGGGTCTTGGTCCGTGGAGCTCATTTCCAGTGAAATGCTGTTAGCTATGATTTCTTCAGTTGTCTTGATGCCTTAAAACCAACAAAAAACAAAACAAATGAAATGCTCTATGATTTCCATGTAAGAGATACAGAGAATTTTGTTCATGTAGTCCATAATCATGTTTTTAATGAAAATTTATAAGAACAATACTTATGAAGTCTCAGTATAAGGAAAACTATATAGTTACATATTTTATTTTGCTATGTTATTTTTGTATTAAATACAGTAAATCTTTTCAGAATAAATCAGAGCATTCATGTATTTTAAAAGTAATTTATAGAATAGAGCAGAACAGAAGAGAACATCTCTTTCTTTCTTTCTTTTTCTTTCTTCCTTTCTTTCTTTCTTTCTTTCTCCCTTCCTTCCTTCCTTCCTTCTTTCCGGGCCCTGTTGCTCTCCCTGAGCTCTTTAGTTCAAGGCTAGTACTGTACCACTTGAGCTACAGTGCCACTTCCAGTGTTTTTGGTGGTTAATTGGAGATAAGAGACTCACAGACTTTCCTTCACAGGCTGGCATCTAACCATGATCCTCAGACCTCAGCCTCCTAAGTAGCTAGGATTACAGGTGTGAGCCACCAGTGCCTGGCTCTACATCTATTTCTTTAGGCTTCAAGGATGCCTTACATATAATGTCAAACTAAAACTATCTCATAATGAGGAGCACAAGCCTAAGCAGGGTGAATAAAGTGGGTATGTGGTCTATTATTGTGTGCGCAAATTTCTCTAATACTAGATCCAAATGGGAGCCAGAGGAATGCCATCCGTGTGACCTTTCTTCTCCATTCTCTTTAGCCGATCTGCAATGTGGAGGGAGCTACACAAACCCAGAGGGCGAGATCCTCCTTTCTGACTTCTCTGGGCCTCTGGCCCATGGTGGTCAATGTATCTATATCATAACCCTGCCTCCAGGAGAGCAAATCGACCTCAATTTCACCCACGTGGAGCTGGAAGGCCAGAATGGATGCTCTCATAGTTACATCGAGGTAACTTTTTCTAATCAATTCTTAGAATTTCTTCATTAACATTTTCCTATTCTTCATAGTCTTCAAATGGTTTTTAGGCCAACAACATCAAGAGCTTGTTAAAAAAAAAAAAGCCATTTTATACTCTATCCTAGCCTTGCCTACCCATGGAGGTGTTTCTGACCGTGGAGGTTGGAATAATTCTAGAACCACTCTAGAACAGTGGTTCTAGAGAATTTGAAGTGAATCTCTAAAACAGATGTAAAGAAGGTAACACAAGAGATTGATCAGATCAAAAAATTCTTTGGTTCACTAAGTCCCAATTATCAAGGTGCATGCAGGTAAGTAAGGATAATAGGCTCTAATAACAGGCAAAAGATTTCAGAGTTTACCTGGGATACTTTCCTAATTGAGGGAATTCAACCTGGAGAAACTAGGAGATTTTCACACATGGCTCAGAAAGTCAGTGAGTCACTTGAAAGTGTGCGATGTCGCTTGTGTTAATATATTTAACCTCATTCATTCATTATCTCTGCTAGGTAGCTCACCTTCAGAACATGCTCACTTTGATTTTAGTTTGTAATGCTCATCATATGAGAATATCTAAAGCAATCAACAGGCTGCTTTTTGTTCATTGGTCCTGGCATTTCTTTTCTGCTTAATTATTGGTCAAGCCACAAATTAGAGTGGAGAGCAAGATAAGCAAACTACTCTTTGTTGGTCTCAATCATTTTTACATAAGCTCAGAGAATCATTTACAATTCTGTTTGCTCATGAGGGTCAGTTATTTGATTTTCCAGAAAAGTCTATATAAACTTCTGATCTGTGTCTTGAATTTAGACAGAGGAGACATAGAACTTTAATATGTAATCTGGGTTTTATAGAAGCACAGAACTGTTAACTATGCACATCTAATACCTTCAGTAATATGCTGATTGCTGCCAAGTTTGGTAATTTCTTTACCTAATTTTTATTTCATCATCACAAAACCATTATTATTCCCTCCTTTTTTGTGTGTGCTGGCCCTGGGACTTGAACTCAAGGCCAGGACACTACCCCTGAGCTTTATCACTCAAAGCTAATGCTCTACCACTATTCTGCTTTTTATGAGTAATTGGAGATAAGAGTCTTCTGGACTGATAAAGGGATCTTGAGAAATTAAGAATTATTGTGATGGGGGCTGAGAAGGTGGCTTAGTGGTAGAGCGCTTGCCTTACATGCCTGAGGCCCTGGGTTCGATTCCTGAGCACCACATAAGCAAAAAGAAAAAAGCCGGAAGTGGCGCTGTGTCTCAAGTGGTGGAGTGCTAGCCTTGAGCTGAAGAGCTGAGGGACAGCGTCCAGGCCCAGAGTTCAGGCCCCACGATCAGACCCCCCCCCCCCAAAAAAAAAGAATTATTGTGATGGGATGTATTGTTTTGCTAAGCAGTGATTTCATTTTTAAAAGTGTTACTTAAAAAGTGAAATGGTTAAGCAGAGGAATAAGAGATGTTTTTCTTGAGGTACTTTGGTGGTTCAAAGTAGAGGTGACTTTGACATTCACAAACTAAATTTAACCAGAGAAAGTGTGCTTTCTCACCCCAAATTTGAAAGAATGGGGAACTCAGAGCAATAGGGAAAACCCAAGAAGAACTTTTCTTCTGAGCATGAGTAGATGCACTCCAAAGAATCCTGGTTCTCATTTTGCCATTGCTTTCTTGCCAGGCAAGCATATTTTTTAGATGAAACTTAAGATCCCACTGCCTAATGTATAGGTTTCATATACAGTGTGGTTTGAAAGACATTCCTTTTGCTCAGTAAAAGAGAAACTCATAAGTGTACATTTGAGAATAAAATTTAAGTATGAAAAATTATGGGTTTCATGTTTTCAAGACCCTGAACTCGGCCTGGGTGCTGTCGCTCAACACTTCAGCTGTAAACTAGCGCTCTACCCCTTGAGCCTCAGCCCCACTTCTGGCTTTTTCTGCTTATGTGGTGTTGAGGAATCAAACCCAGGGGCTCATGCATGCAAGGCAAGCACTCTACCACTGAGCTACCTTCCCAGCCCCATAAGAACCATATTTCTTTAAAAGAAAAATCCTGCACAAGAGAAAGCAAACATTTGCATGGTATTTATCTTTTCCAGCTCAAGT
Organism: Dipodomys ordii; assembly: GCF_000151885.1. Taxonomy (NCBI): domain Eukaryota; kingdom Metazoa; phylum Chordata; class Mammalia; order Rodentia; family Heteromyidae; genus Dipodomys; species Dipodomys ordii. The sequence continues at coordinate 14,381,039 of NW_012267240.1, forward strand.
TTTTCTTTTTTTTCTTTTTTTTGGTCCGGTCGTGGGACCTGAACTCTGGACCTGGGCGCTGTCCCTCAGTTCTTCAGCTCAAGGTTAGCGCTCTACTACTTGAGCCACAGTGCCACTTCCAGCTTTTTTCTTTTTGCTTATGTGGTGCTGAGGAATCGAACCCAGGGCCTCATGCATGCAAGGCAAGCTCTCTACCACTGAGCCACCTTCCCAGGCCTCAAGTTTTTCTTTTAAAAACAAGTATTGCTAATAGAGCACATGGGATGGCTCCATAAGAATGAATAGAAAAAGAGATCAATTCCTAGTTCATCTGTTTTATCCAAGAGTTTATAAATTGTGTGGAACAGTTCACTGGATGTAACAGGATCATCTTTCTGGAATATAAAACAGTGCCTCCTCATGAAAACTTCATAAGTTATTTAAGCCATTAGTACCCTAGGTGAAGGACATATATGAGATTATAATGGAAGCTTTATTTTTCTTTCCAGAATGTTCAAATTGTAAGCTAAATCATAAAGTCTGGAGTTTCTATGATGTTAATGCTTGGGATGAGATGGACTGTCCATCTTACCAACTATGTACCTCTTTTTTTTTTTTTTTTTGGTTGGTCATGGTGCTTGAATTCTGGGCCTGGGCACTGTCCCTGAGCTCTTCAGCTCAAAGCAAGCAGCCTACCACTTGAGCCACAATGCCACTTTTGGTTTTCTGATGGCTAATTGGAGATAAGACTATCACGGACTTTCCTGTCTGGGCTGGCTTTGAACTGGGATCCTCAGGTCTCAGCCTCCTGAGTAGTTGTATTACAGGCGTGAGGCACCAGCACCCAGCCCAGCCATATACCTCTTGCTCCATCCACTCTAGGGGCCTGAGGTGGGAACATCACAGGACAGAATAATGTGGGAGGGACATGCTTTGTGGAGAAATCAGAAGTTATTTCCTCTCTCCTACATGAGGAACAACAAAGTAGATGACAGAAAAGTTTTAAAATGTAGTAAGATAGGTTGTAGTAAGTTACATTGAAGATGTTCCTGCACTCTGGGGAATATACCTATTCTGTGTTACTAAAGGCAAGATATTACATGTAAGCCGGTTGCCGGTGGCTCACACCTGTAATCCTAGCTTCTCAAAAGGGTGTTATCTGATGATTGAGGTTCAAAGTCAACCAAGGCAGGAACATCAGGGAGACTCTTAGCTCCTATTAACTACCAGAAAACCAGATGCAGTGCTGTGGCTCAAAGTGGTAGAGAACTCACCCTGAGCTGAAGAGCTCAGGGACAGAGCCCAGGCCCAGAGTTCAAGCCTCATGACTGATTAAAAAAAAAAAAGATACTAATATGTATAAGCCTATTTCCTCTTTGGTGGAAGGGATAGTATAACACCACACTTCTGAAAGGGGCTTGTTGTATGAAATAGAGGTTAAAATAGTTAAGTGTAATTTACTTGAAATATGATATACAATCCTAATTTCATGGGCTTGATCCTGGTATTTCCTCATAAGTTTCAGTATCATGCAGGAAAGAAGTAGGACTCAGACGGAAAACAATAGAGCTGTCCTGTCATGAGTGGTCTGAGATAAAATCACTAGGATGTTGTGCACTGGGTCTGCAGGTGAGGACTTAGCAACACAAAGATCCAAGGGAAAGGATACCAGATAGACATTCCAACACCACCCAGAGAGAGAACAGAGATGAAAAATCTGATAAACTCAAAGAATCAAACAAACATTACAGTGGCTATAGTCACAAAGGAGACAAATGTATGAGGCAGGAGCTTTATCCCATGAAACCTAATAGGCCAAGAGAAAGCGTTTGGATTGTATCTTAGATTATCATGAAGGTGACAAATTGGGAGTTTACAATCATGAAGGAAGACACTTCTCAGTAAGTCTCCTTGATTTCAGAAAAATCAGCTTTCAAACACCAGGGGAAGGATAACTTAATTTGTGCAGATATTAGAACGGCATTTTCAAGAGACCTAAAATGCTTTGTAATTGTATTTTTTTTTAATTTTTTTTTTTTTGGTCATGGGGCTTGAACTCTGAATTTGGGCGCTGTTCCTGTGCTCTTCAGCTCAAGGCCAGTGCTCTACCGCTTGAGCCACAGTGCCACTTCCGGTTTTCTAGCAGGTTATTGGAGATAAGAGTCTCACAAACTTTCCCGCCCGGGCTGGCTTTGAACCGAAATCCTCAGATCTCAGCCTCCTGGGTAGCTAGGATTACAGGCGTGAGCCACTGGAGCCTGGCAATGCTTTGTAATTGTAAACCAAACTAAAGAAGAGCAAAGGGCATGAAGGTGTACACTTGTGTTCCCAACTACTCAGCAGGTGAAGGTCTTGGGATCCCTTTTAGGGTGGCAACATCAGGAGATCGTACCTCAAAAATACAACAGACAAAAGGAATTGGGATGTGAGTTCAAGCACCAGTACGTAAAAAAAAAATTGCCAAGGGAAATAATCCAAAACTACAGTTTTCCAATACTATGTAGTTTCTCCATCTTCTATTCCATATCTCTTATTTTCTCATTTGGGATGAGATTTCGTTCTTCTCCCCCTAACTCTTGACTAGCCAAAGAATAGTTGCCAGTTTTCAATACCAAATTTTTGCTTCAGTTAGGGGTGTGTCAGCCTGAAACTCAGCTGGCAGGCCGCCACATGTTAAGTACTACCATATGAGGTTCTGCTTCATTCAGCTTTTGGATTGGGCCAGGATTATTGTCAGCCTATTCGGTTTGTTAGCTTGGGAGTTAAATGTTAACGCGTAAGTGAATTTAAGCAATTGTAATAAACAAAACCAAACCAAATCTGGAGTCAGCGCATGCAAATGCATGAACACACGTGTGAAGACGTGGCTTTGAATGCGGACCCATTCCAGATGTTCAAGCTCACCGCTTGCTAGGCGCTAGATCTTGTGCCTCAATTTTCATTTAAAATATGCCTTTCAGCCCCGTTAATTTTAGCTCTTCAAATGGGAAAATCATTCCTTAACAAGAACCAGGTGGTTTTTGTTTGTTTGTTTTGTTTTTAGCCAGTCCTGGGGCTTGAACTAAAGGTCTGGGCACCGTCCCTGAGCTTCTTTTGCTCAAGGCTAGCACTCTACCACTTGCCCCACAGCATCATTTCCAGCTTTAAGAACCAGATTTTTACCAGTACTTTCTCTTCAGAAAATTGGATATAAAAATCAGAAACCACTTGGAATATTCCATAGGGCAAAATGTATCGGTCATGGATTATCTACTAGGTTTTATGACTGAAATAGTCAATATATATTAGATTGATAAAGAAACCAGTAAGAAAAACAAGCCTGTGCCACAGAGCACTAGGAGTTTGTGTTGTTCCCTGTGATTCCTTTGCAACTATAATTCTCTGCAGAATGGATTTTTTTGTGATCCCTCTGCAAAGGATCATTGCATAGATTCACCAGACTTCATAAAACAAACGAACAAGCTAACAAACTTCACTTTGTATTAAGCATCTTTTTTGTTTTTCTTTTTTTTGGTCAGTAGAAGGGCTTGAACTTAGAGCATGAGCACTGTCTTTGAACTTTTTTGCTCAAGGGTAGTGTTCTACTGCTTGAGCTACAGCTCCACTTCTAATTTTCTGATTAATTGGAGATAAAGAGTATCAAGAACTTTCCTGCTTAGGCTGGCTTCGAATGTTGATCCTCACATCTCAACCTCCTGAGTAGCTAGGATTACAGACATGATCCTCCAGCACCTGGTTTGCCAGACATCTTTATCTAAGTTGTGATGTGGTAAGAAGCACTAACAAGGATTAGGAATGTGGTTTAGTGGTAGAGTGCTTACCTAGCATGCATGAAGCCCAGTTTGATTCCTCAGTACCACATAAACAGAAGTTGGAAGCAGTGCTGTGGCTCAAGTGGTAGAGTGTTATCCTTGAGCAAAGAAAGCTCAGGGACAGTGCTCAGGCCCTGAGTTCAAAGACCCAGGACTGGCAAAAAAAAAAAAAATGGAGGGGAATAACAATGATCAGACATGAGAAAATGATAGCAAACAGAAGAATTCTGTGGCTTACAAGTAGTATTTCTCTTTTGTGCATGTCAACACATTAGCTTTAGATCATTCAGCTCAGGGTTCTGCCGCTGTTTCCTATGTCTTTGCCACAGTGGGATCCAGGCTTCTGGTCTTTCAAGAGAAAATAACAATAATGGTCGAAGCCCAAAATAGTCTCCTTGGAAATCAGCCCATCTCTTCTCTCATTCTGTGAGGCCCAGCAATACCTGGGCTTAACCATACAACCAATGGAATGGACTAGAGATGATTCTCCTTAGGGAGATAAAGCAAAGTTACATGGCAAAGGGCATATGTAAATCTCTTCTAGGAGGGAAGTGAATCATGATTAAATAATAATAATAATTTTGTTTGTTTATTTTTGGGTCCAGTCATGGGGCCTGAACTCTGGGCTTGGGTGCTGTCCCTCAGGTCTTCAGCCCAAGGCTAGCGCTCTACCACTTGAGCCACAGTGCCACTTCTGGCCTTTTCTGCTTATGTGGTGCTGAGGAATCGAACCCAGGGCCTCATGCATGCAAGGCAAGCGCTCTACCACTGAGCCACCTTCCCAGCCCAATAATAATAATTAATAATAATATAATGCAGTTTATTCTAGTTCACAAACACAAAGGAAACAGACTTTTCTTGGAGAGAAGTATAAATTCAATAACCCTAAAATAGCTCCTTTGCTGAGAAAGTACTTTGGGTCACTTTAGAGCATTTGATACATTTTATTTCAGCATCACTTTCAAAAGCTGGGTGGTTAAAGTATTGCCGTTGCTGAGATCCTAGGAGAATACAGGCTTTCAGAATTAATAAGGTTTCCTTTCCACAGAGAAAGAGAAACATAGCCAAAAATCAATTGCACCTCCTAGGTTTAGGGCCCTGGAGCCCTATAAGTTCTTTTTAAAAACAGTTGGACTACAGCTGTTTCTCCTTGCAAAAGTCCTTGAGTTTCATTAATCAGAGCCCAGGGGAATGGCTGGCTTTAGATTGCTCAGATGCTATTTGCTAGTTTTCTTCCTTCTTGTCATCTTCTAATGGGCAACATAGAAAAGAGAGACTATAATGTTAGAAGAAGCAAATAGATCCCTGGGGGGAATGGGACACAGGAAGATATCTTACTATGTTTTTCATGCTTGCTGGTTTTCAAGACCCGTAGTAGGACATTGCTTAACACACAGCACCATCAGACCCTTAGAGTAACTTAAGAATTTGTGAAATACCTGTTTGCAAAGCGGTTTTGTCTCTTCTTTGTTGGATTCTTATGAGGGGGCTTACAGAACTTGTCTCTTCCCTCTGAGGTTTTCTGCAGGGTTAGAAGGAAATTTGTTTGTTTTTTTTAGGGTCCGGTCATGGGGCCTGAACTCTGGGCCTGGGCGCTGTCCCTCAGCTCTTCAGCTCAAGGCTAGCACTCTACCACTTGAGCCACAGCGCCACTTCCGGCTTTTTTCTTTTTGCTTATGTGGTGCTGAGGAATCGAACCCAGGGCCTCTGTTATGCAAGGCATGTGCTCTACCACTGAGCCACCTTCCCAGCCCCATTAGAAGGAAATTTAACATGACTTTACCTCAGCAAGTTCTGGTGGCAGATGTTGTAAGACCTTAGAGAAAGGCTGGTATGAGTCTGAATCAGTGGATAGACATGTGATTCTTTTATCTGCGTAACACCGGGTCATATGCCAAAGCCATAAGTTATTTAATCACTGTTTGCTTTTAAGACTTAGGAAAGTTTCCATTATTGTCATTGTAGAGAAGACTTTGATTATACTCCATGAACACCTTTGCCTGCATTTTGGAATCCTACAATGGAATATTGGAGGTGTAGGATTCATGATAGATACATTTTGTCAACTCTACACTTCTCCCGGTCATGAATGACAGATGTTTGTCCTTTTCAAATCTTCCCTTGACTCTTCTCCCTTCCTTTGGCCTAGACAATTCCTGATTGGCATCCAAGCCTCATTGTCAAGGCTGTTTTTGCTCAGAAATATTCCACCATCCCCTGGATAAGATTACAGTCTTTGTTAAGCTGGTAGTTTTCTACTTGATGAAATGTTTTTATATCATTGTTTTACTGTTCAAAAATGAAATTCACTTTCTATACACTATGACAAAAACATCAGGTTGTAAGAGGAGCCAGACGTCAGTGGCTCACACTTGTACTCTGAGCTACTCATGAGGCTGAGATCTGAGGATCATGGTTCAAAGCCAACCTGGGCAGGAAAGTCCATGAGACTCTTATCCCCACTAAACTATTTAAAAATCTGGAAGTGGAAATTTGGCTCCAGTGGTAAAGTGCTAGCTTTGAGCACAAAGAGGCTTAGGGACAGAGATCAGGCCTTGAGTTCAAGCACCAGGATGGACCAGAGAACAAACAAACATTAAGGGGAATGAAAGTAAACCAATAAAATAATACTCACACACATGGCTGTGAAGCAGTCAGCTGGGAAGTTCCTAAATTTCTATGAGTGCTGCTTGTGTATGCAGTCTGACAGCTATGTGGGTTGGGATGACCCACCCTTGGCAGATTTTCAGGACCAGAAAGGGAAGAAGCTCTCCTTCTGTCTACATTCAGAGTTTCTTAAAATCGTGTCCAATACTCTGTGTTTGCTAAATAGAAATAGAGCTAGATTGTGTGCTTAGTAACAAATTTGTACCTGTGTGCTTGCCACATGCCCAGGACTTTGAGGAAGATCTGTGCTGTGTGATTTTCTCACACTGCAGCTATCTGATGCTCTGACCCTTTGTACTCTCAGTAGTGCCCCACCCCCACTGTGGTAATAATTAAAAATAAAAATAAGGAAATATCCCCACAAATTTCCCAAATGTCTAATCATAGAGCCTAACAAAAATCATTCTTAAGTAATAACTCAATGCCTTGCATCTTCCTGGACATCCTATGCTTTTTTTCACCTATTATTAAGTTGATGCTTAGTAGGTCTGCCTCACAGTGCCATTGTCAGCTTAGGTCCTGGTACTTATTGATACCTTGGTGACATTACCAAGGTGAGCAACATAATCGTAGTGTTACCTCTAGAATTACTGTGAATGATAGGAGCAGTGTATAAATGTATGCAGTAATTCTCAGGAATGCAAAACACACTTTTTAGCAATTGTGGATCTATCATGTGACTTCTCTTATTGCATCTATTAATGAAGCTATTTATATAGCTTATTATTTCAAACAACCCTCTTAGTACTTTTGTTCTGATACTTGATTTGGCATATGAGGCTACTGTAGATTATGAACTTGTTTTTCTAGAAGCATTCTTAGTGTTTTTAGATATATTTTCTGTATTAGATGAAATAATTCCATGGTTTCTGTTTTTTAATCTATGTTGGGATTTGGTAAGAACATTCTGAGAAAAATTAGTTGGAAGTTATTTCATATATAAGAATAACGTAGAACAAATTATATATGGTAATTATCTATTCCTTAAAAACTTTAAGAGTACCTTCTGGGAGTTTTTCCCAGTGTGTGTGTGTGTGTGTGTGTGTGTGTGTGTGTGTAGTAATTATTTGGTAATGTTTTCAATTTTATTCATGGATTACATCTATTCAGATTCTATTCTTTTTCTCCTAAGATAACTCATTTTAAACATTCAAATATAATGACCCAGAACTGTACGTTTAATTATATTTTATTTTATTTATTTTTATTTTTTTTCAAATTATTTATTGTGATTAAGTGGTTACATAATTTCCCAAATTTCACAGTATTGTGGGCTAGTGATGCTTAGTTAAAGTCACAGACACATTCTAACTTTCATGGGGCAAATTGTCTATCATGGTCTATAACATTTATGAGTTCTATGAGCTTTGCGATACAGTTATTTCTTCCACATTGGGTGGTATGTACATTTCTTTTGTTTTGCATAGCACCAGCTGTTCCCTCTTTCCCACTTGTTCCCTCCCTCCCATCGCTGCCATGGAGTTACTTAGTTCATTTTGGTCAATGGGGTTATTTAGTAGTGATTCGACCAGATGGGTGAAGTCCTTTGTTTCTTAAGTCTTGTTAGTTTTGTCATATCACCTCACGTTTTGGATTTAACATCCACTTATCAGGGAGACCATGTGCCATTTGTCTCTTTGCTCTTGGATTACCTTGCTCAACATGATTTCTTCTAGCTCCATCCATTTCCCTGCAAATGCCATTATTTTGTCTTTTCTAATGGCTGCATAATATTCCATTGTGTATAGATACTGAAATTTTTGGATCCATTCATCTGTGTTGGGACATCTGGGTTGTTTCCATATTTAATTATATTTTAAATATTTCTTAAGCTCTATGTGTTTGTGACATCTTTGTCACTTTTATTTTATTTATTTATTTATTTTTTTGGGTCCAGTCGTGGGACCTGAACTCTGGGCCTGGGCGCTGTCCCTCAGCTCTTCAGCTCAAGGCTAGCGCTCTACCACTTGAGCCACAGTGCCACTTCCGGCTTTTTTCTTTTTTCTTATGTGGTTCTGAGGAATCGAACCCAGGGCCTCGAGCATGCAAGGCAAGCGCTCTACCACTGAGCCACCTTCCCAGCCCTCTTTGTCACTTTTAATTTTGTGTGTTTCTGCTTATTTTGTCCTTAATAGACTTGCCAGAGATTTCTCTTTTGTATCTGTATTCCCCAAACTCCCTCCAGTTACTCATGCTTATTCTACTTTACTTCATATTTTATTAATTTTTTCTTATTTTTACTTTATACTTTCTCATTGAATGATTTTCTATCACAGTTTCTCTGCTTCTCCTTCTTTCTTTCTCATCTACTGATCTTCTCTTTTTTCAGTAGTCATACCAGTTTATTCCATGTGTTCTTTTGATTAATACTTTTTAGAAACAGTTTTGCTATACTGTATTTGTGAGCTTTTGTTGTTTACAAAGTAATCCAAAAGTGAGCATTAATTTAGGACATATTCCAGATTCTTTTTTTGGGGGGGGTCCGGTCGTGGGGCCTGAACTCTGGGCCTGGGCACTGTCCCTCAGCTCTTCAGCTCAAGGCTAGCGCTCTACCACTTCACAGTGCCACTTCCGGCTTTTTTCTTTTTGCTTATGTGGTGTTGAGGAATCGAACCCAGGGCCTCAGGCATGCAAGGCAAGCGTTCTACCACTGAGCCACCTTCCCAGCCCCATATTCCAGATTCTTATGCTGTGGAACTCCATTGGCTTAAGATATTTATAAATATTTACTGTGGTTGCTTTGAGCTTAAAAGTAAACACACAAACCAAAAAATGGCTAGCTAGTGCTTTATACTATCACACATATATATGTATACACACTAAATTAATATAAATATACACTACTTAAAAGTTGGTGCATTTTGAGTACACTATTGTGTCATTACCAAATAATGGCACCATTGTTAATATAATTTCATTGATTAGGGTGACATCTGTTTTATTTTTCTGTTTAGGTGCGAGACGATGATACCTTACTTGGGAAATTATGTAGCAATGAACTTTTGACTCCCCTTAGATCGATTACTAATAAAGTCTGGATCAGGTTTAAAACAGATGCTTCCATCCAAAGGGCCAGTTTTAGAGCTGCTTATCAAACTGGTAAGTGCCTAATTTAACTGACAATAGTATTTTAATTATTGATTTAATATAGTCATTTTGTCTTCAAGTTGTAAGCCAAATATGCTTAGAAAATGTCATTTTTAAGCCAGGCACTGCTGGCTCTTGCCTGTAATCCTAGCTACTTAGGAGGATAAGATCTGAGGATCACTTTTTTTTTTTTTTTTGCCAGTCATGGGGCCTGAACTCCGGGCCTGGGTGCTGTCCCCCAGCTCTTCAGCTCAAGACTAGCACTCTACCACTTGAGCCACAGCCCCACTTCTGGTCTTTTCTGCTTATGTGGTGCTGAGGAATCGAACCCAGGGCCTCATGCATGCAAGGCAAGCACTCTACCACTGAGCCACCTTCCCAGCCCCTGAGGATCACTTTTTGAAGCCAGCCCTGACAGGAAAAGCTTTGATCTCCAATTAACAATTAGAGAACCAGAAGTGGTACTGTTGCTCAAGTGGTAGAGCACTAGCCTTGAGCAAAAAGAGCCCCATGACTGAATAAAAAAGAAAGAAAATGTCATGTTCTACTAGACACAAAATTAGGTCTTGCACAAAAATTGAGGGCAAAGGATTATTTGCGGGCAGATGCTACTTTCGTTTTTATATTTACAGCTTGTGGGGGAGAAGTCACTGGAGAGGGAACCATACGCTCTCCTTTTTATCCGAATGTTTATCCCGGGGAAAGGACCTGTCGGTGGACCATCTACCAACCCCAAGGCCAAATAATTCACCTCAATTTCACTGGCTTCCATGTTGGAACTTCCACCAACTGTGATACAGATTATGTTGAGGTAAGAATAACAAAAGAGAAATCCTTTGTATATGGCTATACATACAAGAATTGCTAAGAATGTACTATGTAAGTGAATCTAGACCTAGAAGTCCAGTTGTTCTAACATCCCCAAATCAAGTAATGAATATATGATGTCAATAATCACCGTATTAGATGCAGAAAAAAAAAAACAGCCGGCAAACCCTAGCACCTTTTCATGACAAAAATTTAAGAAAAGGAACTTCCTTAATCTGAAAAAAATCATTTATCCATTTAATTATTTATTTTTGTCCTGGGGCTTGAACTCAGGGCCTGGGTACTGTCGCTGAGCTTCTTTGTGCTCAAGGCTAACACTCTACCACCTGAGACACAATGCCATTTCTGGATTTTTTTTTTTAGTAGTTTATTGGAGATAAAAGGCTCACAGGGACTTTTCTGCCTGGGCTGGCTTAAACCTGTGATCCTCAGATCTCAGCTTCCTGAGTAGGTAGGATTACAGGCATGAGTCACTGGCTCCCAGTAAAAGCATTTGTTAAACAACAACAACAATGAACATACAATATAATCTTTAAGCATGACATATAAAATGCTTTGGAACTTCAGGACATTCTAGTGAAATGCTTTGCCTTATATCAGTAAAAACAAGGATTCTGTTCTTGTCACTACTGTTCATGATATGAAATTTCTCATTAAAGCCATGGAACAAGGAAAAGAAACAAGATGTATCTTGAATGAAAAGGAAGGAGGAAAATGATCTTTATGCACAGATAACTGGAGCTTGTATAGAAATGGCAATACTCCCCAAATTGATCAAAAGCTTCTATTCAATTCCTTTCAAAATCTCAGTAGTTCTTTGAATAAATTCTATAAGCCAGTTGTAAAATATCTATGAACCAGAATTACCAAAGCATTCTTGAGCAAAGTTGGAGGATTCACAGTTCCCAAGATCAAAATTGATTTTATTTTATTATTTTTTCTTGTGAAAATACCATACAGAGGGGTTACAATTACATGGGCAAGGTAATGAGTACATTTCTCATCAAGCATTGTTGCCTCCTCCTTTGTTTCCCCTTTCCCAAGATCAAAATTTAGAACAAAACAGCACTCGGTACAATGAACTTTAGGAATAGCAATGTAAATATTGATCCAGTGGAAAGATCGTGACGCCCCAAAATAAACTTGTATTTGAAGGACAATTGATTTATTGAAATGATGCCAAGAATTAAAATGTACTTTTTACAACAATTGTGAGTTCTACGTCCATGAAAACCTTTTAGATTATGACACAAAATGTACATACAGCCAAAGGAGGGGGAAAGATGCATCAGGCTTCGTTAAAATTGAAAAGAACTTGGATTTAAAAATAGATAGAGGATACTAATAGGTATTTCTTTTTTTAATAAGTTTGTATTGTAAAAATACTATACATAGGGGTTACAGTTACATGAGTAAGGTACTGAGTACATTTCCTATCAAGCGTTGTTGCCTCTTCCTTTGTTTTTCCCCTACCATCCAGATATTTCTTTAAAGATAGAAATGGAGTGTAAGCATTTGATAATAAGCATTGCTCAATACCATTATTCTTCGGGAACTGCACGTCAAAACCATGAAGTGGTGGTGCTTAGCCTTTAAGATGGCTATAATAAAAAATTCAAAAAGTAATGAGGATGACCAGGGTGTAGAAAAACTGAACCCCTTTTCCATTGCTAGTGGGACTCTGAAGTCATGAATGTTAAACATAGTGTTACCATACAATACAGCAATTCACCACCAAACAAGGATTTTAAATTAAAGAGAGCTACACAAAAGTGAGCATGGGAATATTCCTGCAGTTATTGTTATCACATCATATGAAAATAGCATATACAATAATTATTGAGAATTTTAAAAGTAGAATCGACTTAAATATTCATCAACCAATGAATGAATAAGTAAAATAACACATTCAGCAGAATATCATATGGTATTAAAAAATAAATTGACTGCCGGGCGCTGGTGGCTCACGCCTGTAATCCTAGCTACTCAGGAGGCTGAGATCTGAGGATCGCGGTTCAAAGCCAGCCGGGGCAGGAAAGACCGTGAGACTCCTATTTCCAATAAACTACCAGAAAACGGAAGTGGCGCTGTAGCTCAAGTGGTAGAGCGCTTGCCTTGAGCTGAAGAGCTGAAGGACAGCGCCCAGGCCCAGAGTTCAAGCCCCACCACCAACAAAAAAAAAAAAAAAATTGACTAATGATAATGTCAGGACATGGGTTAATTTTGAAAGCATGATACTCCTTAGGCCCAAAGGAACAAATATATAATTTTATTTTATTTATTATTTATTCATTTATTTTTTGTCAGTTGTGTGGTTTGAACTCACCCTGGGCACTATACTTGAGCTCTTCAGCTCAAGGCAAGAACTCTACCGCTTGAACCACAGCAACACTTCCAGTTTTCTGGTGGTTAATTGGAGATAAGAGTCTTAGAGACTTTCCTTCTCAGGCTGGCTTTCAACCTTGATCCTCAGATCTCAGCCACCTGAGTAGCTAGGATTATAGGTGTCAGCCACCAGCACCTGGCATAATTTTTATTTGTTTTAAGGAAGGCCTGGAATAGCTTTTAGGGACAAAGAATAGCTTAGTACCTCCTAGACCACTGGTTTCAATGACTAGAGATTGGCTGTTAATGAGTATGAGGTTTTTCATTAGGTATTTAGAAATTGATTGTGTTCTCAAGTTGATTTTAACTGCATCAACAACAGCATTTCAAAAATGATCATTCTTGAGACAATTTTCGAAAGTATATTATCTTGCAAAATACGTGTGGACGTTTCTGTTTTTCTTCAGATTGGCACCAGCCCTATTTTAGGTTCTCCAGGGAATCCAAAGTACTGTGCCTCCAACAGACCTTCCGATATAACCTCCATGCACAACATTCTCTATGTCACCTTCGTGAAAAGTTCTTCTCCTGAAAATCATGGTTTCATGGCTAAGTTCAGTACTGAGCATCTGGGTAAGACATCATGTCTTTCTCTTTTTCAGCTGATAATTAGGATACATTAACACTGGAGCTAGAAGTATAACTTAGTGGTAAGAGTGCTAGCCTAGTGTGGGAAAGGCCCTGGGTTCAACATAAGTCCCGGGCTGCAAAATGAAAGTTCCCCAAAGTAAGCGTACAATAGAAATAAATCATGTAAACATTATCCTTATAGTGGAAAAGTAAAAAGTACACGTAAAGACAATAGACTTTCCATTAACACATAACAACAGTTACTTGCTCTATTAATAAGACCAAAAACACAAAAAACAAAAAAAATGCGAGTTATCTTAAGTGATACATGAGAAGCAGCCTATTTAATGACTGAGATCCCTGGTGTGATCATCATTATTCGTTATTTATTTATTTACTTATTTTTAACAGCCTGCGAAGAAGTTCTTACAGGGTCAACAGGAACCATTGTAAGTCCCGGCTCTCCTGTCTATCCCAATGGTGTCAACTGCACCTGGAATATATTAGTCCAGCCTGGCCACTTGATTCGTTTTGAGTTCAAAAAATTCCATCTGGAGTTCCACTCCAATTGTACCAAGGACTACCTAGAAGTTTATGATGCTGGCACAGAGACTTCTCTTGGCAGGTGAGTTTTTTTTCATGTGTGGGTGTGTTACTTGGCTTACTCATTGCTTCATTTTTTTTTTTTCAGAGACGGGTAAAACCACTTAGCACCACTTTCTCTTATTTCTTCTTTTTAAGTTGATGACATATTTTTATCTCGTAGTCCTTGGTATATTTTGAATTACACATACACCATGGAATGGTTAAATCTGTACAATTAAGAAACATATTACCTTACTCTATTATTAGTTTACTGGCAATAGCAAAAAACAGCATTACAAATATACAAACCTTGCTTTGCAATAAATTTCTTGAAATTTATTTCTGCTTTCCAATGCTAATTGTGTATCTTTTGACAAACATCTCTCCATCCTTACTTTTCCCTACTCTAAGCACTGGTGGAAGGACTGTTACTTACACTACTATCATAGAAACTGTTTTTTGTCAGTCATGAGTCTTGAACTCGGGGCTTTGTGTGATGTCCCTGAGCTTCTGTGCTCAAGGCTAGCACTTTCCTGTTTTGAGTCACAGCTCTACTTCCAGTTTCAGGTTTTGGAGATAAGAGTCTCATGGCCCTGGCTGGCTGGGAACTGTGATCCTCTGTTCTCCTGAGTAGTTAGAATTATAGGCATTTTTAGAATCTTTTTTTCTGAGTAAAAGTTATCATTTCTTTTTAGCAGAACTATGACATAGCTTATTAATTAAACTCCTCTCTCTCCATTGGTTGATTAAAGGCAGTAGATTGTACTTCTGTGAGGATTACTACTGAGTGTACTGTTCTCACCTGCTTTATAGACAGTTTATTCATTGGCCAGATTCTTTTTTTTTTTTGGTTGGTCTTGGGGCTTGAACTCTGGGCCTGGGCACTGTCCCTCAGCTCTTCATCTCTAGGCAAGCTTTCTACCACTTGAACCACAGCACCATTTCTGTTTTTTGGTGTTTTATTGGAGATAAGAGTCTCACAGAATTTCATGCCTAGGCTGGCTTTGAACCGCTATGCTCAGATCTCAGCCTCCTGAGTAGCTAGGATTACAGGCATGAGCCACCAGTCCCTGCTTCATTGGCCAGATTCCTAAGATCAACTGCTTGAAATTAATTAATTGTATGGACATATCTGTTTTACAGATGCACAAAACAAATCATAGATGTTGAGCAATCTTTCCCAAATCACCATAACTTTAAGTGATAGAGCTGGCTCTAGAATCTGGTCATGGGGTCTGAACTCTGGACCTGGGCGCTGTCCCTCAGTTCTTCAGCTCAAGGCTAGCGCTCTATCACTTGAGCCATAGCGCCACTTCCGGCTTCTTTCTCTTTGCTTATGTGGTGCTGAGGAATCGAACCCAGAACCTCAGGCATGCAAGGCAAGTGCTCTACCACTGAGCCACCTTCCCAGCCCAAGAATTGGTGTTTTTTGTACTTACACTATCTTGTTTCCCTTCATTACCTTTTGATGACAAATTTATTAATGTGCTATGTGGTGGTTTACTATAACTTGTGCTTTCTAAATTTATTAAAATTCTCAAATGTGTAAAGTGATACAGCTACATACACAAGACCATTTTGCCAAAGTAATCATGATCTGTAGCAAGTGTGTAAATTAGTTTTAGTGAACTATAATTGTTTTTGTTAAAGCGATTAAAAGTGGATAACAAAGCCATTATCATAATTACATGTCCTACGTTTTAGTATGCCATTTCAATCATTTTAACTGAACGTTCTAAGACCCATGTGTCTCTTCTTTCTTGGTTTGGAATAGATACTGTGGAAAGTCCATCCTGCCATCTCTTACCAGCAGAAGCAACTCAGTAATGCTGATATTTGTGAGTGACTCTGATCTTGGTCGTGAAGGCTTTGAGATAACATATACCTCAATTAATGCATCAAAAGGTAACAGATCAGCATAACATGCTTGCTCTCATTGGTTCCATTGGAAACATTACTGACATTTTCTAACGCACAAGGAGAATACATCATCCAAAGTCTGTGCCCCACAATGAAAGCTGTATTTTGGAGAAGTACAGCAGCTTACAAATAGTGCAATGATTAGACAGGGATATTGTATCAATATTGATGCAATTAAATATTAATTTTATGCTATACTAAAATTAATACCAGTATTGTTGTGCTGAGCTCATTTCACTGAATCATTTATATTAGTTCAATATTAGTTACTTTTCATTTTCCCTCAGTATTGTTTTCTAAATTTAATAATTGCACTCTGGTTTTATTTTTTTTCTGTAAGGGAATGTGATTCTTCTTTGTAATAGTACACTGGTCAGTCATGGTAGTACATGCCTGTAATCCCAGCTACTCTGGAGACTGAGGCAGGGAGATAGAGTTCAAAGCAGCCAGAGCTACATGGTGATACCCTTTCTCCACCCCCTTTCCCAATGTACAAGAATAGAATTCTGAAGTTGGGGGATAAAAACACACAATTCTTATAAGTAACTGTGAATGGTTCAGTTAACAAGTGAGTAATAGAGGCAGAGTGAAGTAAAGAATAAGAATAAGCCCGGGCGTTGGTGGCTCACACCTGTAATCCTAGCTACTCAGTAGGCTGAGATCTGAGGATCACAGTTCAAAGCCAGCCAAGGCAGAAAGTCCATGAGACTCCTATCTCCAGTAAGCCACCAGAAAACCAGAAGTGGCGCTGTGGCTCAAGTAGTGGAACACTCGCCTTGAGCTGAAGAGCTGAGGGACAGTGCCCAGGCCCAGAGTTCAAGCTCTCCAAGCGACAAAGAAAAGAAAGAGTAGGAGAATAATACAGAAACTATGATACAAAGTATAATCACTCTTGTAATTTTTGATCAAGTTGAAAATTCTATCCAAACAAAAAATTACTAATTAGACAAACCTTGTTTTATGAAAATAACAACAGAACTAGAACAGAAGAAAATAAAAGAGAACGGCAGTGAATTCTACAGCTGCCAACCAGCGCTTTCTTGGCAAAATGTACATTTTTCTAAATTTGACGTAATGGAATCGAGCCTTTTCGATATGTCTTCCTTTATGTTCTCCTTTTCTTACTATTTGCTTTCCATCAGTCTTTTATTCCTTGAAAATGCAGCATAGTAAGAAGACCTTTGCAGGCAATTTCTTTGAGATAGGTGGTTTAGAGATGCTCTTACCCAGGGCCTATGGCACTTAGAAGGGCATCAGGTTTTGCTAGGTTCAGGGTTACTCTTGAGATGTGGGCCATTTTCGTAAGCCTGGATGCATCATGTCAGGGAAGACATTTAATGGACAGTTATCATCAATGCAGATCTGTAGTAGACCTAAGGTGACCCTGCTTACTAAGCATCCCACAGCCTCTGGACTGTTCTAGAAAAATGGTGCCATTTATTGAGTCCCTTTTGACAAAAAACTGGGAGCTTTTCCTGTATCTTGGCATGTTCCTTTAGCACAATCTTGTGTCTCAAGATCTCCAGACATTCTTTTGTGTGTGGTTGCCAGCCAGTCCTGTGGCTTGAACTCAGGGCCTGGGCACTCGCTGTACCTGAGCTTCTGTTTGCTCATGGCTAGCGCAGTACCACTTGAGCCACAGTTTCATTTTCAGTTTTCAGGTGGATAAGAGTGTCACAGGCTTTCCTACCCTGGCTGGCTGTGAACTGTGATTCTCAGATCTCAACCTCCTGAGTAGTTAGGATTACAGGTGTGAGCCACCACCACCATGCATCCAGCGCAAGGCGTTCTTTTAAAGTCTCTATTCTGTGTAATAACTCTCCCACTTGGAACAGTTACCCAATCTCTCATTTGTTTCTCTTCAGGGGGTCTGTCCACTTCTCCTCCATCCTAGGCAAAAATCACTATTCTCTGTAATAGTTCAAATTCTGTTTTCAATGCATACGTTTAGATATCCTGCTTGCAACCGAATATGTATTTTTATCTCTGATGAAACCCTGTGGAGAAAATCATTCATGATTCAGCCATAGCACATGTGAAATGAAATCCTGAGGATTCATAATTGATTCTGTGATTGATGTGTTTCCTGGATTCTGTTCAGTTGGTTTCTCAAGAAATTACAGTGTGCACATAATTTTCCATATTTCTGTAGTTTTATCTGTCCCATATGTTTGGCCCCAGATCACTCTGAATATTAAATTTGGAGTAAATCACTTGAACTCTTTGGGCTCCAGTTTTCTCATCTATATAATTAAAAGGTTGGATTTGATGATCTTTGAAATGTCTCCTCGTTCTGATCATCTATGTACATAATTTTAATTTGTTGCATGAATGAACTGGCTGTCTGTTAAATGAAGGTAAATTAAACAAAAGCAAACAAGCGAGCTACAAAGTAAGGAACTGATAAAAGAGGTAAGATTGGGATTGTAGCTCATCCATAGCAATGGCTTGTTATGCACAAGACCCCACTTTAATAATCCCAGCGTGGGGGGAGAGAGAGAGAGAGATAGAGACAGACAGACAGAGAGAGAGAGAGAGAGAGAGAGAGAGGGAATGTGAGTACGAGAGAGAGAATCCACACTGACTTTCCTATGAATTATTCATTATTTTACCTTCCATTTGGTCCAGACATATCTGAAATCACAGACCAAAAAGTACATATGTTCACCTTGGGTTGGGCTGACTGGTCAGTGTATGCCTGCTTTTTGCTGAATAAACTCATAGGTCTGACTAACAGTTAAATGATTCCAAAGATGGACAGATTCAGGAAGCCATATGGCACCACAAGCTTATAAGTCTGGGTCCTATCTCAGTTTCTATAAAGCAGGGTGTGAGCTATTGGCTTGCAAGCTGAAAGATGGCTTTGTGTATTTTTCAGAGAAGAGCTGGGTTTAGGAGTATTTCACAGGAAGTCAGGCTGGTAGAACCCAGGCTGGTCCTTTCAAGAGGTCTCAGTCAGAAGTAGCTTCTGACTTGAAAACACAGAGATGCTAGGTGGAGAAATTATCAGTCCTCATCCTCTTTAGATGTCTTTCTGCGGAATGAAATAGTATCAGGGGAAAGCATTCATGGCAGCTTGGTTGCTGGCCCTTAACCTATTTTATTGTTCTAGCAGAAATCATTTTCAGAGCCCTAGTGTTGGTTTTGGTTGCTAGCTTCTAGCTCCTCAGCACAGCCAGTGTGCGTTTCCTGCTGGTATTTCCTGTCTTCTTCTGATAAGGCTAAGAATTCTAGAGTCAAGCTCAGTTACTTTTCCATCTGTGGTTCATGCCTCGTGGCTGTGGTGCACTTGGGAGGGAAGAGATCAGTTCTTGACTTCTTCCTTCATCACTTTGGGTTTCCCTCCATCCAGATGTGCCTGGGATATAAAAATGAAAGAAGTAGCAAGTAAAATATTGCCAGGTAGAAATTCATGTGGTGGTTCTAAATCAATGATCATGAGCTTCGCAGTATGTGCTGCTTTTAAAGTACAAAGTATTTGAATCTTTAAGGAATATATTTGGATAACTTGACCAATTTAAACTGTAATTTTATATTCTACTAATATCTATTACACATACATTAAAAAGTAATTCTTCTAAGAGGGGATTCTAAGTATATAAGCAAGGGATTGGGCATAGTGGTAATGCCTATAATCCCAACTATGGAAGGAGGTAGAGATAGGAAGATCAAGATCTAAACCTAGGCTGGGCAAACGTGTGAAATACTATAAAAACATCTATGTAACATCTATGTAACATCTCTGTGATGTAAATGCATATTTAGGACATTAAAACCAAGGATATAACAGTCTAGAATGTTGAACCTATCTTCTTCCCCCAAATTATCTTTTCCAGCTAGTCAGTCTAGGAGCCAAACTAAATAATCAGATCCCAACATATAATCTGTATCTTTTGCTAGGTATTGGTTAGCTCTTTTAAATTCTGTAGATGAGCAGCATGTAGGATGGCTGGTAACATTATAGTAGCGCAATGGCAAACTTACCCTTTTCTGCAAAAGAAACTTTACAATTGTGCTGGGAAATGACAAAAAATCAATATAAGTTAAAAGTGAGCCCCAATGGGCTTCCCCCAAGCTCCTTATTTCCCACATAAAGTGCTCACCAACTCTGTAGAAGGGGGATTAGAGCTACCTTTTGTCAGTTAACCTGGAATGAGCCTAGAAAGGACATACAGGAGTAGGAAGTGAGGAAATAATCATCAGAAGGATGGTAGCGCACATACTTGGAGGAAATGGGCAGGGAAAGCTCTGCTTCTATTCGTGTGTGTGTGTGTGTGTGTGTGTGTGTGTGTGGATGTGGATGTGGATGTGGATGTGGATGTGGTCGGTTGTGGGGGTTGAACTCAAGTTCTGGGTGCTGTCCCTGAGCCTCTTTGTGAGAGTTCTGCTCTATCACTTGAGCCATAGCGCCATTTCTGGTTTTTGAGTTGTTAATTGGAGATAAGATTCACATGGGGACTTTTCTGCAGGGGTTGACTTCAAACTGCAATGCCAGAGGCATGAACCACTGGTGCCTAGCAACTTTTTTTTTTTTAAGTTGGTGAATATCCTCTTTCATGGAGCCCAAAATGGGTGTAGAGTTACTCCAGCAGAGAATAGTTCCAATCAAAGGCACAGATTCAGAGTTTGAGGAGTTGAAGTTAACTCACAGGCCTAGCAAAAACAACTATAAGTTGCCTCTTACACTTAGAATAAAAATACCAACTAGAATACTTAGCCATAATATTGCTGGTCTCTTCTTGCCTTCATGACTAAATGGGCCTTTTTGTTTGATAGAGACACTAGGAATATTAAGTAGCACAGGATTTACAAAGATGGGAATAGGTGCATATTTTATCTTGGTCATGTTGCAACTAAGTGATTTTTCAGAATTCAATTTCCAGAGTCTCAGATTCCTCATAAACACATTCCTGGATGTGTCTCAAGAATGGAGGCAAATAAATGGAGTCATTTGGTATTAAAATTTCATTATAGCTGCGAAGAATCATGATGTATCCACATTTAACATATCATTACTGATACCCAAGCACTATTTTATAGCAGATATTCAAATCAAGGAGATTAGAAAAAAGGCAACAACTATTGTCATCTAGAATAATGGTAAGGTTGTAGTTTGGTATGCTGTTTCTTTTCTAAGGCTGAAATTGAGCCTGTTGTTTGATTTTTCTTCTGGTCTGGTTTAGAGAATGTTGAACCAAATATGCCAGTCACAATGGCTCATTGGTTTGGCTGTTTATTTTTTAATTTTATCTATATGATCTAAGAGCATATGGATTCATCAGAGACCAAATCTCATAAGTACTTTAGAAGCTATGATGTCCAGACTGATCCTTACTTTAATATGATTAAACAACGACATAATGTATTTGAGGAGGCAAAGCAGAGACATGAACCATTACCGTACATCTAGGACCTTCTTATCTTACACAATGCCTTCCTCCAGCCCCTGAATAAATGTATCTTATTCCTGTGGCTCAGAGCTGGTGGGATTGATACATCATTACAGAGTTATGATTATTATTATGCTTCTGATTTGCTTCTTTGATCATGAGCTTATTGCTCTGGTCCAAATGCTTCTTTGAAAATGTACACTGAGGCAGACAAACATTATCATTTTTAGAAAAGTCCACTTTACTGATTTTTGTAATGGTCCACAAAGGGCATTTGCATATGCTCTCTCTGGTTTTTTTTCTTCCTTTTCACTTAAGGTTGGCCAGGAAAAAATATAGGCGAGTTCTGCCAGCAGTTGGCTTTGATCTTCAGAGATAGGCTTTTCTATTACCATTTCAGTGGGACACATATGATAAAGGAATGTATTTTTCATCTTCATCTCTTTGTAAGTGCTTCCAGACCAGAATAGCAATCCAACTGCTACTGTTACAAATTTTTTTCTTTGTCAAGAGAAGATAAAACAAAAATAAACATTTTTATGTGTACATCTTATATTGATGTGATATGCATCCTAACAAGGCATATTCTCTTGTAGAAACACATCCAAATTTATTTATTTGTGCTTTGTTAGAGAGCACCAGTGGAAACTTAACAGTACTATTTTCCAGTATTAATTTCAGTTTCAGAAAGAGTCATTTATTCTATCACAGGAAAAATAGTGAACATTTTACATGCGTCGGTATTAGATAAAATAATTCCTTTTGATGTTGTTGTTTTGATTTTTGAATCTCACTAATTAATTCACCCAGTCTGGCCTTAGACGAGATCTTCCCAACTCAACTTACTGAGTGCTATCTTTATTATTTGTTTTTGAAAATACAGTTAATCATTTTATGCAATATTCTCATGTGTCTGTTACTACTTTGTTCTAAAACTTTATTTTTAATTTAGTGTTATTTATTTTTATTATCATCAAGTATTTGCTAGATTTAATGATGTGGACCATCATACCTGGCCAAAAGAGAAATTCCTAACCTTTCAAGAATTAGTTTGGTCTGACAAATTGGCTCCATTTTGATTTTTTTTTTCTGTTTATGTTTGTTCTGGCCTTGAACTGAGGGCCTGGGTGCTGTCTCTGAACTTTGTGCTTATGGCTAGTGCTCTACCACTTTGAGTCATTGTACCATTTCTGGCTTTTTGGTAGTTAATTGGAGATAAGAGTCTAACACACTTTCCTGCTTGAGCTCTCTTTGAACTGCAATCAGATCTCAGCCTCCTGAGTAGCTAGGATTACAGACATGAGCCACATTGCCCAGCTGATTTTATTTCAGCCATTTCAGTTTGTTAGATTACCGTTTGTAGGGTGTGTTTGTCTCACTTTCTATTACTAGTTTCCTATTCCTTCATTGGCCTTTTAATATCTTGCTTGTTTCCTTCAAAAAAGATTCATCTATAACTTACCAGTAGTTCTGCGTTGTGTTAGCATGCAACTGCTTATCTTACCCCTTGAATTCATACCTGCCACTCACACTATATAAATGCAATCATTGCACACTATCTATCTACCTGACCCTTGTCAGTGCTACTTCAGTAACATCATTCCCTTTGTATATTATAAACTGTATCATGATACTAATTTTGCTTTAAATTACTAAATTTCTTTTTAAAGAAAACCTATTCTCTGTATTTACTCAGTTACTTACTGTTTTTAGTGCCCTTTATTCCTTCTTGCAGATATAAATTTCTACTTAAAATCATTTCCCTTTTGCCTGGATGGATGTTGTTAGAAGTTCACATAATACAGACCTTCAATGGATGAGTTCTCTGAGATTCTGTCTGTCTAAAACTTTATTCTCACAACCTTTTGGCTAGATATTTAAATTTTTAAATAAAACGTGCATTCAGTTTTTTTCCTTGCCACTATGGTTTCTGATTAGAAGGCAGCTGTCATTCATATCTTGGTTTCTTTGTATGTAACGAGTGTTTTTCTGCTGTCATTAATTTATTATTCCTTGTTTTTATTAGAAAATAGTTTTGTAACTAGTATTTTATTAGTTTGTCTAATATTTTATTAGTTCAACTAGTTTGACAGTTGAACCCATGTGACTTGTCTGAATTAGAATTGACTCAACTCATTGTACCTAAGAAAATATACTTAGTCAAATTTTGAAGAAACGTAGCTCATATATCATCCTCTTGCCCTCACTTCCTTTGACCTATTTCTACAGTCTCTTTTTCTTGGTCATTAACCATAGGTGGGTTAACCTATTGTTGCTCCATTCCAGGATTCTCACTGTGCATTTTATGTAATTCTTTCCTCTTGGGTAAATCAGCATAAACAATTTCTATACAAACATCTTTACTTTTTCGGATCTCTTTTACTTCAGAGTCCACCCTCACAATCAACCTATGAGTTTTGTTTCAGTTAGTATACATTTAAGTTATAGAATTTCCATATTGCTCTTACTTTTAGTAATTTTCATTTTTGTTCTACTAATATTCTGTTTCCTCATTAAGACTTGTTTAATTCTTGGAACATCTGCCTAATGTTGGCTTTATTTTTAAAAAATTTTAATATGTTTTTTATTGTAAAAATACTGTTCAGAGGGGTTACAATTACATGAGTAAGGTAATGAGTCCATTTCCTATCGAGCATTGTTACCCCCTCCTTTGTTTTTCCCCTACCTTCCCTTCCCTCCCACCTCGGCACCTCCGCACCTCCTCTCCCCCCCTCCACCCCCACCCAAAGTTGTAACATTCATTTTCAACAGTAGTGTCCTGTATATCTCATTGTTACAGTGGGTCAACCAGTATCCTTATTTGAGCATTTTGTTCTTTCCTTTCCCCTCCCCAAATTAGAAAAATGTATATACAAGATGCAGGGCACCAGAATCAAATACAGTGAAAACAGGGGTTATACCATGGGGGAGGACCATACCAAAGAAACAAACAAATCACATAGTACATTATAAATACCTTAAAAACAATAGCAAGAAAAAAACCACTTGTGTCCCTATCTTGGGGTTCACTTTGCTTAACATCAACTTATATGATCATATGTACATAGCTTTTGACCTTTTCTGTTTGTCTTAGACATATACTAGTTATTGCAAATAAGAGAAACCATGGGACCTATGTCTCTGTGGGTCTGGGTTACTTCACTTAATAGAATTTCTCTGATGTTTGCTTTCAAGCTCTTTTGTCTTTTAAATTCAATATCTAGGCTACCTGAATTATGTGACCACATTTTCCTTTATGATTTCATTGAATGTTGGGTTCACAGTACTCCATTTTTAAGTATTAACAGTAGTTTTTGAGTTTTACACTAGACCTTGTAAATGACATGTTGTAGGCACTGGATTTTCCTTCCTTCCTTCCTTCCTTCCTTCCTTCCTTCCTTCCTTCCTTCCTTCCTTCCTTCCCTTCTCTTACCCTCTCCTCTCCTTTCCTTTCCTCTCCTTTCCTCTCCTCTCCTCTTCCATTTTCCTTCTTATTGCTCAATGGGACTTGAACTCTGGGCCTGAGTGCTGTCCCTGAACTCTTCAGCTCAAGACTAGTGCTCTATCACTTTGAGCTACAGAGCCACTTGTGAGTTTTGAGTGTTTAATTGTAGATAAGTCTCACAGACTTTCATGCCCAGGCTGGCTTTGAAATACTATCCTCAGATCTCAGCCTCCTTAGTCACTAGGATTACATGCACAAGCCATTGGCTTCTGACTTGGATCTTCTTATCTGGTTAGTATCTGACTAATTGCCTTGTATTTGTATGGGGTCCTTTTTTATTAAAGTGCATTTGTGGAAATACCTAGAGAATTCCTATGACTTTCTAACTTGCTAGCTCTCAACTGCCCAGTCCTAATCATCTCTCTAGGTCTTGCTCAGACATACAATTGCTTTATTTTTTGGTAGAGAAGCATTTAGAGAAGGTGTGGCTGTGCTTTTCAGTTTATGAAGTCTAGTCTTGTTTCAATTGGATACCTGGGATGGAAATAAGAGATCTCTGTTGTGGTTGCTAGAGAACTCTATACAGTCTCCTGCAATTGTTTTGACCACTACGTATTGTTTATGCCTCTAATTGAGTAGCATCTACTCTCTTGAATATTCACCCAAGTCTCATTTTCTGTATACCCAACTCATGCTCAGTCAAGAACCCACGGGGAGCCCTCACCAGACAGCTAGCTCTCCTCTTTATATGTCCCAGATATTTTAGCAGCGCTCAGCTCTGATCTCTGCTTCCTCAGCACCCTATACTGTCATTTACAGCTTAGACTTTAGCTACCATCTCTCTCAGATCAGGAACTTTAGCTGGCATCAAACGCCAAGAAAATCAGGAGTCCCACCTGTCAAGGGGACAGTTTTATACTTCCCTTTTGTTCCATATTTTTGTCCAGTTTCATAGTTGCTAACAAGAGGGGCTAATTCAGCATCAGTTTCTTATCACAGCTAGAAATAAAATCTGTAATTAAGACTTGATGACTATTATAGCATCTTGAAGAACTCCAACCAATCTAGTGAACAGGACTGAAAGGAGAAAAAGAGAGGAAATAAATGGGAAATAGAAGAGTAGGTTACAGGATGAGGATAAAGGTAGCTCCAAAGTGAAGTATTAAGTGGGGTACAAAGAGAGGAAGGAACACATAGATACATTTATCACCACCCTCAGTTTTTTGGTTTTTTGTTTTTGGGTCCGGTCGTGGGGCCTCAACTCTGGGCCTGGGCACTGTCCCTCAGCTCTTCAGCTCAAGGCTAGCACTCTACCACTTGTGCCACAGCGCCACTTTTTTCCCTTTTTGCTTATGTGGTGCTGGGGAATCGAACCCAGGGCCTCATGCATGCAAGGCAAGCACTTTACCACTGAGCCACCTTCCCAGCCCCGTCCACCCTCAGTTTTTAACACATTATCTAATTTTAGCAAGTATCTTTGGGACTCTGTCTTGGCCAGGTATTGTGGTCAATAACGTGGCCAATCTTGGCTAATAACGCATTATTCATTTCATATCACTTAATGGGAGAAATATACTCCTATAAAAACAATTATGGAAATTTATTTGGTGCTCAGTTTCTTTTTTTTCTTCATAAAAAGTTTTTGAGGGAAAAGGACTTAATTCTGCTTGACTGGAATGGGCAAGTTTTCATAGACTGGGCCTGAATTGACAGGGAAGAATTTATTAGACACAGAATGTGTGGGATGAAGAAGGGAGTATTTTAGGCCAACCATTTCAGACAAGGTGGGCAAGTGTGAAGATCATGTGGACACACTGGGGACCGTAGCTGACTTTCATGCCAGCAACAGAAAAGAAGCTTGCAGTGCAGATCGGTTTCTTTCAGTAGAGATGAGCAAGCTTACCAACTGTGGCAGAATACCCTCTTGTTATGGGCAAGGCACAAGGAAATGACTCATTATGACTGCTTTAGTCAGCCTCCCTTTGGTAGGAAACAGATGATAACAGTCACATTGTCCTGCAGGCCAGTGGGTGGGTATATCAGTTAGATGTAATAGAACTTTGTCTTCCCCACTGGGAAGATGGCTTGGAGATTTGTTTAACTGGCTAAAGCTGTGAACCATCTGCATGTGGACACTGATTCTTAGGATTCATTTAATGTCTGTTTGATCCATGAAATTCTATCCTCCTGATACTCATTATTGGTTCTGAAATAGTCTTCTCCCTTTCTCCTTTACTCTCAGTCTCACCAACTTTTCCTTCTCTCTCATTCTACATTCTATTTCATTGTGGGAAAATCTGGCTATTCTATAGAAAAGCATACTTTTGGAATAAAATGTAACATTGGGATTAAATATTACTCTAGATCCCTGCAGTAAAGTTTTAACTCTTCAAATGAGAGTTAAACCAAATATTTGGTGTGAGTCTTCATTGCGCTGAGGACTTACAAAGGTAATAGAACCTACTGTGTTACCAAGACCAGTGGAAACTCCTTCTTTGCTCTTGGAGATAATCATGTAGTAAGCCACTAAGGAAAACTGCAGGCCTACACATCCTCATTTTATTCCAGTTGCAAAAAATATATAATAGCTTATTCTCCCCAAATCTTTCTGTTAGGAACTTCTGTATATTCCTGGACCCTATAATTTAGGGTATCACTGAATGCAATTTAAGATATATTAAGATGCATTAAAAGTAGACTTTCTTTGTAAAATAGCTCTGATTTGGAAGGCATGGGCAATTGAATGAGTTGATTATTGGCTACTAGACACAGAATCTGAAGAACTGAATGAAGTAAAGTTAAAAATTATTATACTAGAACAGTTCTATTTATTTAGGACAAAAATGCTGTGAAAGTACCCTAACAAAATTTTATACGTTAACTTATCTCTCACAGTTCATTCTAGTCTATTTTGAAGTATAATGATGATTGCTACCATTTATTGAGCATATAGTATGAGGCAAACACTTCGATTAAATTGTCTGCAACTCTCACATCTATAATTAAAGGCAGTAGTCATTTTTCTTTTATTTACTTACTTTTTTGGTCAGTCATGGGGCTTGAACTCTCGGTCTGGGCTCTGTCCCTGATCTCTACAGCTCCAGATGTGTAATGTACCATTTGAGCCACAGCACCACTTCTGCTTTTCTGGTGTTTAATTGGAAATAAGAGCTTCATGGACTTTCCTGCTTGGGCTGGCTTTGAACTGTGATCCTCAGATCTCAGCCTCCTGAGTAGCTAGGATTACAGGTGTGAGCTACCAGCCCCTGGCTTATTTATTACTTTTTAATGAGAGAAGCATAAGTGTATTAAAGTGAAAATACTGTACCATAGCATTGAAGCAGGCCAAGCAAGAGAGTTCAAGACCTCAACAAATGATGTCTGGTATGAGTTAAGTGAGCTATGACTGGGTCTGGAGGTCTTCCCACCGGAGGGCCCTTGGTGTTGCACTGTTTTAAATGGCTGGAGGTTACATAATGTTTTATTTCATGTTTTTACATATTACGCATCAGAAAAGTCAAAACTATGGTGCAAATTATATGGTAATGACTACAAAAGTCATCTCAAGGCAGATTAGCCATCTTTATTTTAGAGATAAGGGAGTTGGAGTCACTTACCCATGTTTGCATAGCTTGTCAGTATTACATGAGCTCTGATCACCAACCCTGTCTTATTATCCTTCAACATCTTGCTTTGGTACCTACCTTGTTATTAATCATAAATACATACCTTGGAGAAAAAGAAAACATTTTTTGAGGATTTTTTTATATTTACTTTAATTTAATTTTATTTGTGAACATACTGTACAGAGGGGTTACAATTACATGGGCAGGATAATACGTACATTTCTTACCAAGCATTGCTGCCTCCTCCTTTGGTTTACCCTTCACATCCCTTCCCAGCCTCCCCCCTCCCCAAAGGAAACATTTTAAAAGAAGATTCTCAGGAGGCTGAGATCTGAGGATCACAGTTCAAAGCCAGCCTAGGCAGGAAACTCCGTGAGACTCTTATCTCCAATAAACCACTAGAAAACTGGAAGTGGTGCTGTGGCTCAAGCGGTAGAGCACTCCTTGAGCTGAAGAGCACGGGGAAAGTGCCCAGGCCCAGAGTTCAAGCCCCACAACCGACAAAAAAAAAAAAAAAGATTATAAAAGGGCAGAACTGTATTTTCAAGTTTCTTCTAAAACTTTTGCAATTGAATCTAATTTTTAATATTTACAATAGTTTATATGGGCAAGAAGTATTTTCTCATTTCCAATACCAAAATCATGGTATGTAAATCTTATTACCACACAACTGAGGCTTTCTGATTATCTTGCCTTTGAGATTTCAAAAACTCTCCTTCAAAATGAAGTCATTTTGGGGGCATTGCAGAAATACCTACTGGAAATCAAGTGCATTGGCACAAGTTAAAGAAGTGTATTTGACTGCATGTATTGTATAAGCAGAGCATAATGTCTTCTTCAATTTTCTCTCATACTCTGTTTCTTTTCACAGTATGCTCCAATGTCTTTACAAGTAACAATGGGATGCTCACTTCCCCTAATTACCCCAATAATTATCCCAATGATTGGGAGTGCACTTATAGGATCACAGTGGGAATCAACCAGCAGATTGCATTGCACTTTACTGACTTCTCTTTGGAGGAAGGCATTTTCAGAACCTGTATGGATTTTCTGGAAATCAGGTAAGAACCTTCATTTATTTCATTTATAATTCTTTTAAACATTCTAAATAGTACCTAAGCAGTGAAGGTGTATTAGCACATTTTGACATCTTCATATATTATGCAGAATAACAATGAAAAACAAATACCACATATCATTTTTGTAAGTCTTGCTATTAATTTTTTTTTCAGTCTGTCCTGGAGCTTGAACTCTGGGGCCTAGATACTGTCCCTGAGCTCTTCAGCTCAAGGCTAGTTCTCTACCTCTTGATCCACAGCACTGCTTCCAGTTTTCTGGAGTTAATTGAAAATAGAGTATCATAGATGTTCCTGCCCGGGCTGTTTTTGAACCACTATCCTCAGATCTCAGTCTCATTTATAGTTAGGATTACAGGAGTGAACCACCGGTTCCCGGCTTTCACTATTAATTCATTTTGAGCATTTTACACATGAGACCTTATAATATTTTTAATAAATTTTATTGTCTGATATGAAGATATTAAAATAACAAATTATAGTAAAACCATATTAGGCTAAAATGACATAATTCCCCAAATCTCTGTTATATGTTCTCTACCAAAGATTTCTTTTTTTTTTTTTGTCGGTCGTGGGGCTTGAACTCTGGGCCTGGGCGCTGTCCCTGAGCTCTTCAGCTCAAGGCGAGCGCTCTACCACTTGAGCTACAGTGCCACTTCTGGTTTTCTGGTGGTTTATTGGAGATAGGAGTCTCACGGTCTCTCCTGCCCGGGCTGGCTTTGAACCGCGATCCTCAGATCTCAGCCTCCTGAGTAGCTAGGATTACAGGCGTGAGCCACCAGCGCCCGGCTACCAAAGATATCTTACAAAGAGAATTTTGTGAGGTTTGACACAGGTGATGGCTGGTTTATGTTGCAATCCTGTAAGTGTTTAATTTATAGCAACTAATTACTGGGATTTAATGTTGAATGTAGAATTCCTTTTATGCTATGCTTAAGACTCCAAAAGTTTTTAGGGAAAGAATTATTTCCAGGATTTTATTAAATGTACCAAGTATAGTGCATTAAGTTGTGAAAATTTCCAAAGTAGATGCATTTAATAATTTCTCAATAATATCAGGGAATATTTGCTTATGCTGTTGAAAATTATAGTTTGTGTATTCTATACTCTTTGAAGTATTTGCTGTGGGAAGGTGAGGACTCAACACATTCTCTCAACTTGACAGCGATGACAGAAGATGCCATGCCAGGATGGCATTCTTTATTTTCATCAAATATTCTGTAATGAAGCATACAGGTTAAGCACTTGAAATTGTCATTTTTTTAAAAGTAATTTTGACAAAAGTCTGTGTGATCTGGTCATTTGCAACCCTGTAGTCTGAATGTATGTCAGTAATCCGTGTTCTTTTCTGTGTTCTGCTGCAGAGATGGAGGATATGAAAATTCACCAATCCTGGGAACATTCTGTGGTTCAGTGCTCCCTCCAACAATCTTGTCTCACAGTAACCAACTATGGTTAAAATTTAAGAGTGACCAAGCAATCTCAAGTTCTGGATTCTCAGCTTACTGGGATGCATCAGCAACCGGTAAAGAGCCAAGATAAATTTGTTGAGTTGCCTTCTTTTGCCAACTGTGTTTAGTCATTAATCTTGGTCTTACACCTTCAACATCACAAGTATTCTTTTTGTTGTTGCTGGTCATGGGGCGTGAACTCTCGGCCTGGGCCCTGTCTCTGAGCTCTTCAGCTCAAGGATAGTGCTCTACCACTTGAACCACAGTGCCACTTGCAGTTTTCTTGTGGTTATTTGGAAAGTCTCATGGACTTTACTGCCCAGGCTGGCTTTGAACCTCAATCCTCAGGTCTCAGACTCCTGAGTAGCTAGATTACAGGCATGAGCCACCAATGCTTGGCTCACAGCTATTTTTGAATTAACAGCAGCCATCTATTTTGAAGAATGAAGTGGCAAAATTCTTAGTTTCCTGGCATATTTCATGAAGCTGATCAATGATCTTAATTAGAAAAAAGCCACAGTACATAGATATGCAGTAGGCTACTCTCTGAGGACATTTTGCCCTTCAGCTTGATTTAAGGGCAGAGATAAGTTATTTAGATCACATGTGTCATTCACCTCTTCTTTCCATAGGTTGTGGAGGCAACTTCACCACTTCCACTGGCGTATTCACGTCTCCCAACTACCCAATGCCGTATTACCACAGCTCTGAGTGCTACTGGTTGTTAAAAGCCAGCCATGGTAGCCCCTTTCAACTAAACTTTACAGAGTTCCACTTGGAGTATCATCCGAACTGCTCTTTGGATTATCTGGCTGTATGTATCAATTCTGTCATCCACAACTTCCATCTTACCCAACACAGAAAAGGTTTTTACTTTTGTTTTGAGATTCAGGAAAGATGAGGTTCTATTTATTTATTTAAATCTTTAAGTAGTTGTACAGAGGGGTTTCAATTCAACATGTCAGATTATCATCTGGATCCATGTCATCACAAACATGAAACCATGTAAAAACTGCACATGAAATAAAAAAAAGTTATGCCAAATATATTTAATGGTAGTGACAGGATTCTAATCATCCTAGGTAATAGAACTGCTAATGTTAAAATATTTTGAATATTGGGCTGGGAATGTGGCTAAGTGGTAGAGTGCTTGCTTAGCATGCATAAATCCCTCGGTTCAGTTCCTCAGTACCACATAAACAGAAAAAGCCAGAGGTGGAGCTGTGGCTCAAGGGGTAGAATGCTAGCCTTGAGCAAAAGAAGCTCAGGGATAGTGCCCAGGCCCTGAGTTCAAGCCCCAGGACTGGCAAAGATATATATAGATATATATAGATATATAGATATATATAGATATATATATATATATATATAAAGAATATAAACTCTAAGAAACAATTAAAATAGCTTGAGTGATTATAAAATTTATGACAATAATCTACATATTTTTTTCTTAAATTGTTGTTATTTTGATGTTGTGCAGAAGCATTACCATTTCATAAGTCAGATTGTGAGTACTTTTTTTTTTTTTTGTCGGTTGTGGAGCTTCAACCCAGGGTCTGGATGTTGTCCCTGAGATCATTCCCTCATAGTTAGTGCTTTTCCACTTTGAACCACAGCTCCACTTCTGGCTTTCTGGTGGTGAATTGGAGATACAATTCACACTAACTTTCCTGCTGGCTTCAAGCTTTGATCCTCAGATCTTAGCCTCTTGAGAAGCTAAGATAACAGGCATGAAGAATGGGCACTGTGCAAGTACATTTCTTTTGGGGGGCAATGTCACCCTTCCTGCACTTTGCCCCAGTTTTTCCCTACTTTCCCTGCCCACAAGGTTTGCAGTTCATTTTCCACATAGTGTATACTGAATAGCATGCTTGCATTTTTTTTACCTTCCTCCCTCCATGTCTTTGCTCCCTCTTTCCTTCCCTAAAACACAACAACAACAAAAAGCAAAACCAAAGACCACCATCACCACCACCACCAACAATAACAAAAAGAAAAAAACAAGTTTCCACTTCTATGTCCTGGAGTTCCTTTTGATAAGCAGTATTTTAAGTGTTCAGAGAAGTTATATCTCTGTACATCCTCCTTTTAGCTGATGAGATACTAATTTTTAAACATATTTTTAAAACATTTTTTCAATTGTCTTTAAGTAGTATTACAAAGGGATTTCAAGTCAATATAGCAATTTTTATGAACTAGGCATCTTGACCAATGTCACCCCTACCATCATTAGAGATAACCGTATCAACCATATAGGACTATTTATAGGACCAGCAACTCTCCTGTGGTCCACTAAAGTCATAGAAATAAAAATAGGCTAAAGTTTCATAACTATTAAAAATGGGATCAAAAAATCAAGAGACAAGTTCTCATCTCAGAATAGGTATTAGACTTCAACTCTGTGGCACACACCATTTTATACTTGTCATTGCTGTTTAATCTCAGTGCAATTTTCAGAAGTATTTAATTCTCTCATGGCATATGCCTGTCTATCCCCACTTCTGCACTAACAGTCCTCTAGATCACCTTTACAGCCACAACCATCTGACATGAGCATGTTTTACTCAAGGTTTATGATGGCCCAAGTTCGAGCTCTCAATTGCTAGCTCAGCTCTGTGGGGATAAGAAGCCTGCCCCCATCCTCTCCAGTGGGGACAGCCTGTTTCTGAAACTGAGAACTAATGAAGATCAGCAAGGAAGTGGCTTCATGGTCAATTTCAAACAAAGTAAGTATGTACTTCATTCAGTGGTCTAGTGTCTTCAGTGGACCGCCTAGACTTGTGATGAAATGAATTGGTTTGAGCCATTGGTTTGAGCCGTTAAAACAAAATCTTAGTTGCTGATACCAAACGTATTTAATTTTGTTTGAGGGAGAAATGTGTATGTATTGAATTTACCCTCTTGTTACTAAAACCTGGCAAATGGTAGAAACTTAGAAGCGTATTTCCTAAGGTGAGACAGTTGTAATTCATCCAAGAACAGTGCAGTTGCTTAGTAATGGCTAAGAGTTTTCCAATTTGCATCACACATCTCCCAATAAATCATTGATCAAGTTTTGTTATTTACCTTAAAACGTACCTAA
This sequence comes from Dipodomys ordii, assembly GCF_000151885.1. Taxonomy (NCBI): domain Eukaryota; kingdom Metazoa; phylum Chordata; class Mammalia; order Rodentia; family Heteromyidae; genus Dipodomys; species Dipodomys ordii. Next base: position 14,414,942 of record NW_012267240.1, read on the forward strand.
TAAATTGTACCTCATAAAACATGACAGGAAGCTACGGTACCTGGGAGTCAAGTGTGGAGTGGGCATGTTTTTAACTGTGGAAAGAAACCATGAAAATCTTCTTACTCCAGAAGCAGCACAACAGTATTAAAAATTTATTGAATAACATATCCACATGTCCACAGTCCTGAGGTATATGGCCTGGCCATTAGAAATTACCTGGAGCTGCTTTTTTTCCCTCAGTAGCTTTCCTTTCTTTTTTTTTTTTTTTAGTTTCCATAATGAGGATATACAATTAAATGAACTTGAAAACTTATTTTTCTAACTCTGGAATTAGACATTCTTTTGAGTTAATTTTACTGAGCTTTCATGACAAGAAGCTGTTATGCAAGAAATGCTTTCGTTTTGGAAGAATGGAATACCTTGCTCCCAGTAAACTTAAATGTATCCATAATTTTGGCACAATTGTCTAATATTAAAATAGGAATCCATGAAGTCATATTCTGCATGCACAATGCCCCTTAGCTTAATTACAAGAGGACTAGTGTTTAATCTGGGTGATATATGAATTTGAAGATTCACCTTTAGGCTAAATTAAGATTTTTTTTACGCTAAATTAAGATTTTTTCTGGGGGGGGGGTCCAGTCATGGGGTCTGAACTCTGGGCCTGAGCGCTGTCCTTCAGCTCTTCAGCTCAAGGCTAGTGCTCCACCACTTGACCCACAGTGCCACTTCCGGCTTTTTTTCTTTTTGCTTATGTGGTGCTGAGGAATCGAACCCAGGGCCTCATGTATGCAAGGCAAGCGCTCTACCACTGAGCCACCTTCCCAGCCCCCTAAATTAAGATTTTTTTGAATAATGAATCTTAGTAAAAGTTTTGTTCTTAAGTTACTACGACTATGTATATATTTTTTTAATTCTCTAGTCAACATGTCAGTTTGATTAAATTAAGAATAATGTTTTAAATTTGTTGCTTCATTATTTTGTTCCTTAGTTCCAATACAATTTCTTTTTTTTTTGGGTTCTGTCGTGGGGCCTGAACTCTGGGCCTGGGTACTGTCCCTCAGCTCTTCAGCTCAAGGCTAGCACTCTACCACAGATTTTTACAATAAGAAACATATATACTTGTATATATATATTACAATAAGAAACATATATATTTGTATATATATATATGTTTCTTATTGTAAAATATATATATATATTATATATATATATATAATATATTATATATATAATGTATATATATATATACAAGTATATATGTTTCTTATTGTAAAAAATCTGTACAGTGGGGTTACAGTTACATGAGTAATGTAATGAGTATATTTCCTATTGAGTATCCTTTGTTTTCCTTCTTCCCTCCCCACCTCCCCAAGTCCACTGCCCCATCCTCGCGAAGTTGTAAAGTTCATTTTCAACATAGTGTCTCATACATCTAATTGTTACAATGGGTCAACCTGTGCCCATATTTAAGCATTTTGTTATTTCCCTTCCCCTCCTGAAATTAGAAAAATGTATATACAAAATGCAGGGCACCAGAATCAATACAGTAAAAGCAGGGGTTATACCATGGGGGAAGAACATACAAAGGAAAGAAAAAAATCACATAGTACGTTATTAATACATTAAAAACAATAGCAAGCAACAAAAAAAGCCCACTTGTGTCCCTATCTTGGGGTTCATTTTGCTTAACATCTTCTTGTATGATCATATGAACATAGCTTTTGATCTTTTCTGCTTGTCCTAGATATGTACTAGTTATTGCAAATAAGGGAAACCATGGGACCTATGTTTCTTTGGGCCTGACTTACTTCACTTAATATTTTTTCCAAGTCTTTCCATTTCCTAACAAATGAGGCAATGTCATTCTCTCTGATGGAGGCATAGAATTCCATTGTGTATATATAGCACATTTTCTTGATCCATTCATCTACTCAGGAGCATCTGGGTTAGTTCCATATCTTAGCTATGGTAAATAATGCTGTGATAAACATAGTTGTCCTGGTAGCTTTAGTATACCTTGTTTGTGATTGATTGGGTAAATGCCCAAAAGTGGGATTGCTGGGTTATAGGGGAGCTTTATGTGGAGTCTTCTGAGAAACCTCCATACTATTTTACAAAGTGGTTGGGTTTTTTTTGTTTGTTTGTTTTTGCTGAAGGCTTAGAACTCAACCATTTGAGCCACAGCTATAGTTCTACCATTTTGGTGGCTGATTGGAGGTAAATGTTTCCTGCCTGTGCTGGTATGGACCCTCAATCCTCAGATCTCAGCCACCTGAGTAGCTAAGATTTCAGGTGAGAGCCATCCTCTCCTGGCCAATGCCCCTACTTAGTTATTCCTGTAATAATTTTTCTCATATATTGAGAACACTAATAAATTAATACTGAACATAGTTTCTTGAAGGTAAACTCAGAACTAACTAGTTATATTTTCTATAATATTTGTCATTTAAAATGGGAGGATTGTAAATAATGTAACTTGTCAGGGCTGAGAACAGCTCTGTTTCTGATTTGCTGTAGTCACTGAAGTGTATGATGTATACCTGTCTGCCTAATAAGTATGTATCATCGCTCACATCTCGCATCTAAAACAACAAAATCACTCCTGGAATTTTTATGCAGACAAAACTGAGCTAAATATTTTCAAAGAGTAACACTTCGGGTATTATCTCTGCTCTACCAAAGGAAAATTTTGGAGAACAGCCAGTGCAAACCATATAAAGTCTTCTGAAAGGCACCTTTCAGAAAACATAAATAGAAGTGTACCTATAACCCACATTGTTGAGACAACTCAGTAGATATACTTTTTATTTCTTCACTTCTTTTTATTTCATGTCATAAAGACAATATGATTTTTTAAAGAAAAAGGCTCAGGGAAAATGTATATGCCTCTTTCAGGTAAGAATTGGCTGGATTTAGCTTTTACTTCCAAATAGACATACATAGAAGTGTGGTTTTGTTAAAAAAAATCTAGCTCAAGAAAATACTACCTGTAGATTGAAGAGCTCTGTTTTTCATAATTTTAGATTTTAATTTATGCTTTAAATTCTTTATGCCCCCTTTCTTTTATTTGGCCCTTCCTGCTGACTAACTAAAGGAAAAATTTAGACTTGGTCACGAATTTCAGGCAGTTCAACAAAACCATGTTTCACATTCACATGGGAGTGTGTATCTTCATACTGCAGAAAGAAACCAAATGTCAAAGCTAAAGAACCAGAAGCATAGTGTATTTGTTAACACCTATCTCTAAACAAACAAATTCCTGTAGTAGAACCTAGCTATTCTGTTGTCCACCAACTCAGAAGAAATGCAATAGCTATTTGAAATGACTGCTCAACATTCATGACCCATGAGTGTTTGAATTTAAGTATTACTTCATATTTGCAACTGAGGGATGTAGCTCAATGATAGAGCACCTGTTTAACATGCATAAAGTCAGAGATCAGCTCCCAGCACCACCCACCCCCATACACACACAAGGAAAAGAATTAGAATGTGTGTGGGTTTTTTTAATCTAAATTTTTGCTTAAATATCAATCTCACATATAGCTTAGAATAATTACAGCAGGTACAATAGTGGCTCTTAACCACCATGATTTTGTTTTATTTTTCTAGTATGTGACAATGTGGTAATAGCCAACCAAACCTATGGTATCTTGGAGAGTATAAATTACCCAAATCCCTATTCTCCGAATCAGCGCTGCAATTGGACAATCCAAGCGACGAAGGGCAACACCGTCAATTACACATTTTTAGGATTTGAGATGGAACACTCTCCCAACTGCTCGCTGGAATACTTGGAGGTAGGTGAAAACTCAGCATATTGCTTTTATTCAGAGCAGGTGAGACAAAGCAAGCTAGCAGTCCTTCATACTCTTTAGAGACACCTTGCTAGCCCTCTCAGACGAGTGTATAATGCATCAATCACCCACAACACTTGAGATGTTGGAAAGGTATATTTCTTAGATTTTTTTAATAAAAAGACATATTTATTTATATTTATTATGTTACAATAGTTGCATAAAGGGTTTTCAATTCAAGAAATCAGTTTATAGGTACAATGCCACCTTTCCATCTTTCTCAACCCCACTTATACCCTCAAGTGACATGGATCTGTTTTCACATATGCACATTCAATATAATGACTCGAGTAGGCCTATTTCATGTTTCTTCCTTTGCATCACCTTAATATCAATGATAGTTAATCTACTAGCTAATAAAAAGGATGCTCCATTTTTAACTTCAAGACTGATCAGTCTTATTTAAATTACAGAGGTAGAATGATATCTGTGTTTTTACAATTGTTTTTGTTTTTTCACTAAGTAACAGGTTAAAAAATGTTTGAGTAGCAGGATTTATTTAATGCTGCATTTGCCTGGAAGTATGTATCAAGATTTCAATTCTTTGTTTTATTTCAAAAATTCAAGTTAATTTCAGCTTGTTTCTCTTTTTGCAGCATGGTAGATTTGTTTATTATAGAAATAACCACAATTAACATTTATTCCATTCTGTATTCAATGCTATGCAATAAAAGTTGCTTGAGCACCAGGCAACCTAGTGTAGGAAGCAGTCTGCGTTCTGCTATTTTTATGATAAGAGGTTTATTTTGAAAAGATTTCTTCCTAACTTGCATATGTAATGGTAGATGGAAAATGTAGGCAGCTACATAGTTAACTTATTTCAATATTGTCATTGTTTATTGATATATAAAATGGCATATTTATATACAAACACTAATTGAGATACTAGATTTTAATCCATATATTATGCTTTCTCTATGACTGTTTTCTAAGATGACAACTTCCCACTGTTATGACATTAAAACATTTTCCCACCTTTCCCACTTACCCATATCACAGCAACTTAGTGTAATTCTTTTGAAGGTAAGCACTGATTTTTCAGACATCTTGCTTGCAAAGATTTCCGATGTTTAGCTCCTAGAACTCTGAAATCATATTTCAGGTGGGGGATCTTTATAAAATATTATCATCTTTCACCAGTTTTATTTAAAACAAAACTAACATAGTTGAGGTTTTTTGAGGATACTAGTTCCTTTTCCAATAGCATTTTTGCTTATCAAAAGAAAGAAAGAATTATGTCCTTACACTGAGACAATTTTAAGGAGATTCTCTTATTTCTCTGGGGGAAATTTAAGTGAAGAAAACATACTAACAACAAAAAACAGTGTGGTAGATCCCACCTGTAATCCTAGCTCTCAGCTGCTCAGGAGGCTGAGGCAGTGGGATTGAGAGAGTTCAATGCCAGAATTAGCTCCATCATGAGTTCAAGACTTGCCTGGGCTACTTTATGAGGCCCTGTTACCCTCCCCGCCCCCCGCCAAGAAAAATTAGCAAACAAAAAATCAAAAGAAATCAACACACACACACACACACACACATACACCCCCCTTCCTTTACAAGTAGAAAAGAACACTATAATGGAAATAATAGAAAGTCTTCTTTATAAATTTTCAAAGAAAATATAATAACACAAAACAAATATGTAGATGTTCAATGCACAAACCACAATCAAAAACATATATTTTCAAAGTAGTACTCTATTTTATGCTGCAAAGTCCTGATCTGACAAGTGTCAATGGGGAAATGCTAGAGAAAGAAGCTTTGGGACTGAACTTTAACATGGGCTCTACGCTTAGTAGAAAGAGTAGGAAGAAAATAGAACTTTTACAAGACCTGGACTCCATTTCTTTGGACTCGTTGGAGGGTAGAATGGTAACAGAAAGTCTCATGGGTAGTTTTTGGAGGTGTTTGAAAACTCAAAAGGAAGATACTTGTTCCAACTAACGCAGAGCAGCAAATTAGAGGCCCCTGTCTGTGCTGGGTCTGTCATGGAGCAGCCATGCCCACTTTCTGGAGCAACTTTGATGGTGAAAGCAGCAAAAAGACAGAATGAGAACCAGAAGTTCAGAAAAACCTTCCAAACAATGACGGTATTGCCCAGAGGGAGGAGATTTTTTTCCATTTCTGTAAGCCAAGGGGCACGACCACAGCATTAACTACAGTGGTTGGTGCACGATAGAAATGTTAAAAGCATAAGTAACCATTTAAGGAGAGAAAAAGTCACTCCCGCAAAAATCAGGCTTATCATTTTTTAATAACTTCTGGTTAAAGTTTTTTTTTCCTAAGTGATTTAGCCAATTGAGTAACCATTACGAGAGCCAGAATTTAGTTGTTTTGAATTAATAAAACTAAAACTATAAAAAGACCTGATTAGGTGCTGGTCAGACACGATGCCAAACCTTTCTGAGAAGCATGGAAGGGTAAAGATTTAATTGGGAAGCAAATCCATACTTTGTTCAAGCAAGTTAAAAAAAAAAAAAAAAGAAATGTACCAGATTTGAAAGCAAAAAAATTCAGTTTGCCAAAGGCTTATTTTCCTAAAGGTAGTAAGACTGTTTAGTCGAGGCAGATATGGAAAGTAAATTGTAAAGATTTGGTCTGAATTTTGCAACTTGATTTCACTTCTATTTTGATGTTTGGTTTCATGTTGAAGTGATGATTTCTAATAGGTGAGTAAAGATACAAACAGGAAGTGGCAACTGGGGGAGAAATCAGCAGCCTTGTGTAGGATACCCTGGTGATCTGAGACAAGAGGAAGGAGAAATAGTCATAAGCTATTACATGTTGTATTGAAGTCAAGAGAGGCTAGAATAATGGCAGAGGTCAGCAATCAACCTGGTGACATTCCCCACGGGGTGAGTGCAGGTCAGGGTTGAGAAGTATCCCTTGGAGATTAGACTGCAGTGTGGAAAGGCCTGAAGAGAGAAAGTGGTATGCATTGAGTTTTCTGGAGCAAATCAGAGGGAAAAGCAATGGCCTCTTTTCTGTAGTCCTTGAAAGTTGCTTTTTCTACTGTGTCCTCACATGGTAAAGCTCTCATGAGAATGCTTGGAAATATAATATTTAATCTTACTTTCCATAGCTATGGTGATACTTCCACAGTCTCACAAGCCCTGATGTTATAAACAATGATCTTTCTCTCTCTGTATCTCTTTGCTGGTTTAAACACAAGGCCTGGGTGCTGTCCATGAGTTTCCTTTTAATGCTCTCCCACTTAGGCCATGGCGCCACTTCTGGCTTTTTCTGTGTAGTTTATTAGAGATAAGAGTCTCGTAGACTTTCCTGCCCGATCTGGCTTCCAACCTAGATCATTAGATCTGAGCCTCCTGAGTAGCCAGGATTTATTATTCAGATTTTCAATTTCTTCTTTACCTTTCCTTACTTGTCACCATCTTGCATTTTCTCCTCTCCTACTTTCTGCCCTCTTCCCCTTTTCCACTAAAGGCAGTTTCAAGTCCTTTTTTTGTTTTTTCTTTGGTTGAAGGGCTTGAACTCTCAGCTTGGGCTCTGTCCCTCAGCTCTTCAGCTGAAGGCGAGCCTCTACCACTTGAGCCACAGCACCACTTCCAGTTTTCTGGTGCTTTATTGGAGATAAGAGTCTCACTGACTTTTCTGCCTGGGCTGGCTTTGAACCATGATTTTCAAATCTCAGCCTCCTGAGTAGCTAGGATTACAGGCATGAGCCACCGGCATCCTACTCAAGTCCTCTTGATTGTGCCCTTGACTTCTCTCAAGTGCATTTCCCTCTAGTCTTCATAAGATGTATTTTATCTCTTGCCTGATCCTTGCTGAGTTCATCTTATCCACCAGACATTAGTATCATTGCTTTTTATATTCCAGGTCCTCTTTTTTTTTTTTTTTGTCAGTTATGGGACCTAAACTCTGGGCCTGGGCGCTGTCCCTCAGCTCTTCAGCTCAAGGCTAGCGCTCTACCACTTGAGCCACAGCACCACTTCCCAGCTTTTTCTGCTACTGTGGTGCTGAGGAATCGAACCTAGGGCCTCATGCATGCAAGGCAAGTGCTCTATCACTGAGCCACCTTCCCACCTCCAGGTCCTCTTTTCAATCACAAAATAATGTATTTCAAATGAAAGATGTCCAAAATATACCACCAGTGTCCCTGAGTCCTTCCGATTGCTGCCCATGTTTTCTGTATTAGTAGTCAAAACAGTATTCTCTATTCCACAACTGCAAAATACCGAATCCATGAGATGTGGGTAGTTAATGCAGTCCCAGCTGTTGTGATGGAAAGCGCAGAAACCTGCTGAGGCTCTGAGCATCAATTCAATCTAATAAACACAAGTTCGTTTCCCAATCACATCAGAATCTAGAGCAGGTAGTCTTGGCCTGCTACGTGGAGATTCATGCACCCACATAAAAAGGAAGTCGAGTTAGGGGAAACCACATAGTAGATGCTGCCACAAATGTCGACAGACAATTCAGAAATAAAATACCTATGTCCTAATGGATCTGGGAAGAGTTGAATTAAACACAGTTAAATAGGTTTGTTGTTTGGGTTTGCTGGGGTTTTGGTACTTCCCCAATCTGTCACTATCCTAATTAATACTCATGGTGAGATTCGTCAGTAAGTAGAATATATTTTAGATACCTTAAGTTCAGAGGTAGAATTGTCTATCACGTTTTTCTTGTTGGGAAGGAAACAGATACTAATTGATGGAACAATAGAAATGTACCACAGGATGTGTCAAGTGCTGAGAGGGAAAGCTAAAGGCTTGTGGGTAGGTCAGTGACGGCATTTTTGTGACACTGAGGTGTCTGGAAGCTTGAGGGGTCTCTATGGGTTGAGTTTCAGTGACCTCCTCCAGCATTAAGAGGCCTCTTGCAGGCAGGTACAGTCAGATCCACACTTGTAGAAGCAATGACTAACTGCAAGAATCTTTGGGGGGAGGTAAAATAATTGTGGAGGCTCAGCAAATGTATGCTGTAGACCAGGTATGTGGATCACGGGTCCAAGTCCCAGAGGGAGAACGTTAACTGAAGAATCTAAGAGCACTTAATAGATACAATTGACAGAGATGGATGAGTGATTAGTGTCTTGGATACCCAGGGAATGGATGGAAGACATCCAGACCCAGCTCATAGAGCTAGACACAGATATATCAGCAGTCAGAATGGCCTCCCTCAGGAAGGAAATGATGTGGGCTTCCATCCGTGGAATGGAATGCTATGGGGAAATGAGCATATGTAAAGAACTGGAACAAAGCCAGGCACTTAGCACACGCGTTGACCTGCTCACCCTGCTGATGTCAGAATAGCTCCTCAGCTAGACACAGACACAATTAATGACTCTTTTATCAAGATGATTAGTGTTGCTCTTGGTTTTTTTTTTTTTTTTCATCTTCAGCCTGCTTCCCTAATGCATTTTGACACTTCTGATGAGGGGTAAACGATAAATACTAAATCCAACTTTTTATTCCACATGTTTTGCTGAATCCTCTGTTAAAGTATATATGGTAAAGAAAGTTGGTAATATTACTGTCTACTATCACTGTAAATTAAAATTTTGGTTTTGTTAGTCTCTATTATTTCTCACAGAGAATAAAGACTTCCATATACTTTTTAAAATATTTTCATTGGACTGGAAAGGTGGCTCAGTGGTAGAGCGCTTGCCTTGCAATGCATGAGGCCCTGGGTTCGATTCCTCAGCACCACATAAGCAAAAAGAAAAAAGCTGGAAGTGGCGCTGTGGTTCAAGTGGTAGAGCACTAGCCTTGAGCTGAAGAGGTGAGAGACAGTGCCCAGGCCCAGAGTTCAGGCCCCACAACTGGACCCAAAAAAAAACTAAACTAAAAACTAAAATATTTTCATTATCTTTAAGTAATTGTGCAGAGGAGTTGTCATTCTCCACGCAATGTATGGACACCATGCGTCTTGATCAATGCCACTCCTCCCAACCCACCCATTCTCTCACTTTTCTTAATTTTTATTTTGAAGTATTGAATTTTTTTTGCCATTTAACAAAACAGTTTATGTATGCAGTGCATCTTGATCTGTGTTATCACGTTGACATCTTCACTGCCTGTTTGGGGGGAAAAAAAGCAATTACTAATGAAGAAACAAGAAAAAATTGTCTTAAATAGTTGACACTTTTCAAAATATTGATTCATTAAAGCTCTACAAATCTCCATGTCTAGAACTCGGCACAGATCACATTTGCCCAGATGCTAAGAATAGCAACTAAGAATTAATGCCCAGCACAGTGTGTTAACCAAAATTAATCCAATTTTATTTTTACAAACACATACTTTTGTGTGTTAGTTTTACTTATTTATTTTGCTTTCTAAAAGCGTTTTGCACTAAGTAAGAAGCTATCCATTGCAAAATAGTTTGCAAGGTAGTGATGAACATGGATTGCCAGAGTGGCCAGTGGGTAAAAACCAGGGTTTCCTTCCCTCATCTCACTTTTACTACAAAAGCCAGCGGGATTCTTAGACTGACTATAAGCAGGCCCATAGTGAACAAGTCATTCTCTGGTTGGAATAATACTGCTATGCGGAAGAGATTTTGTGTCCTAGCAGCACTAGGTCTGAGTGCTTTCCTCCCTACACACTTCCTGCATAGATGACTCAACACTTCCTGGAACTGTCTGTCAGAGGAAGTTGGTTTCTAGAACTATTGCCTTCTGCTTAGAGTTGAGAGATAAACTACTACAATTCTGAGAACAGCTGCAATTCAAGGCCAGGCATGAAGTATACCAAATGATACAGTTTTCACCTTGACACCAGAAAGTAGTCTCGCTCTCTACCAGAATGATCTACTTTCAAAAGATGTTTAAAGTTGAATACCATTGAAATAGATTTTTGGCAAGTATGAAAACAAAACAGGGAAACCTGTTGGAGCTACTACATTTTTGTGGGGTACAAGAAATGTGATAGAAGGGATGATATCAATTGGAATATCATATAAACTTGTGAAGGTGAACAGTGAAACTTCCCATAATAAAAGCTACCTACATTATTGAACTATTAACATATAATTTTCAAATTATAGGAGCATAATAGGCAAACTATTAGTGAATATAAGTTAACTAATACAAGTAAGTCAACATTTTAGCTTATATTATGGAAATTACAGTCATAACTAATATAAGCTAGTTATAGATTTTTTAAGTTTAAAAGGAAGAATATCCATTAAGCCAAACTCTGCAGTGTCAGCTAGCGTGTCGAGAGGCATTTTACAGAAAATTTGGCTCCATCCTTGCCTGAATAAAATGTTAGTTTTAATTATAAAAATTAATTTTAATTGAAAAATTAGTTTTAATTACAAAAATTTTAAAATCTGAGCATGATCAAAAATTAAAAAAAAAAAGACTATAGTTTTTCTGGCCATTCTCAGAATGAAGGATTTTCACATGTGATGGCATTAGTTTACTGCCCTAATGAGGTAAAAGCAACAGAGAGCTTTTACCTTGGGCTTAAAAATACACTGTTTCAATTCTCAATGTTCTCTCAAACAGGAAGCCTAGGATCAGGATGAATAAGAATGAAGCCTTTAAGTCTTTTAGTTGCTCCCTACCCCCTTGCCTGTGATTCCACCTTGCTTTGATTCTCAGACAGACCAACAGACAATGTATATGAGTCTTTTCCACTATACAAGCAAGCCCTTGCATGGATAAGAATAATTGATTGGAATGCTGCATTTTAGTTAAATTATTTTGGGGTTTTTAAAAATCTTATGTAGTTGTATAAAGGAGTTTCAACTCAACATGTCAGCTTATGAGTCCAATGCAGGGTGATCTTTGTCAATTCCTTCCTCATTCTCCTATATCTCTCCCAACTTGAATTTTAAATTTTAGTACTGCTGCCTGTGGAGTTTGGTTAGCCATTCCCACTTGTTTTTGTGTTTGTTTGTTTGTTTGTTTTTTGATTGGTAATAGAGCTTGAACCCTGGGCCTGAGTGCTCTTCAGCTCTTCAACTCCAGTTTTCTGATAGTTTATTGAAGACAAGTGTTTCCTGGCTTTTCCTGCTGGCTTTGAACCATGAATCTTAGATCTCAGCCTCCTGAGTAGCTAGGATTACAGGCATGAGCCACCAGCCCCAGGCCCTACTCGTCTTTTTTTTTTTATTAATTTTTTTATTGTAAAGATACTATACAGAGGGTTACAGTTACATTAGTGAGGTAATGAGTACACTTCCTCTTGAACATTGTTAGCCCCTCCATTGTTTTCCCCCTACCATCCCCTCCCTCCCTCCCTTCCCCAGGTTCTTTTTTTTTTTTTTTTGATTGTGATTACTACTCGTCTTTTTTAATTGGGAAAGATTTCCAATTGCAACATTATGGATTTGGGTTTTTGTTTTTTCCAGTTATGGGGTTTGAACTCTGGGCTGGGGTACCATCCCTCAGCTCTTTAGCTTAAGGCTAGTGCTCTGCCACTTGAGCCACAGTACACTGAGTTCAATCCCCATGACAAACCAAAAAAAAAAAAAATGCATTAGTCAGAGTGGATAGCAATCAGCCAGAACACAGAAAGGGGGCTATGTGGTATGTTTGAGACAGATCTCTGATTCAGAGTGACACCAACTAATTCAGAATGTGGTCTCTTAATGGTTTCTTGCTCTCAGGCAGAGCCTAGCATTGAGTAATTGTTAACTTTAGATGAGTCTTCACATTTCCTGCCTAGCCTATGGCCACATGGCAGTATGGCTTCTCCTGTGTCTGGGGAAGTAGAGTATGGGAGTTCGTGGTGAGCGGCCATGTGTGTAGCCTGGGAAAGAGCCAGTCCCCGGCAGAGGCCATCCTGGTGCCCTGGAGCTGGGCATCTACCCCTTTCTTTTGCTTCAGCCTTCTCCTAGTTTAACCCTCCACAACTTGATTATGTAGTTCCTCCCCGCACCGCAGTTTTTCTCATCCACAATGAAAGCCTTGAATCCTGCTCTCTAGCTCTCTTCTGCTCATTCTGCTTTTGATATAAGAACACTTACTAAGCTCTTCCTTTTTAATGGTTATTATAAAGGTGGTGTACAGAGGAGTTACAGTTACATGTCAGGTAATGAGTACATTTGTTTTTGGACAATGTCACCCCTTCTCTTCCAGTTTTCCCCTCTTGTTCCCACCTGCAAACTGTATAGTTCATCTTGAACACAGTGTCTAGAGAGTACGACTGCTACATTTGTTCACTCTTTGCCCTACCATTACTGTGTCACCCTTTCCCTCCCAAACACAGATAAACAAACAAGACAAAAACAGCAACAAAGAAAAAAAAAACTTACTCTCCCAGAATGCTTGGAGCCCTGTGTTCATCACCAGCACCAGTAAATTAGTTAATAAAAAAAATAGATATTTTAAAAATAGACGGCAAAAAATGCCATCGATCCTGTTGGGATCCATTTGTGGAAGGGGGCAGATCGCAGCAAGGGTTCCCAAGAGCCTCTCGAGCTCCAGTGGTTATGCAGCTGGAATTGGTTGGAGGCAGGCAAAGCACGGCTGCCTTTTCCTCCGGACATTTTTTTCTTGCTGTTTGGCTCTGCCTTAATCCCCTTCACCATGGCAGCTCTGGTAGTGTCAAAGCTTTTCTGCCTCTCTTGACTTCCTTCCTGGACAATCAATCCTCCCCAAACCACAGACACACACACACACACACACACACACACACACACACACACAAAATGCCTATCCTTACTTACCTGGGATGATTTGTGTTGGATGCTGTACCAGGCACATCAGGAATGGCCTTTGTCTCCACACAAAACCAGGTTGCCATAGCAACACACGGCTGATCTCTGGCTTGATTCATTGCTTCCCCATCTGCCCTGCCAGTGATGATTTCTATGAAGTGTTCTACATGAGTCAGCTTTGGTGTTTCTATACCCATCACATTTCTTTCCTCAAAGCTACTTTAGAGCAGTTTATTGGGGGGTGGGGACAAGGAAGGAAACTTAGTTCCTTTTTCTCTGACCAAAAGGTACAAAAATATTTTGAGTACATTCTTCACACCTCACCTCATACTAAACTTCTTACATAGTTTATATCATTTGTCACAACCTTGTAAGTACCATTCTAATGCCAAATTTAATAATGTTTCACTTGGAGAAGTTTCCACAGGACTATGTCCTAAGTGAATTTTCAAACTTGGTTGTCAGCCTAGAGCCTGACCCTCACTCTGGTATCCCATCTCTATAAGAAAATGCTGGGGCTGGGAAGTTGGCTCAGTGATACAGCACTTGCCTTGCATGCCTGAGGCCCTGGGTTCGATTCCTCAGCACCACATAAGCAAAAGAAAAAAGCCGGAAATGGTGCTGTGGCTCAAGTGGTAGAGCCCTAGCCTTGAGCTGAAGAGCTGAGGGACAGCTCCCAGGCCCAGAGTTCAGGCCCCACAACCAGACCAAAGAAAAAAAGAAAAAAGAAAATGCTGTTCTGATGCCATTTTAAATTAATAACATGAACTTCTAAGTGCCTTCCTCAGAATTCATCAAGTACAATTCTGGTAAATATAACTACCCTCTTTTCATTGACTGGAAGTTTTGTTCTCTACCAAGATAACGGATTCTCTCCACCACACCCAAGTTCCCCCCTCATAGCAAATGAATTGGTTCAGTTACCACTTACAGGATAAAGTTCAAAGGATAATGTTTCCCCTAAGATTTTCAAAGATTTATAAACAGAAATGGGCCAAAGGTTTTCCAGAAATCTTTCCTATTGTATTCATCTCATCAAAAAGGAATTCTTGGTTTCTTTCTTTTATATTGGCTATGTTGAATTAGCTCGTAAAAATTAATCTCTCTCACTATTAAAAAAGGAATTTCTAGAAACACTTGAACAAAGTAAAATAATAGTTAAAAAAAAACATGAATTGCGTGCTCCAATGATTCTTCTCCTTCAGTTTGTAGAATTAAGACTGAATTTTTCATTCCCTTGCTGGGTTGACATCACTTTCCATGGTGAAACTGCTGATTTGCTTTTTGTGTAAGGAAATTTTTCCTGAGGATGTTGTCAGTGTCTGTGTGCATATGAAAATGCTGTGCATAGTTTATTGATGTTGGATTGTTTTGTATTCTGTTCTCTTTAGTTCTGTGTTAGCATTGTTTAAACTGTGTCTCCTTAACCAATCAGTCAAACATTAAAGACTATAGGGCTATAGGATTTTCTTTCTTTCTGTCTTTCTTTCTTCCTTCCTTCCTTCCTTTCTTTCTTTCTCTTTCTCTCTCTTTTAATTTCTTTCTTTCCCTCTCTCCTTCTCCTCCCCCCCTGTCTCCCTTCCTTCCTTTCCCCCTCACTTTCTTTCCCTCCCTCCCCCCCCGTCTCTTTCATTCGTCCATCATGGGGCTTGAACTCTGGGCCTGGGCACTGTCCCTCAGCTCTTCAGCTCAGGATTATAGCTCTACCACTTGAGCCACAACACCACTTCCAGTTTTCTGGTGGTTTATTGGAGATAAGAGTCACAGAATTTCCTGCCCAGGCTGGCTTTGAGCCGTGATCCTCAGATCTCAGCCTCCTTAGTAGTAGGATTATAAGTGTGAGCCACCGGCACCCAACCTCTTTTTTTTTAACTTGTCATTGTACATCTATTAAATCTTGATTAGGGTTTCAAGAATGACTACAATAGGTTTTGAAAACAGACATCACTATTGATTTGAGGTTTCCCAGAGATACAGTTCACAGTTAATTGTTGAGCTCTAATATATCTGACCATTTCAAAATGAACAACAGTTTATTGAACAATGTCAGTTTTTAAATCTTGGCATTTCCATTAAAAATGAATTGTAGTTAGGACTTGATGAGAATTCAACAGTTGTATGTGGAGTTAAATTAGTTTAAGAAATTTATTTAATGAAGCCGGGCGCCAATGGCTCATGCCTGTAATTCTAGCTACTCAGGAGGCTGAGATCTGAGGATCATGGTTCAAAGCCATCCTGGGCAAGAAAGTCTGTGAGACTCTTATCTCCAATAAACCACTAGAAAACCAGAGTGGTGCTGTGGCTCAAGTGGTAGAGCGCTCGCCTTGAGCTGAAGAGCTGAGGGACAGTGCCCAGGCCGAGTTCAAGCCCCATGATCAAAAAAAATATTTAATGAAAAATATGAGTTGTTGGGCAGTGTAAACTAGGAAGAAGTGTATTTTTAAAAATAAACTATGGGGCTGGGAAGGTGGCTCAGTGGTAGAGCGCTTACCTTGTATGCATGAGGCCCTGGGTTCGATTCCTCAGCACCACATAAGCAGAAAAAAAAAGCCAGAAGTGGCGCTGTGGTTCAAGTGGTAGAGTGCTAGCCTGGAGCTGAAGAGCTGAGGGACAGTGCCCAGGCCCAGAGTTCAGGCCCCACGACTGGATCCCCCCCCCACACAAAAAAAATAAACTATGCATTATCTTTAGTTATACAAAGGTATATCATTCAAAACATCCATTTATAAGCACAATACACCTTGATTGATGTCACCGCTTTAATCATTCTCCCATACCCCTCCCAACCTAGCTCCTCCCCTCACTCCTAGTTTGTGTTTTAATTGGTAATTCCAACATGGGTTTTGAAACGAAAAATCAACCTATTCATATCGATGCTCATATGTATGTGCTACTTAGTATTTCTCATTCATTGTAGTTATTAACTTGAAAGTCATAAAAGAACTTAGCACATGAACAGTATATATCTGTTCTTAGAGTTCTGGGGTATGTTGAGTCCTGTGGGGGAACCACGCACACATTGCTGGATCTGGTTATTCCTAACCCACCTAAAACATTCTTAATCTTGCAAGAGTCAGGCTGTCTCTGTCAGTGCTCAGCCATCCTGTGTGTCTTCAGTTTTATGTTTTCCACCTGGTTTGGATCCTTAGCATCTGCAGGAGGCTGCAGATCATTTCCCATTGTTACTGGAGCCTAGATGTACTCGTTGTGTCAGATTTTCAGACTCATGCAAAAGATGTAGATGAACATGGGTCAGTATGGTTAAGGAAAATTTCCTTCCTCTTTGAATGTTGAACACATGCTTGAGGTAGTTCAAATCAGGATGGTAGTTTGTGGGGAAACTCACTTTAGAAAAATCTTAAATGAGTAGTCACTTTTAGAGAATAATTGAGAACATTCAACACAGGAGATCTTGCCATGTCCAGATATTCTTTCTGAAATCCACTCAATAATCAACTTGAAAATGTATCATTTCTATCATTATACAAATGAGAATACCTGTAAACATAGTTATACCAATTAGACCTGCATACTCAGGATGAGAATCTCCCTCTTGCCCTGCTTAGTTTTCATTAGCTTCCTTTAAATAACTCAGAACTTCACATATTGTTCACTCAGAGTAAATCTCTGGTTCTTGTTCTAAAAGCAGAAGAAACTGGGAGCTTGCCAGTAGTCTCAGTGACTCACAGCTGGAATGTCATGTGGTTAACATTCTGCTCTGAAAACAGAATAAAGAGCAGCAAGACACCAACTGTTTCCATGGCAATCGGTATTTGTGTACTTTGAAAAATGACTGTTACTTTTTGTGCGGTAAATTTACGCGGGAATGAATTACAGGGGTGACGTTTGCCATCTGTGTGGCTATAAACAAACCCCTTGATTTAATAAAGTGTACATGTCAAAAGGACATAAAACTGGGAGTTATACGCTTTTTTTTCTCCCCTCCCTTTCATCCAGGCATTGTTTTGCACTAATTAATTCATTAACTTATTCCACATTTCAGATAATCCATTTGGTTTTTATTTCAATACATGATTCTCTTCAAAACCAAAAAGAAACAACAGTCATTCATAGGTTTCCCTGCCAAGCCTTCTCTCTCCTATTCCTATGACAAGACCACTAAACATTGAGTTCTAGGGGTCTCCTTTAACAAAGTAATCTATCTGAAGGGAGGAAAAGAAGTCCCCTCTAAGTCATGTGAAATGTCATTGCTCTTAACCTTGCTGAATTCAAATGTAAAATTACTGCTCTTGATCTCCTCTAGAAGGGAAAAATGATCCCTCAACCTTTGTGTGACTTTAGAAAGATCCATGCAGTTTAGGCAATTAGAGTTACAGAGGAATTGTCCCTTAAGTTTTTCTGGATGAAGATGAAATTATTTCTGCTTTGCTCACTACACTGAATCTAGATCTAAAGCTAGGAATCCAAGGTGGATGTTGGTATCATATTTTTTTTGTTTACTTTATCTCCAAAGACTATTGCATATGTCTTGTAGTTTTGGTGTAGATTGGACACAACAGAGTTAGTGAAAACCTGGAAGCTAAGATAAATACCTAAGATAAATACCGCATACTTTTTACGCTTTTCTTTTTGTTTCCCTCATTGTCTTTCCCTCATTACAGCTTCTGTCAAGTATATAAACTATTAGCAACTTGATTTTTAAAAATCACATTTTTAAGGGGCAGGATTTATTTCATGTGGAGCTGAAGCGGTAAGCTTAAAGAATAAGCTTCAAAACTGCATCCTTTTGCTCCAATTGTTATCGTTTGTGATGGAAGGTAAAATGATACAATGGACCTCTAAACTTCTCTTGTTTTTTTTTTTTTTTTGGTTTGTTTGTTTTGTACCAGTCTGAGGACTTGTTCTCAGGACTGGTACCATCCTTTGCCTTTTTTGCTCAAGCCTGTGGTCTACCACATGAGCCATAGCTCCACTTCCAGCTTTTTGGTAGTTGATTGAAGATGAGTCTCATAGACTTTTTTGCTCTGGCTTTGAACAGCAATCCTCACACCTCAGCCTCTAAGTAGCTAGGTTTATAGACATGAGCCACTAGTACCCAGCTGAGCTTCTCTCTCTCTCTCTCTTTCTCTCTCTCTTCCTCTTCCCCCCATTCTCCCTCTCCCTCTCCCTTCCCTCTCTCTGCAGTTGTGGTGCTTGAAGATGAGTGTCTTGGCACTGTCCCTGAGCTCTTTTGCTCAAGGCTAGGACTCTACCACTTGAGCCACAGCACCACTCCAGTTTTCTGCTGGTTAATTGGAGTAAGAGTCTCAAGGGCTTTCCTGCTGGGCAGGCTTTGAATCACAATCCTCAGATCTCAGCCTCCTGCACAGTTCGGATTACAGGGTTGAGCCATCGGCTGAGCTGCTCCTTTTACATAGGCGCCAACTTCTCAAATCCAATAAGGATGCAAAACTGATATTCAGCCAGTTTGAAAACTCAATGAGAACAGGCCAAGATTTAGAAACCGAGATTTATTTATTTTATTTATTTATTTTTTTGCCAGTCATGGGGCCTGAACGTGGTGCTGAGGAATGGAACCCAGGGCCTCATGCATGCAAGGCAAGCACTGTACCACTGAGCCACCTTCCCAGCCCCAACTGAGATTTATTATGAGCCTGAGCAAGGCCTCAACCTGGTTCACCCTTCCGTGGAGAGGTACTAAGGACCCAGACTCTATGCTGTCTAAGATGGTTAGGCCGAAATGTAGAAGTCTGGTTGTGATAGCTATACACAGTTCAAGTAGTAGTGCAGATTAAACCCTTAAAAAATACCCGCACTTCGGTGGGAATCATTGTGTTCATTCATTTGGGATGTAGTGGGAACCTGTCCTCATTAACGTTCTGCTGCAAGCAGTGAGAAAAAGGCTTGGGCTGATCCGGGCTCTAAGGAAATTCATAATTACTAGGGGCAATAAGACACCATGGCTCTAATTAGAAAGCAGGGGGATGTGAGCATTTGTACAGAAGAAGTCCAGATGAAAAGCTAAGGAGCGTGAAAGGAAAATTAATTTAATCAAGAGATTTGTAAAGTCAGATGATAGAGTTTTTTATAATATTAATATCTTTCAAAGAACATGTTTCTGGCCTAACATTTCAGTAAATGCAGTTTGCATTTGATTGGGTTCATGTTATATGCTCACCCAGAGAAGCATGCCAACTCACATAACTTCATGGGGACAATTTCCAAGAGAAGAATCAAGAGAGTCCATGCAACTGTGGACTTCTCTGGGCAATGTATCCCAATGGCAGCAAAAACACAACGTTTAATGTGGACAGCAAGGAGATGAAGAAGCAAAATAATGGTCTCCATCCCAAGGAAGCCAATCTTTTTCTATTGTCATTGTCTCCCACGTGAACACAGAGTATATTCTTGTTGGTCCAGAGATTTGAATTCTGGGCCTCACATACTTGGCAGGTAAATGCTTTATTACTTGAATGATGCCCTCAGCTCTTTTTTGCTTTAGTTACTTTTTGGATAGGTTCGTTCATTTTTGTCCAAGCTGTACAACTTCATACCATCTCCCTCAGATATCGATTGAGATGAAGGTCTCATGAACTTTTTTTGGGGGGGTGGGGTGGGTAGGGGTGATCCCTTGTAATAACATCTTCCCGATCTCTGTCTCCTAAGTGATTAGATTGCAAGTGTGAATCACCATGACCAGCTAAGTTACCTTATTTTCACATGTTTTATTACAGATAGGTATCTGATGAGGTTATTTAATAAAGCAGATGAAGGTGCACAACAGATTGTCGAATTATCTCAATGCAAAAATGAGCCAATGATTGTAACAGAAAAATTCCAAGGGAAGAAGTAATGATGTACATTCACTGTCCCTCCCCCCATTTTCATCTTCTAAGTCTCAAAGTCATCAAAATTATACAAATATGCAATCACAAAAACCCCTTTACACTATTTTACTACTATCATTATATGGAAAAATATCTGTCAAAAGTGATGTTTTATTGAAAGACATCTGTAAAACTTCCTAGTAAGATGATAATTTTATGTAAGCATTCTGTAAGAAATTTAATAATACTTCATCAAGGACCACACACAATCATCATTAGACAGGATTCCTTCCTTCCTTCCTTCCTTCCTTCCTTCCTTCCTTCCTTCCTTCCTTTTGTCCACCTCTCCCTCCTTCTCCCCCTCCCCCAATCTCTTATAAAATCCTTGGGAAAAACAACTTAAGAAAAATTTATTTGGGTTCATGGTTTCTGTTCTTCATGGGGGAAGATATGACAGATATGACTCTGCTCACACCAGAGTGGCCAGGAAAGAGAGGAGATCCTGGGAATAACTGTGCTCCAGGTTTTCTCTTATCCCACCTTTTATACTATCCTGAGTCCTTCAGCCAATTGGATGGTGCTGTTCACCTTCAGGGCAGGTCTTTCCCCTGTGGTAATCCTTTCTGGAAATACCCTCAACAAACAGGACATTGCCACTGGACTCCTCTAGGCTTTTCTCAATCCAATCAAGTGGGCAGTCAACCTTAAACATCACAGTGATTAATTCCCTTGATTTTAATTTTTAAACAAAGATTGAAGGTACCAAACAGGTATTTATACTGGCAAAAGAATTGAAACCATCTTTAGTGAGAAATAAAACTAATGTAAATGCAACGTATCAGCAGCCACCAGTGACCTTGTGCTCCTGTCAAAAATGTTTACCTAGATAATTCAGTGACATACTCGAGACAATAAGGAACAAAATGAGATATATAACCCCAATTTATATGTATATGCATACAGAGAAATACACACCTGTACTAATGTGTGTATAGCATATATATGTATTTGTGTATATATGTATATATATATTACATATACATGAAAATATACACACACAAAAATTATTGATGAAAGGACTTTATGGTACAATCTTCAGACTGATTAATCTTCATTTCTTTCTTGGATGGCTTTTTTTTTTATAGCTGAGTGTTTATTAGGTAAGTTATAGCTTATGATGATAACACCCGGTATTCTTTGAGCAACTCTTTTGTGTCATTACTATACGAAGACAGCTCATTCCACCAGGAAGTGCCCTATTCTGAGTCTGGATTGTAATTTGGATTTGTTAAGTTGACAAATTGAAAGTTTAAGAGTTGGGAATCTGGGCTGGGAAGGTGGCTCAGTGGTAGAGTGCTTGCCTTGCATGCCTGAGGCCCTGGTCTCGATCAAAAAAAAAAAAAAAGAGTTGGGAATCTGATCCACCTCGCAACTCTGCTGCATACAATTATGTTTACTAGATTCTTTTTTTTTTGTCAGTCATGGGGCTTGAACTCTGGGCCTGGGTGCTGTCCCTGAGCTCTTCAGCTCAAGGTGAGCACTCTACCAATTGAGCCACAGCACCACTTCTGGTTTTCAGAGTGGTTTATTAGAGATAAGAATCTCAAGGTCTTTCCTGCCCAAGCTGACTTTGAACCACGATCTTCAGATCTCAACCTCTTGAGTAACTAGGATTATAGGCATGAGCCATCAGCATCCAGCTATTTACTAGATTCTTAAGTGTAATGTCTTATATTCCACCCACCTCAGCAGATTTATCACTGAATTTGAACCAAGTATCAGCTAGCTTATACTGGATGAGCAGGCTTGACTTTTTCCTTCTACAAACCTTGTTAGAGATTTTTATATTAAAAAAAAATGTCTCTGATTTCAGCTGTATGATGGACCAAATCGGATCGGGCGCTACTGTGGAACACAGAATCCCCCAGCAGGGAGCACCACAACCTCCCGCCTTCACGTGCTGTTCCATACTGATAGGTACAATCACCAAGAGAAGGGCTTTCAGATGCAGTGGTTTGTTCATGGTAAGTCTTGTGCTGATGCCAGTTGTATCAGCATTGCTTTTTGATCAAGAATTGCTCCAATCTCAATTTTCTCCTTGGGAACAAAACCATCCATATATCAGGCAACCAAGGTAGTAATCTTAGAGTGAAATTTTTGCAGAATTTGGAGCGTTAAGACTGTAGTGTTCAGAGCAGTGAAAAGTGAAACAATGAAACAGGTAACTATTAGAGTCGGTGATAAATCTATGTAGATAAGAGAGAAGGGAAGGGGCAGTTTCTAGGCTGAATAGCTACATGCTGGTCAATGATAGTGCACAGAGCTACAGAACTCAGTGCAAATGGGCTGTGATAATTATGGTCGGGGAACTTCTGGATCTTTTTAGAGTGAGTAGGTTCAGCCATAGCATGGTCAATTTATTGATCTAATAAATGTGAAGATTGTATTGATTCATCTCTACCATGTATAGCCCATTTCTACTACTCTGTGATTCAAAAGCATCATGATTTTAGTAAGTAAACCAGAGACAATCTGAAATGACATAAAAGGGACAAGAAAATCCTGCAGTAGGACTCAGATTTTCAGTGATGTGGCATATTCTTCAGCGTGGTGTTTTACAGTTGGTTATATGCACAGAATCACTTGCAATCTGGTGTGTGTATTTTGAGCTATTTCTCCTGCCATTACTAAGGATGTTGTAAAAAGGAGTATTTGTCTGGTGGGATGGGGTAAGATCTATCATCTTTCATTTCTAAGAAATTCCCAGATGATGTTGATGGTGCTTTTTTATGGAGTTCATTCCACGCAAGTTCATTCCAGGCAAGAATGGGTGTTGAGCCTGAGAAATAAGCCCATAGAAAGATAGCATTGTTAGGCACTAAAGAATCCTTTGGGCCTTCTCAAGGGGCCAGCATCCTCATGGCAGTAAGATGGTTGTTGTGGTCTCTGCAGGAGATAACTACAAATACCCAAAGGGGCCATCCCTTCTAACTTCCCCTCCCTTCCCCCCAGGACAGAAGGGATGTTAAGAGACTTGGAATCAAAGTCTCAGGAGATGATCCTGACTCTAGGTGCTCATTGGAATTTCCTGGGGGGTTATTTTTGTTTAGGTTCCAACCCTTAGAGATGGGATTCAATTGGTCAGTGACCTACTGCTGCAGTAGGAAGACTACTGTTGCAGTCCTGTAAGAATAGGTTTCAGGACCAGTGCTTTTACTGGTTGTACGTTTCTATTCAAAGGACTACTGTTCCTTCACTGCAGGCTATTCTTGGCACCCTGGCCCAAGGCTTCCCTAAGAGCTGGGTTGAGTACTCTTCACTGGCTGTGCCCAGATTATTGTATTACTGCGTTCTTCCAGCTACCATGCTGAATCCTGTGCTGAAAGGTCTGAGTTGTTGTTTGGAAGAGAGAGTTGATTTTTTTTTTCTTTAAGACTACTTCTATTTGGAATTTGTCTTCTAGGGGAGAGTGAAAGACATTCTCTGTCTTTTCTCTTTTCCTGTTTATTATTTCAAAACTTTCCCTCAGTTGCTGACAACTTGCTAAATTTAGAGCCTGAGTTATGCAATAACATTTTGCAAGTTGGGATCAAAACTGGGGGGATTTTTTTTTAACTCTGTTCTTCCCACTGCGTATAAATTTTACTTGAGAATAGTCCTCTAGAAGGCAGTTGTCAGTAGTGTACGTGAGCACAAACAATAACTGTGATATACTGTAGTCTTGCTGGGCCACAAGCATGGTTTACCCTCTGTATCTAAACTAGTGTGTTTGATTGAGATTGCCTAAGAGGTCACTAGAGAAGGTAGCATCTGAGAGAAGATCTTCAGCAGGAATAGTGGCCCCGTTGTTTTCCCACTGGGCATAAGGTAAAGAGACAGATTGTGAGCTTTCAATTAGCCATTTATTAATCATATAGACATTGAAGAACTCTCTGTTTAGTCAGAAACTGTGCTGGAGACATGGTGACTTGTGTCTTTCGATGGCATGTTTCTCCTCACCCAGAGCTCACAGATTACTGAGAGGAGTAGGTAGGTAGCAAGGAAGTAAGGACAGAAATAATTAGAAGTATGGTAAGTGCCAGGGAAGGGACCCAAAAGAATGTGATAAGGGCTGGGCAGGCAGTCAGGTTGTCTTCTAAGAGAATGAAACCATTGAACTAAAGCCCAAAACACTAGACCCCTATGATGTTTGGAAGCTGGAAGATCATGAAAGACCCAACAAGTCTAGAGAAATCCATTCAAAGGGGGCAGCCATTGAGCAGATGAGAGAGCTGAGCAATGGCCACCACATACATAGGTCACCGAAAGCAGGGACTCAGGCAGTAACCAGAGCCACATCCTTTCCCCCCCATGCAAATCCTGCAGGCTGCTTCAAAGGAGGTTTTGAGTTGGATGAGAGCAACATAGTAAATTGAGGAACTCAAAGCACAGAATCAAAGGTGAATATTAAAATCAGAGCAACATGTCACTTCGTGACAGGACTCCGTTCTGAAAAAAATGCATAGTTAGCCCATTTCATCATTGAGTGACCGTCATAGTGTATCTTTCAAACTAATCAAGACTGATGGGTTGTATCAGTAGGCCACACAATCAATGGGATCAATGTGGCAGGATCTTTTGTTCTTGACTGAAATGTCATTGTGCAGCACATGTCTATACTGTCAATTGACAACTATAGTTGTGATATTGCTGAATGTGTTTAGGTGTGTTTGTGTGTGTGTGTGTGTGTAAATGCATATAATGCACTATTGGAAGGTAAAATGTTAAAATGTTCATCTTTCAGTGCCCTACTTGGTGTCTGCTCAGAATCAGGGGAGGGCTCTAGTCTTCCAGCTTGAGCTTCCTCAGAGCTGCTGGCTAGATCAAAACCTCTTTCTTTCTTTCTTTCTTTCTTTCTTTCTTTCTTTCTTTCTTTCTTTCTTTCTTTCTTTCTTTCTTTCTTTCTTTCTTTTTCTCTTTCTGTCTCCCTCCCTCCCTCCCTTCCTCCCTTCCTTCCTTCCTTCCTTCCTTCCTTCCTTCCTTCCTTCCTTCTAAAAATCAGATCCCATTTGCAGCCCTCTCTCCTCCTACTCTTTCCCAAACTATGCAATAAGAGTGTGGAGAAGCTCCTTGCAGCTTGCTCACAGCTTGCAAGTGACATCATTTCCCGAGGGCTGCCCTGTGAGGAAGACTCTGCCATTCATTTTGCTAAGGAATGCATGGACCGAATGCATGTCTTTGTCAGCTGCACAAGCCTTCTATTTACTTTGAGAAAACGGATCTACAAATGGGCTTCCTCTGTGGGCCCATTTTGAGAATGGCTCTATCCATGGGAGATGAAGCCACATTGCAGAGGCCTTCACGCGGGCCCTCAAAGAAAGATCCCACCCTGGACAGAAAGAAATAGCCACAGTTGCCCTGCCTCCATAATCATTTCACCGTATTCACCACTGACAGCATTGTCCAGAGGCTGAATTCAGCCTTGGGGGCCCCCATTGGAGGTGCTGATGGGTATAGAGGACCGGCCACAAGTTGTGTGAATAGCTGCCTCGCAGCCAGCTGTGCACAGCACACCCCTCCCCTTTTCTGCCCGGCTCCCCAAGGGGTGCCTCCTTTCACTTGGCAATGGAATCCAGCTGGCAAACAAGGCCAAGGAGCTTTGTGAAGGCCGGGGAGACTGACATTTGCAAAAGAAGCACACACTTCAGCTGGGAGCAAGCAGAGGAAGCTAGCAGTGGCATGTGACCAGGAGATGATGTCACTCTCGTTTCCACAAAGGCAAGGGTGGCCTCTTCTTTGGGATTATGGATGACATCAGCCTCTCTAGTGGGGGGGCTGTTTTGTTTAATCTTCTTTTCAGCCATTAAGGAGATTTCTCAAGCTTTGAGAGTGTTTAGAAATTAGATTAAGGAGAATATTTTAAAAGCCATAGCCAGAATCTCCATAAAATGACTGCTTGAAAGGAGCCCAGAACCTCTGGCTATACATCCACTGCAAAAGCTTTCTATAAATGTACTTCAACATCTGCCAAGAACCGTCTCAGTGAGATCACCCATACCTCTCTCTAATCTTCCTTCCTTCCTTCTCTCTCTCTTTTATTCTCTCTCTCTCTCTCTGTCTCTGTCTCTCTTTATCCCAGGGATGCCAGTAGCTTTTGTGTTGGTCTTCCAGGAAGAATTCCTTGTAATTTTTCATGTTCATTTCTTTCTGTGACTCAGTGATATGAGATGGGGTTTCCCAGAGAGAGATTCCTCTTCGGAGCACATGGGTTTTAACTGTTGTAATTCCATTATCCATTTGTCCTCCATCCACACTGCTAACACATCAGCTCCAGAATCAGATCAGTCAGCCAGGCTCTCTGTGAGGTCTGCTGGGCCTTCCCACTAAAGAACAGACAGCTGCTACTGTGAATGACATACGGTGATCACTGTGAGTCACTTAGGAACACCAAAAGGCCTCCAGGAGCAGGTGTTTTGTTATCCATTCAACCAACAATCAGTATGTATCTACTCCCTTACCAGGCTTGGTGCTTGGAATCCATAGTTGCTTCTCCAACTGTCATAACAAAGTACCACATACTAGATGGGTTAAATAGTAGAAATGTATTCTTAGCAAGGTTTGGAGGTTGAAAATCCAAAATCTAGGTGTCAGCAAGATTGGTAACTCCTGTGAGACCTCTTTCCTTAGCTTGAAAGTAGCCTGCACCTAGCCTTTCTTTTGTGAATACATGCTGACATCTCTTTATTTGTCCAAATTAATTCTTATAAAGTGGGCAGTCAGATCAGATTAACATTTATATAGCTTCCTTTGAACTTAATTCCCTTTTTGAAAAGTCTGTCTTCCAGAACGTCACTTTCTGACGTTGGGGAATTAGGACTTCAGCATGGAAACTTTAGCAGGCTCAAAACATAGGAAGAGACAGCATCTGTGATGCTTGGGAGCTCGTTGCCTAGTCGAGGTGATCCCCAAATCAGGGGCAGAAATACATACATCATGCCTGGTGTTACGATCACCTGTAAAGGTAACGGTTCAGCCAACCGAGGGAGTTCTGGAGACAGGCCAGGCAGTCTTCTATATTTATTCTCAATGTTCTTGGAGCTGAGTTGTAGAAAACAGAATGGCAAGAATTATTTGGAAAGGAAAGGCATTTCTCAGTAGAAGTACGGAGGATAGAGAGCCCACAGGTTGCACTAAGGGCAATTATCTCAGTAAAAGTTCCTGTTATTCTTGGTTGGAGCAATGGCCTCTTTAAAGGAGAGAAAATTGTTTTAGTGTGCATGTGAAAAATACTCTTTGATACACTAGATGTAGAAACATAAAAGATATACAACATATCTGGGTATTACCTTTTCATGGGTGAGATTTGGAAAAAGAAAAGCTTGAAAAGCTGCTTAGTGGGCTGATACGGAACAAAAAGATGGCAAAGTACTAAGTAAAAGCAAGTGGTAGACGTTAAAGGAACGAAAGGGTGTTGAAATAGAAGGTAAAAGAGAAGAGAACTTGATATTTTTGTGTTTTTTTAAATATTTCATTTATTACTTTTTGCCATTGCAAAACATCCCAGACGGATTTCTTTTTCTTTTACTTTTTTTTTTTTTTGGTCATGTTTCCCCCTGTGCTAGTGTGGAAGGAATCCAGGACCTTGCTTATGCTAGGAAAGCACTCTACCACTAATCTACATCCCTAGCCTCCTGCAAAAAGGTATTTTGGGGAGAGGCTGGGAGCCAGAGCTTTGTTTTTCTGTGCTACCCAAGCCTGTCTTCAACCCCCAAGATCAGGTAATCCATGCTGGCTCTTGGAGTAGCTGTTAATACAGACATGGGTAATTAACCACCCCATAAACAAGAGATTTAATGATTGCACAGATGTACATTTTAAAATAATAACCTCAGTAAGAAGATAGAGAGATATGCAAAAAGATGAGACTGGGGTCTTGGAGCTCTTGAAGAATGGTCTGAACAAGAATTGACAATGCCTGTATGAGTATAAGCAAAGAAAGATGTAGATGTGAGCAGGAAATGAGCAAGAGGGAAGTTCAAATAGGTTATACTACCAACCAGGGCGACATCTTGTAGTACTCTGAAAGCCATACAGACAAGGTCTGCAGAGAATGAGGAATGTCAGGAGAGGACAACGAAGTTGGAGAACTCTCAGATAATGATGATAAAAGGATGTAAAAGAAGCTCCCTGTGATACTGAGAGCTAGGGATGCAGGTTGGCCGAGACACATGACTCAAAGATCAAGGGTGAGTCAAGTTCCAGTGGATCCCCAACAGAGAAACGGTACGAAGGACCATGTGGTTGGCCCTGTGATCATGGCTGACACAACAACTGCCAAACTCCCCACTCCTCACAAGCTCCCCACAGCTATCACTTTAAAACACAAAAACATATGCGTAGGTTTCTGCATTTAAAAACATCGAGACCCTTTTAATGACCAAACCATCACCCCTTTGCTGTACATCCTGAACCTTACTTCCTCATGGTGAAACAATTCATAGCAATCTGGAGGTATGATATTTGCAAGAAAAGTATATTTATGAATCAACAGAGATCCCAGGGCGCATTCAGAAAGCGGAGCTGTGAGTCACTGTCTGGTCCTCATGGCGGGCAGGGACCTTCCTTTCTGCAGGGGATGGACTTGCTTTTACAGTGGCCTTTCCTGCTAGGCTGTGGTAATTATGTCTCAGGGACAGAAGCATTAAGACACCTGTCTGCTCTAAACTCCGTGTAATCAAGGACACATCTTTTATTCACTGTCAGTAAGCAAATGCTTGACAGAGATGAATGGAAAAGAAAACATAACCACATGAAACCAGCATGTGATTCTGGATTATTATTACGGAGTGATGTAATTTTGGATCAGGTAGAAATTTTGAAAAAAGAGAAGCAAGAACCACTAGTTCTGTTTAAACTAGAAGCAATTTCCCTAAATGCTGGCTAGGCTTTGTCTCATATTTATATACATGCTATATCTACAAAGAAATAGTGTTTATATTTCAACCTAGTTGATAAGTTGGACTTTTGTCTTTGTGATGTTGTTGCTGTTGTATTTTTTGTTTTTGTTTTTGTTTTTTGTTGGTTGTAGGGCTGCAACTGTGGGCCTGGGCACTGTCCCTGAGCTTTTTAGCTCAAGACTAGTACTCTAACACTTGAGCCCCAGCACCACTTCCGGTTTTCTGGAGGTTAATTGAAGATAAGTCTTACTGACTTTCCTTCCTGGACTGGCTTTGATTAGCGATCCTTACATCTCAGCCTCCTGGGTAGTTAGGCTTACAGGTGTAAACCACCAGTGCCCAGCTGTGATGTTTTAAAAATATCTTTTATAGTGGAAAATTGGAAATAATTTTTTGACTCAGTATGAAAAGCACAGAGTTCTGCATGATGATACTGTATCTGAAGTGTATTTATCACAAATTCTCACTTGTGGGGCTGGGAAGGTGGCTCAGTGGTAGAGCGCTTGCATTGCATACATGAAGCCCTGGGTTCAATTCTTCAGCACCACATAAGCAAAAAGAAAAACAGCTGGAGGTGGTGCTGTGGCTCAAATGGTAGAGCGCTAGCCTTGAGCTGAAGAGCTGAGGGACAGCGCCCAGACCCAGAGTTCAGGCCCCACGACTGGACCCAAAAAAACAAAAAAAACAAATTCTCACTTGTATTTTTTTGGTTAAGAAGTTCTTCATAGATGATACTAATTTCGCAAAACAAAATAATACTGGGCATAGGACATATGTCTGAGGCTCTATGAGGCCTTATCTCAAAACTTAGAACCAAACTTGTTTCCCATCAACTCCTCTTTTGGAATAAAAATGTAATAATGTTAAGATAACCCTGCAGCTCCATTTGCTGTGGTTTCAGAGCTTTTCCGGCGATGTCACAGTGATAGAGGCAACACTAAATATGTTTGGACTTTCAAAATGAGGAGAAACGCCAAATCCTGACTGTTTAAAATGTTTTTTTTTTGCCTCCTTGACAACAACAGTAAACAGGCATACACACAGTTGACCTTCATGTGGTGTTGGCTCTGAGTGTCTAGCAAGGAAGCTCCCTTTAGCCGTCTTACATCCCGATTCCCATGTTGTTCCTGTTTCAAAAAATGTGAGCTCTATTTCCATTGCTACTCTTTGAAACAGTTATAAAAAGAAAAAAAAAAACACTCAAACAACCATGACCTTTCTAAATCCTCTGTTGCACAATTTGGAATAGTCCTTGAGATTAGGCCAGAAAAAGGGCTTTCTGGAATCTTCTGTTTGTGGTCTGGTTTCCTAGCAACAGACATCCCTGATAGCACTTGCACATACTTTTTAGGGGATTCCACACTCTCATTTTTGGTACAAAATGAAAAAAGAAACCACCGTTAGTTTTTTTTTTTTTTTCATTTTCAAATATGGGTGCAGCCAAAAATGACTAACCGCCCTTGTAACAAACTTGATTTAAAGATTTTTTTGGCCATTTACTTAAATATCAACACATTTATCTCACACATTGTATATTTAGGACTTGTTTCATCTTATGGTCTCAACAAAACAATGAACTTGTTAGAGGAGAATAACTAAGAGTTTGATATCCTGGATGTAAATAATGACATCAATATATTTTGTCTTTTTTTTTTTTCCTCCTTGTTTTGTTGTCTGTCGTGGGGCTTGAACTCTGGGCCTGGGCGCTGTCCCTCAGCATTTCAGCTCAAGGCGAGCGCTCTACCGCTTGAGTCACAGCACCACTTCAGGTTTTCTAGTGGTTTTATTGGAGATAAGAGTCTCACGGACTTTCCTGCCTGGGCTGGTTTTGAACTGTGATCCTCAGATCTCAACCTCCTGAGTAGCTAGGATTACAGGCGTGAGCCACCGGCGCCCAGCTTTTTTCTTCCTTATTATGTAGTCTCCTTACAGACAAAACAGTATACTTTTCCCACCTAAACATAATTGGAAATTTATCTTGAGATTAAGTATAAGAAAAGAATTCCCTAAAACATGAATGAAAATATAAATAAATGCTTTGTGTATTAATTTAATTGACCATGAACTTTTCATAAGTACTAGAGGTGATGGCTTTTAAAAAGGATAAGTAAAGCCAGTCTAGGCTCTTGCCTACCTACTCAGGAGGCTGAGATCTGAGGATCATAGTTCAAAGCCAGCCCAGAAAGGAAAGTACATGTTTTTCTTATTTCCAATTAATGAACAAGTAGAGTTGTGAGTGCCAGTCTTGAGTAGAAAAGCTAAGCGAGGTGGTAAGCCCCTGAGTTCAAGCTTCAGTGCTGGCACACACACATACACAAATCTCTGAATTAACTTCATCAACATGTATTAAAGATTCAAATTCAAAAACAGAGGTAGAAAGCTTCATGAAGTTACACCTAGCCTAGAGTCTATAATCCAATAAATGACACAAATCCAAATGCTCAAGCTTGGTGCATCAATAGCAATACTCATCCTAAAAGCAAATGTTTTCACCAAATTTTCATTGCAGAGAAGATGAAGTGATGCAGAAAAGCAAAAATGTTCAGAGCTTATGTTGGTAATTTTATACCAAAATGCCTAATAATGGACATTTTAAGAGATGTACAGAAACTGCATAAACAATGTTCTGGCTCCCAGCACTGTTAGCTCAGGTAGCAGTGGGCCTGTGGCTGAGGGATTTCTGACTACCTGGCAAAGGACTATTTCAAACTCACTGTTGTTTGTCTGGCCTTCAACACAATGCCTATTTTGTTTCTGCTTATCACTTTGGTGCAGGGGATTGAACCCAGAGCCTCACACATGCTTAGTACCCTGCTCGGCCCCATCTGTTTTATTGCTCATTTATCGAATGCTCCTCTGTTGAATCATTCCACTGGGACAGTTGTCCTAGATCCAGGATCTAGGACAAACTGCAGGGATAATCTTTATCTATTACCAAGGTCAATGACACAAACTGGCCTCCAGGAGGGGGAGGAGCTGTCTTCAAATGAGGAGGGAAAGGATGGTTGCTTTTGGAAGAAATTTACTTGACTAGGATAAAGTAGTAGGAAATGGAATCAGGATCTGGGGATTTTGTTCTTTCACTTGTTTTGACCTCCTCTAAGCTCAGGAGCAAGGAGCTAGGCTAGCTAGCTGCTGGCAGGTTTTGAGTGCGAAGGACTTGTAGCCCTGGGTTTAATTGTCTCAGAGAACAATCCAGAAGCATAGGTTTGGACAGAACAGTGGGGTGTCGGTACATCACCAGTATCAGGGTGGTGCTAACCCCGTGTTTGCCCTTTTGCTGGTGTGGTTAGTAAACTCCCTGTGGAGGAGAGGTTGAGAATTTCAATCAAAGTGAACTAAAGAATTAGGGAGAGCCGGGTGAGGCAGTACCCTGGAGATTGGCTCAACTTTTCCCTCCAAGAGGCAGTCTACTAAAACAATGACACTGGAAAAACCCAAGTTTAGAATACATACATCTAAACAGAACATTAACTGGAAGTAAAGGTGTTGAATTTGTAACTTACTGAAGACAATGCTATCTTCTATTTGTAGGATTCTGTAACTTAGGTCCTAATAGCCTTAGGTAGGCAGACCTTATTGGGTGAAGGGGGCAGTCTTACTTAATTTCATTTCTGTCCTTGACATAATTTTATATTCAGTTTTGTTTAGAAATCTTTTATGATTTCAAAAATATCTGAGAAAGATAGAGGAGAGTGGAGGAGGCAGAGAGGAAGAGGAAGAAAAGGAAAGAGAGAGGAAGATTAATGGATTGATTGCTCCCAGAGAATTGTAAGCCAAGCATTTCTATTGAGAAAATATTTTGAAGTAGACTAGAAGGTAATGCATATAAGTAAATCAAAAAGAAAAAAAATAGTGAGAATGGCTATACTTCTCTTGGTAAAAGTGAAAGATTTTTATCATTTTCTATACAGGGAATTGAAACTTTTTTTTGGTGAAAACTCCAAAAGTATAACGACACATAGATATATTTCATGGCAAACTTAGTTGTAGCACTTCAGTATGTATCCAGAGTATCTCAGATACTCGGAAAGAAATGAATGTTCTAATGCCAGATTTATATGACATATAATACATAATTTATCATTATAAAATTATCAAATAGCTGTGGACAGTATTGATTTTTTGCTCCTTATATTTGAGCTCATTTATAGCTTATTTTCTTGCTCTTCTTGTTCTATTTTTTTTTTTTTTGTTTCTAGTATTAAAAGCAAAGGGGCTAGGAAGGTGGCTCAGTGGTAGAGTGCTTGCCTTGCATGCATGAGGCCCTGGGTTCCATTCCCCAGCACCACATAAGCAAAAAAGGAAAAAAAAGCGGGAAGTGGTGCTGTGGCTCAAGTGGTAGAGTGCTAGCCTTGAGCTGAAGAGCTGAGGGACAGCGCCCAGGCCCAGAGTTCAGGCCCCACGACCGGACCCCCCAAAAATAAATAAATAAATAAAAGCAAAGAAGTCTTCTCCATATGTGTTGATGTATAGAAATGAGGCAACTGAAGTGGATTACCACAAAGTTTGGGACAGGCATGAAGTCCTTACGAAAAACAAACATTTCTAATCCTTTTTGGATCCCTAGAATATAATCATCAGTATGACTTATCTCCATTGTTCTTTCTTGGGTCTACTTGTTTCCCTCTATTATGGTGTTTTGTAATGTAGCTGTCTTCTCATTGAATCTTTTCTATGTGTTAGCTTTGGCCTTGATTAACCATTCTTCTAAATTTCAATATAATAAGTATGATGCAAGGGGAAACATATATCTATCTATCTATCTTATATATATATATATTCATGCTCCTTTATTTTTTTATTTTTATTTTTTTTGTCGGTCGTGGGGCCTGAACTCTGGGCCTGGGCGCTGTCCCTCAGTTCTTCAGCTCAAGGCAAGCGCTCTACCACTTGAGCCACAGCGCCACTTCCAGCTTTTTTCTTTTTGCTTATGTGGTGCTGAGGAATCGAACCCAGGGCCTCAGGCATGCAAAGCAAGCACTCTACCACTGAGCCACCTTCCCAGCCCTCGTGCTCCTTTAAATGTTTTTTTTTTTTTTCTCCTTTAAATGTTACATTCCATTTTATGTCTGGCTGTGAGTTTGGTCACCTCTCATATTGCGCAAAGAATGGAGGTATGCAGTCTTTCTAAGGCTGCTTATGAAGCACCACAAATCAAGTGCCTTAAGAAAGTTAAATTTTATTATTTGTAATTCTGTGGCAGACAGAGATGTAAAGTCAGGGTGTGGACAGGGCTATTCTGCCAAAGGACTCTTTAATGGGGAATCTTCCTTCCTTCTTGTTTCCATTGACTGCTGCAAGTCATTGTGTTCCATGGTTTATTGGTGCATTGCTCCATTTTCTCTTCCTCTATCTTTATGTTGCCTTCTTCCCTCTGTGTATTTGAGTCCAAATTTTTCTCTCTCAATGAGGACATTGGTTCAACTTAAATCCAGTATGACCTCACCTAAACTTGATAAGCTCAGCAAATACTCTATTTCCCTATAAGGTCCCGTTCCTCAGGCTCCTGATAGGAATAGATTTGTGGAAACACAAATCTGTCCAGTGAGCTGCTTTGAACAACTCTCCTTCAGTCATGAAATCACCATTCTGACTCGTTTCTGTCATTTTCTTTCCCCTCTTGGCTTTTAAGGAGAATGTCATGCACCTGGGCCACTGGCTTTTCTTTAATTTCTTTAATTCCATCCCATGCACATCCTGGCTCTGTCTTTATTCTCACAGATGTGGATATATGATAGCCCACCAAATCATCCAAAAAATTAATCCAAAGATCCTTGAAGTCAGGCCCTTATGAATATAGGTATTTTTGTTCTTGACCCTCTCTTCAGATAGGACTAATGACCTGGATTTTTTTAGTCTCTGTTTGTGTAGCACAGATACCTGTCACTTGCCTATCATTTCTTAGGAGAATGCCTTTGCACACTTCCAGCCTATTGGGGAATTACCAGGTAACATCAAGCCAGGCTCTCTTTTTATATGCCAGCCTCTTGTAAGCAACTCTGGCTACTTTCAGAAACCTGTATCACTCTCTACTTCCTTGTCCTCTTTGCTCTGAAAGCTTCTGCTCAAAACACCCTCAGCATCATTAGTACATTTTTCACAGATGTTCCAGAAATAAGATCTATACTGCAGGGAATAGTTTACTTGGTATGAGTTGGACTATACCATAATCTGATCTCTTAGTTACCATTTCACATTCCACATCTCCCACAGGAGGGTCTTTCCTGGCAACTTCTCTCAGAGACCTCAGACATAGGGACTGCTCTTTTACATGATGGTGGAAAACTGCCCCATCTTATGAGACACTTCTCAAGGTTTTGTAGAACAAAAAGATTTTATTTTTTTAGGCTAACAGAAATAAAAATGTATTAAAATATAATTCAAGGTGGGTGTCAGTGGTTCATTCCTGTAATTCTAACTGAGGCTGAGATCTGAGGATCTTGGTTGCAACTAGCCTAGGCAGGAAAGGCTGTGAGACTCTTATTTCTTAGTAACCACCAAAAAGCCAGAAGTAGATCTGTAGCTTTAATGGTCACTGCTAGCCTTGAGCACAAAAGCTCAGGGACAATGCCTCGGCCCTGAAGTTCTAGCTCCATTACCAGCACTATGTATGTATGCATGCATGCATGCATGTATGTATGTATATATGTATGTATATATATGTGTGTATCTGTCTGTCTTTCCATCCATATCCATAACCATATCTATATGTCAATATCTATATATTTTGTTATGTAAGCATCCTCATTTATTAGGTTGGAAATTGATTCTCTTATAGCTCTTTGGCTTCTGTTTAACATTAACTGCTACTTCCTCAAGTATTCTTCTGAAGACTGCTTCTTGTGAGAGGATAAGGGCAGGAAGGTGTCTTAGCTGGGTGGGTTCCCTTCCCTTTCCTTCCTGCTGGTCCTAGTGGTCTTTGATCACATCTGTTTGCTCACATATGGTATTGGTTTATAGAATAAATTTTCAGGAAAATGCAGAGGGTAAAGAAATGACGAAATTCAGATGATCATAGGTTAAGACAGATAAACTTTGTTGGCTGTGGTCCTATTTGGCTGTTTTATTGCTGGTTTGTTTTTATTATAAAGTTCGTTTATTAAAAACACACGCACACAAAAGCCAGAGGATTGAACATATATAAGAGATTCATTATTGTGTGTTTTTAACTTGAGTTTAAAAACTCATGGCTTGTTTTAGACAACACAAAATGAGGATTAGCAGAGTTGTTTTATGAAAAAACTGTAATTATATAAGCTATTATAGCAACAGTATTTAATTCTTCCTTGTTATGAATTTAGTGGATGACTCTGCTTCCTGCTGATAAGGTAGCACTTCCTTCCATCTGAGGACTAGGATTTTAGAGGAAAAGAAAATCAAACAGATTATCAGTCACCAGCAAGAGTTTTGTAAAGATTAAGTAAAACTGAAAATCATCTTATTCTCTTCAAAAACCTTTTATTCCAATTCAGCTGATAGCTAATGGGGTCCTGTTAGTTTTTTTTTTTTTTGTCAGATTTGCCTCAAAGTCAATAAAAAAGATTTCTGCCTTATTTTTTGCTTTTTCCAGTTGCTGTGGTGATTTTCTTGTTAGTTGATGAGAGGGCAGTAATAAAACTAATATTTAATATTATATTTCCACTGCCCTGGGGCCCATATGATCATATAGAGTGAAGAGAACATAACTACAGATGGTGTTTGGTGTGTGTGTGTGTGTGTGTGTGTGTGTGTGTGTGTGTGTGTGTGTGTGTGACAACTGAGCTACTATACGTATATAGTTGTCTGGCACTGGACCGATGTCCCCAGCCTGGAACTTTTGTTGAATTGTTTTGACGCTAGAGTCTAATGGACTTTCCTTCCCCAGATGGCTTTGAACTGCCATCCTCCAGAGTTCAGCTTCCTGTGTTGCTAGGATTACATGTGTAAGACACTGGCTCCAAGATTTTGGACTGTCTTTAAAGATAAACTTAGAACCCAAGTGCAGTATCACCACGACAAAACAAGACAAACAGAAATGTTGTAGTACAACCATTGTTGTTGTAGATCTACCCATATCTTACCTCTTCTGTCATTATTTGTGATGTTTTTAGCCAATAACTCCTTTGCTATCTCCAGATCTTTCCCTAATCTTGCCCCATGTCTTGTTCAAATATAATACACAGCACGTGTAGAGGAAATATAACTAATACATTTGCCTTATTTTGATTGTTTCATTTAATTGATATAATGACTCCTGGAGGTAAGAATTAATACTGATAAAGATGAACTGGAGATTACCCATGTTATATAGTATCCCAGCTTATACGGGATCGGTATCATTTTACTCCATAGCCTGTGTTGTATCTGGCATGCTAGAAGCTTCCTGAAAGTTTTTTTTTCTATATAACATACATTAAGTAATTTTGAAATCATGACACTGTTATGAAAACCTTCATGCTAATTTGATATATACAGCTACTAAGATTATTTCTTTTAAATTTGTGACTGCATTCATCATGCCATTATTCTCTCTTTGGTAGTGCTTTCATCCTCAGTCATTTTCTTTCTGTTGATGCCTGAAATGTTTCTAAATAACTTCCATCTACTTTAGATTCTCTATTTCCTTTACATTTGATTATTTATGCATCTGCTTGGGTACAGTGGTGACAGAGAGGATATCAGTAATCTACATATCACATCCTATATACCTGCTATGTCATCCTTTGTTACCTCCTGTTTTATCCTATGTTACATGAGGGTTTTTTTCCCCTGCATTGGGAGACATTAAATCTCCCTGTTTCTGCAGTACTGCTTCGCTTATGACAAATGCTCTATAAATAACATTAGATAATTAATTTACATTTCTCAAAATTTAGGACCACAGAAATGCAGTTACATGTCTATTGCCATTATCACCATTAACTTGATTTCCTAGCAGTTATAGTTTTAACCATAAATGCTACTAAAGTTCATATTATACTTTGAATCTAATAAAAATATTCAATTAAACTTGCTACCTTGAGACACATGAAACTTTACTTGTGCTGATAAATGTGAGTTTGTCGATACAAATAGGGAAAGACAGTGTGGTCATGCAGAAGACAAAGAAGCTGTTCAAGTTTGAAATCTCTTTGAATTTTTCTTTTTCTCTTCATGCTCTCACTGCGTGCGTGTGCGCACACACACATACACATACATGTACAAAAGGTATTGTTGAGAACAGAATATAACATACCTAAATACAAACATTAAATCTTTGAAGTAAGAATTTTTGTGTCTATGGAGCTATAGCTGTAATTTTTCAAAGCAGAATTCAATTCCAAAATTCTGATAGTATTCCTTTCAGACTACATTGCTTAGCTTCATGACATTAGAAATTATTTACAAGAAAACCTAAAGTAATTGGAAAAGACCATGGAAAATGTTACAGTTTTTTTTATGAGTCAACTATGATTTAAAAAAAGAAAGAAGTTGGCTGGTGAACTGAAGCAAAATTAAGAATCCAGAGATGGAGAACCCTAAACTTCTAATTTTTTTTTGATCTCTATTACCTTTTTTCCTTGGATTATTTGTGGATTTTTTTAAAGTTTGTATTTATTTATTTATTTTTTGGTTGGTCATGGGGCCTGAACTCTGGGCCTGGCCGCTGTCCCTCAGCTCTTCAGCTTAAGGCAAACGCACTACCGCTTGAGCCACAGCACCACTAACAGCTTTTTCTGCTTATGTGGTGCTGAGGAATCAAACCCAGGACATGAATACATACAAAGCAAGCACTGTACCACTGAGCCACCTTCCCAGCCCAGTTTGTATTTTCTTTAAGTAGTTCTACATAGGAGTTGCCATTCAACAGAGCCCTTTATCAATACAGGGCCTCTTGGTCACTGTCAACTCTTTTAAGGATTATTTAACCAAGGAACCCACGAGCTGAAAATGTAAATAGAATGACTTTACTTCCTCATAAGTGTAATTTAGGAAAAGGTGCCCCATCATAACACATGTATTGGCCATTGTGTTACCCAAGTTAAGGACAGATTCTTTTCTGGAATATACTATAAGTGGCACCCCTTCAAGTGGGCCATTGGTACTGAAGAGCTTCATAGCCTGCAGTGTTTTGGGCTTCAGGACAACTATTTTCTAATCTTTTATGGCCTTTGTTTTTGAACATTCTCACAGACTGGAAACAATGTTAACACATTCAGTTTTAAGTAGCAGGCTTTTGCAGAGATCTAGGCCAGTAATGAGAGAAGTGATATAGTAGAACCAATGGGATATACTGGCTGCCCTGAATAGCAGATTTAAAGTCTGGAAACCTAAGGTTTGTAAGCAGAAACACAAGACAAGCAACTCAAGAAGAACATAGCACTTTGAACTAGAATTAGGCTTCTTTGTGAAATCATGATTCTTTTTAGAGCTTTCTTTGGCTTTTGCTTTTTTAGCTAAGTGAGAATTTTACATGAAAAAAGATTTTTTAACTTTTAACTAAAATATTTTTTTGTTTCTATGAATTTGGTATACAGAGGGGTTATAGTTACATAAGTCAGATAAAGAGTACATTTCTTTTTGGACAATTCCACCTCTTCCCTTATTCCCAGTACGTTATCTCCCTTTACAGATGGAATTTGCAGATCTTTAAATTGCTTACCAATATCTAATCCAAATGCTAAGATGTTTTTCTATTGTTATATATGTTTTTCCATTGTATAGGGTATAAGAATAAGCCACAAGTCTGAATATCTTCATTAAAAAAGAAATTAGTTTTTTCTCCAATATTTTTTTAATCTCTAATTGGTTCATGTCAAGGCCTCATTACTCTTTGTGGCATGATATTTTAACCTTTACAAACACTTGCTTCTGTTTCTTTCCTCAGTTAGAACATCTGTTGCTTTTGGTTTTCATTTTAGATACAAATTTATGGGATCAGTACCTATATGATGAATAAAAATACTAAAAGTTTCGATGTGGTGAGAATTAGGACAAATAATGTAATCAATGTTTCTTAAAAATGAACATTAAATTATGATTGATTTTTCTCTATATATGGTTTCTCTCTATATATGGTGTTCCTTTTCTTTTTCTTTTTTGTTTTTTTGTTTTTTTTTTTGTGCTGGTCTTGGGGTTTGAATTCAAGGCCTGGACACTGTCCATGATTTTTTGTGCTCAAGGCTAGTGGTCTACTTCTGGCTTAAAAAAAGGCTGGGGGCAATTAATTGGAGATAAGCCTCTCAAGGACTTTCCTGCCTGGGCTGGCTTTGAACTACAATCTTCAGATGTCAACCTCCTGAATAGCTAGGATGATAGCCACTGGTGCCTGGCTATATTTATTTATTTTTATGCTAGGGATTGAACCTAGGATTTGTGCAATCTTTCTCTCTCTCTCTCTCTCTCTCTCTCTCTCTCTTATCCTTTTGTCATTGTTTTATTTTTATATTTTATAACTGCACGATTAAAGTTCATTATGACTTTTCTCCTAAACCAGCATCGTGTATTTTCAGTTAGCTCTTGTGGGTTGAGTTTTGGAAGTTGTTCCAGGTGCTGCCTCACACTGGGAACTGACTCAGCTTTGCTGTTTTACCAGGTTGTGGTGGGGAGTTGTCGGGAGCCTCAGGTACCTTCAGCAGCCCCGGGTACCCTCAGAATTACCCACACAACAAGGAATGCCTCTGGTACCTCACCACCGAACCAGGGAGTAGCATCCAGCTCACCATTCATGACATCGATATGGAATTTTACAGAGATTGCCTATATGATGCCTTGGAGGTAAGAAGCAAGGCTGCTGTTCGGGACTCTATGACATTTGGGGTAAAACTGGAAACCACTCAGTCTGCAGCCCTGTTCTGTGCTTAGATATCCTAATGAATATCAGCCCTTCATGAGAAATGTTAACAGATGTTTGGGACTGATACTTGAGATTGGCTTTCTCTCCAACAGGGCCAGAAGGCCTTGGCTGTAGGCAGTTCAGTTAGGAGGTGAGGGGAGCAGGCAGGCATAGGGAGGTGGGGGAGGGAGCATGAGGCAGGGAGAGAAGGTGCCCCTCTGGGCAGACAGACTTAGTCTTCTGTGAGACTCAGGATCTTCCTCTGAAGGAATGGAAGAAGCTTCAGGCCCTAATTCTGGTCCCAAATGGTGAGTACTTTGCTGGGGAGCATTAGCATCCAGTGCTTCCAGTTGGAGAAAACTCTTGAGAAAACATTGGGAGGGACCATGTAAAGAGAGATGCTGCCTGCAAACACTGCAGGTGGCTTGTTTGTTTGTTTGTTTGTTTTGGAGCTGCTGTGGATAGAACTTCAGTCTTATAGAGGCTGGTAGATGCAGAGCTGGCCAAGAGCTCTACCATTGGGTTATGCACCAACTCTTTTTTTTTTTTTTTTATTGGTTTCTTTTGAGACAGAGTCTCATTATTTTGAACTGCACTGTCCTGAAACTTGAAATCTTCCTACCTTCAGCTTCCTGAATAGCTGGGCTTACAGCTTAATGATTTTCTTTTTCTTTTTTTGCCAGTTATGGGGCTTGAACTCTGGGCCTGGGCGCTGTCCCTCAGCTCTTCAGCTCAAGGCAAGCACTCTATCACTTGAGCCACAGCGCCACTTCTGGATTTTTCTGCTTATGTGGTGCTGAGGAATTGAATCCAGGGCCTCATGCATGCAAGGCAAGCACTCTACCACTGAGCCACTTTCCCAGCCCAGCTTAATGCTTTTCCATAGTCACTTAGTGTGCTGAATTTTAAAGATGAGAACTTTTCCAATTCTACTGATAAGAAGGCACCTTAGTAAAATCCTTGAGAACTTTAGAAACATTTATTAATCTTCACTTTTTTATTGCAAGACTCTAGTTATTAGCCTATGTGGATGTGTCTTCATTTGTATCTTCTGAACTTTGCAAAATTAATGACTTCTAATTCCACACAAAATCACATATTTTGAAAAGGATTTAACATTTATTCCAGAAAGCTGGGGGTGTTCTTTTGGTTCGTTTTGCCACTATATCCTAAGTACTTAGCAAAGTGCTAACATACAATGCAATTTGGGAACTGAATGGAAGCATGCAAACCTCTGGCTGACAATAGGACATCATGCAAATGACTAGTGGTTTCACAGTGGAATTTTTACAACCATACACTCATGTGCATGTGAATAAGTAAGAGAAGGATTTTGTCCCTGTATTATAGTTTGGAGCCACACTCACATTCTTGGGCTTTTCCATGACCACTGGAGGGTGAGAAGTGAACCCAGTCACAGATCCATAAACCAGTGTGAAACCATGTATGTGTGCAGATTGAAATGAGCAAGGAAGACTTTGTAGGAAACTGTGACACTTACAAACTTTGATTCCAAAACAAGTGCTTACCCTGAGAGTAAATGGGGTTCTAAAACCATCTTTTCAGTGGGTGGATGAGGAGTCCCTAGCAATTACCTTCAGTACCTCAAGCCTGTGTAGAAAGGGAGAAAGCTACAGGAAATGAAATCAGAGACTGAGCTAGAAAAGCCCTGGGTTCCATCCATCCTTATCTTCATGGTAGGCCTGCTGCCAAGTCATGCTTCCATCTCCGAAGAGGAAGAGGGCATGGGAGAGAAGAAGGCACCTCCTGAAACTTACCTTCGCAGTGTGAAGTGGGACTAACTCTCACTCTGGGAATGCCCAAATGCCTTCTCTTGCCATCATGGATATTACTTGTTTGCATAAAACCCCTTGACACTTACCCAGGGCTGGCAGCAGCTCTTCTCCAGTAGGGTGCGATGTTCCAGCTCTTCATTTTCATATTCCCAAGTGCCTGTGATTCGTGCCCAGTTGGCAAAATGTAAATGGGCTCATTGTGCTTTGGGTTTTATCGCACTTACTACCGCAGAAAGCAGAGAGACAGAGCTTGTTCCTTGCAAACAGGTTTTAAAACTGAGAGACCGAAAGCAGGGGTCCCAGGCAGCCACAAGCAGCCAGAGGGCTACCATGCCTGCTCAGAGATGTCTCTAAGAAGAGATGGTGGGCAGTGCTGGAGGTCCGTTTGTACTAGAGCAAGCTGACATTAGAGTGGTT
This sequence comes from Dipodomys ordii, assembly GCF_000151885.1. Lineage (NCBI taxonomy): Eukaryota > Metazoa > Chordata > Mammalia > Rodentia > Heteromyidae > Dipodomys > Dipodomys ordii. The sequence continues at coordinate 14,458,154 of NW_012267240.1, forward strand.
CCTTCATTCCATCACCAGTGGGGAGAGGCAGAGGAGTCTTTGAGAATCTTAACTATTGAGGGAAGAATTTCTTTTCTTCTTCTTCTTCTTAAGCCTGAAAAGATCAACTGTTTGACTTTTTGCTCATCAACTTTAATTCACTTCTCAGTCAATGCCCAGCTCAAAAGCAGAGAGCTCTGTTATCTGGTTGGGCTAAATGATGATAAAGTGATTTTTTCCCCCCATCCCTCTGTCCTTAGCCACTGATGATGTGTTGGCAGTAGGTTTCAAATCTGCTTCCCCCTGGTGGGTGTGCTGGGGTAACACCAGGGTAGGGAATGGCCGGTCCCTGGGCCATCTATGGTCCCAGAACCTTCTGGTACATGGGCAGGATAGACACATACTGTACTTCTTGCTTGCCATGGCCAGTTGGCCTTTTTTCTTTTTAAAATAATTTTGTATGGTATCATTCACATGGCCCTCGGCAGATAAAAGGTTCCCCAACCCTTGTAGAAACATGGCTGACTGGTATTTCTTGTTACATGAAATGTAGCTTTGTAGATTCTTACTATCATCAGCAATTGGACTTCCTGGGAACCACATAACTGAACCAGAAGCCATGTTTTTTTCCCTACCAAAAAAAAAAAAATCAGTGTCCAGAAAGTGACCAGTTGCCTAAAGCCATGTGGTTAACTCATAACCCTGGAATGCTGACTTGATCCTGCCAATCAATGGAGCCAACAGAGCAGAAAGAAACGTTCAAAACAGATTAAAAGCATAGTCTTTGAAATGTTCTCCCTGCCGAGCCATTCGCTAAAAGCCTCACTTTTATCTCTGATCATCAGGCCAGTTCTTCCTTAACCAGAGATGAGTCATAAACTGTGGTGGATGAAACCACACCCTGAAATTCTTTCCATCTTTTTTTTTTCTTTTTCAAACATATGTGTGATTGGCTTTATTGGTGGAAGCCAGAATCACCGTTCTTTTGTGTGGGCCATGGAAATACTGGGCTGATTTCACTTCAGTCTCCCCTGAGAGAGCCTGAAATTGGTTTCAGGCAGGAAAGGAAGTGCCCACCCAGGTGCCATTAGCCAGGACAATTGCGTGGAGTGAGCAGCTGGGCAGGACTGGTTGTTTGTGCACTGGGCCCAGTGGGAAGGGGAGCAGAAATGTCGCAAGTGGCAGTGTTTATTCTTCTGCAGGCTCCCAGGCCCAGGCAGCTCATACCCATTATGTTTGTGACCTCAACGGGATGCCTGAGCAGGGGAACAAAGAACATTTTGCCGACGTGTGGATTTTCTTTGTTAGCTCTCGGTTCCTGGGCACAGTGTTCCCTCTCAAAGTGTGTGCTTCTTTCGGGACTTTGGTGATTAGGAGCACATGTCCTTTGGCTGCAAGCTCTGGGGACTGAAAATGTGAAACAGGGCTTCCCAAACAAGAAGCGATCTTGGTCCATCCATTGCATATGTGTACGTGTAAAAGGGCCACAGGAGCCCTTTCCTGAAGTCTGGCTTTTGATGGCTCCTTGGGGGGTAAGGGGCACACAAACATCAGCTCCTCCTAATGAAAATAAACCCGGAGCTCTGGGCCTGCTTCATTCCTTTGCAATTATAGTCCCTGTGCTAGGCCCTCTGAAACAGCACTTCCATTCATTTTGGCCTTCCCAGAAGGACTGTAGGGGAACTAATGAGACAAAGACATCATTATAGATTCAAGTCATATACTCCTCCCCTTTTAAAGGAAGCTTCTTGTTCTTAATCTCTCTGGAGAGAGAGCACTTGAGTAAATTCCCTCTCTGTCATTGAGGGCCTCTGGGTGGGCCAAGGAGCTGGGGGGGGGGTAGGGGGGGGGGGGGGGGGGTGGGGGGGGGGGGGGGGGAGGGGGGGAGCGGGCGGGGTTGTTGAGGAATTGTAAGGCCTTGAAGGGGCCCAGCTGGAGAGGCAAGGGCGGAGTTGCTCAGCACAGATCCCACTGAGAGCTGCTTCCTGGGTTTGCACTGAGCCTCCATCTGTTGACCTGAATGGAGGGTAGTGGTGGTTAGGTGTGAAGGGCTGAGATACTAATAGGCTTCATCTACAAAGTCAAATGTGACAACACCCCAAGATCAGTGGGGAGATGGCTATATTCTGTTGGGTTCGGATCGTCCTGTCACCCCCATTCTTTGCACACACTGGAGAAGTAAGGGTGTCCAGGAGAGATTTGGACACTAGTGTTTTAAGGCCAAGGACAGTTCTGCTTAAGGAATATATCATTAAGTTGTTGTCTCGAACTTAGTAAGACATTGGATGCATTTCTAGAGGTTGTATTTGCACTTCTGAAGAAGCAAAAAGCAGTAGATTTGGGGCCTAATCTTATGAAATAATCATTTACAGAGTAGATGCAAATTTATGACTATAACTAGAGAATTAATAGAACTCTGCTTTTAGAAACAGAATGGATTTTCTTTTCAAGCAGGTTCTTCCCATGTAGCCCAGGCTATTTTTGAACTCACAAACTTACAATCTTCCTACCTCAGGCTTCTGAGTGCTGAAATTACAGGTCAACACTTAAATTCAGTCTACCTCTACAATTATCTGCTGAACAAGCAGGTATTTCATGGGTGATTGAACTCAGCTCACGTTCATCATTTATAACCACATAGGAAAGCAATCTCTAACTGTCATAAATTCCAAGAGTTGGTTGTAAAAAGGAGGGGTTCAAATTGCTTAAATATATCTTTTGATTGATGTTTGTTTGTGTTTTTTTCTGTATCTAATCTTAGATCTATGGAGGTCCTGATTTCCACTCTCCCAGAATAGCCCAGTTGTGTGATCGGGGATCTAGGACTCCACTGCAGGTCACCAGCTCTGGCAATAAACTATCAGTCCTATTTAGGACAGACTACAGGGAAAATGGGAGAGGCTTCAATGCCTCATGGCAAGCAGTCCCAGGAGGTAAGTGAAAACAAGGGGTATCCTCAAAGTACTTAGGCCAGGCCTTGGTTAAATTTCATGAAGTAATTGGGCAGAGGTATAAACTCTGATGACTTTGTGACTTCTCAAGTGGCTAATTCTGCTTTCACATATACTTTTCATTTTTAAAAAGTGGTAGAGTTGTGCCGGGCGCTGGTGGCTCACGCCTGTAATCCTAGCTACTCAGGAGGCTCAGATCTGAGGATCGAGGTTCAAAGCCAGCCCGGGCAGGAGAGACAATGAGACTCCTATCTCCAATAAACCACCAGAAAACCGGAAGTGGCGCTGTAGCTCAAGTGGTAGAGTGCTCGCCTTGAGCTGAAGAGCTGAGGGACAGCGCCCAGGCCCAGAGTTCAAGCCCCACGGCCGACCAAAAAAAAAAAAAAAGTGGTAGAGTTTAAGTTTCAAAACAGATGAAAGTATGCTAGCCCATGGTGAGAGTAGAATTCAGGGTGATTTTGTGTATTCCATTACTATTCTCCAACCTCAGATTTAGGCCTCACTACATGGTAAATTACTTCATGTACTACCATAGGATCTTTGGATTGTTGACCAATGCCAAAATTGTAAGCATTAGCCAGGCACCCGTGCCTCATGCCTTTAATCCTAGCTACTTAGAAGGCTTAAATCTGAGGATCATGGTTCAAAGCTAGCCTGGGCAGAAAAGCCCCAATGAAACTCTTATCTCCAACCTCAATCCTCAGATCTCAGCCTCCTGAGTAGGTAGGATTACAGGTGTGAGCCACCAATACCTTTATTATAAAGGTCTTGTGCCAAGGAGTTACAGTTACACAAATCAGGTAAAGAGTACATTTCTTTTTGAACAATGTCACCCCTACGCTCTCTGCCCATTCCTGCCCCACGATTCCCATTAAACATGTTTTTGCACGTGAGACTTATCTCATTTAATACTTATGATTAGTCTATGAGGGAAATTTGTTTTGTATGGTCATCTTACAAGTAAACGAATAGAAACTAAGAGAAGTCAGTGGCTTGTCCAAAGTTCCACAGCTTAGAAATACCAACTCAGAGATGTGATACCAGGCCACCCCGGTCCCTACTTCTTCAACTCCAAGGTAACATGGTAGCTACTTGAGATCTCTTAACATTAGTTATATATGAATTTGCATATGCATAATGTTTAGATTACCCCTCTACATTCTCTATAATTAGAAGATAGTTTTAAAGTTTTCCTATTATTGGTTTATATTATGTTAAAACAAGGAGGAGTGGTGGCTCAGAAAAAAAGTCATTGCAGTAATGTGTTTGTCTATAGTTCATAAATTAAAATATCAATCTAAGTAATTGTATCTAGAATGTTAAATTGATAAACATCAGATTGTTATTTATAAAATCATATATTGTAGTTTATCAAATATTATGATGGAGATGATTATTCTTCAGTATGAGATATTTTATAGAACAACAAAGACATTGTATGGCTTTGTGAAACCATAACTTCACTTTCACTCATTTTGGTCATTTCAATCATTTTGGTCATCAGTATTTAAAGTGTTGCAACCTTTTTCCTACTATCCTGTCTGCCTCCTTTTTTTCTGTAGAGATAAGTGAATTAACATGGATATTAAGTTCTTCATGGTTTTAGCATAGACCAATATAATAGACTCGTTTTGACATTTGTCTCTGTGTAATGGCATAGTTTACCCATCAGTGACTTTTCCACTTGCAGGTTGTGGTGGCATTTTCCAGGCACCCAATGGAGAGATCCATTCTCCAAATTACCCCAATTACTACAGAAGTAACACCGACTGTTCTTGGGTTATTCAAGTTGAACAGCATCATCGTGTTCTCTTGAACTTCACTGACATTGACCTTGAACCTCCAGACTCTTGTATTATGGTAAGTGACACAAATTTCAGACATTGTCACCAGTCAAACCGGAGTCAACACATATGAGCCCATCTTGTCAGTGTACTTGTTATGTGTGTTTTCAACCCCAAAGTACAGGAAAGGCAACTCCTAGCAACATTATTTTGCACTTTGTCTAGAAACAAAGCAGGAGGTAGATAATATCATAGTTTGTTTAGCAACTCAGTTTTTCCTTGACCATTATTAGCTTTCATTATGTTTATTTCATTGTGAAAAATAACCATAACAGTTTTGTGTTTTTGAACACCGTATCTGAATCTGTATCTGAAGAAAGAAGCAAGGAACAGCATCAGTTATTTCTAGTGTGTGTGTGTGTGTGTGTGTGTGTGTGTGTGTGTGTGCGCGCGTGCACACACATGCTTAATCAGAGTAGGTTGGGAAACAGGTGTGGAGAAGGGATATATATGACTGATAGATGAAAAAGAGATTCTACTATTACCAATGAGCTTAATGTATTAATAGCTGAAACATATGCTTTGTGCTTCACGTAAAAGAATTGAATGAGCTTTATTTTTTTCTTTTTCAATTGATTTTTTTTTGCTTGTTGAAATACATTTGTTTTTGTAGGCATTTCATTCAAATAGAAACACGATTCTCTGGGTTAATGGATCTTTCTATTTTAGCACCCTGACTGTTTCTTATACAAACTTCAGTTGGCTAGTTTCTTTTAAATCGAACTCAAGAAAACTAAAGAGGTTTGTTTTTTTCCCAATCTTTTCCTGTTTAATGGTATTTGTGTCAAGTATCATTTTTATAAGATTGCATCATTAATAAATGATTGGTTGACTTTTTATGATGCATTCACCTTCCACATGAGCCTTTAGTGTCTGAGGTAGCAAAACACTGACTCAGGTGTAGAACAGCTACTTCTCCTAATGTGGAATTGGATCCACTGTCCTGGATCAGCAGGGTGCTGGTGGCTCACCTTTAATCCTAGCTACTCAGGCTAGAGGTTGAGATCTGAGGATGGAGGCTCAAAGGCAGCCTGAGCAGGCAAGTCTACAAGACCATGATCTCCCGTTAACTGCCAGAAAACAGGAAGTTGAGCTGTGGTTCACAGTGACAGAGCACTAATCTTGAGCAGAAGGATCTCAGGGTCAGGGTCCAGGACCTGAGTTTAAGCTCTATCACTTACAAAAAAAATCTTGATGATATTTAAATCATTAAATTTCAAAATGTGGCAAAGAATTCACAAAGATAGTATGAAACTTCCCCGTTGATATCTGAGAGAGATGTGAACACTGTTTTGATACATGGAGTATCTACTAATCCAGATCACAGAGGATCTGAGAGTCTTTCAGGAACATGAGGACAAAACCATGAGTCTAGGCCTAATTAGGTGGAAAGTTCTGGTAAATCATATATAAAGAGTAAGGAGGGGCTGGGAAGGTGGCTCAGAGGTAGAGCGCTTGCCTTGCATGCCTGAGGCCCTGGTTCGATTCCTCAGCACCACATAAGAAAAAAGAAAAAAGCCGGAAGTGGCGCTGTGGCTTAAGTGGTAGAGCGCTAGCCTTGAGCTGAAGAGCTGAGGGACAGCGCCCAGGCCCAGAGTTCAGGCCCCACGACTGGACCCCCCCCCCAAAAAAAAAAGAGTAAGGAAAAAACATTCAAATGTTTTTTTCTTTCTTGTGATTGTTTCTAACATATTTATACATATTTATAAGATGATTTCTTTGTTGCTTTGTATGTCCCTCTCCTACAGTATAACCCCTGCTTTCACTGTATTTGATGTTGTTATAATTTGTGGAGGGGAAGGGAAAAACAAGTCGTTTAAATAGGGATACAGGTGGATCCATTGCAACAATGAGATGTACAAGTCATTATGTCGAAAACAAACTTTACAACTTTGGTAGGGGGGGAGTGTTGGGGGAGGATAGGATTAGAAGGGGAAACAAAGGAGGAGGCTACAATGCTAGATAAGAAATGTACTCATTATCTTGCCCATGTAATTGTAACCCCTCTGTACAGTATTTTCACAAAAAAAAAAAGAGTAAGGAGATGGGCACCAGTGGCTCATGCCTTCAATCCTAACTACTCAGGAGGCTGAGATCTGAGGATCACACTTTGAAGCCAGCCAGGGCAGGAAAGTCCATGAGACTCTTGTCTTCAATAAACTACTTAGAAAAAGCCAGAAGTGCTGTTGTGGCTCAAGTGGAAGAGCGCTAGTCTTGGGCACAAAGGGGCTTAGCTATAGCACCTGGCCCCTGAGTTCAAGCCCCAAGTCTGGCAAAGAAACCCAAAAAACAAGACAAAGCAAAAAACCAGCCTTCATGGAGAAAGCATCCCTGCTCCAAGTCATCTAAGTGGCTCCTACAAATCTCAAGCCATATGTATTAGGACAGTTGTCGAAACCTTTGTGTTTTGAGGAGACATATTGTCTACTGATGCTCAGCAGGCAGTGGGCATTTCTCACAAAGTGGCCTCTCCCCTTGTTCTCCTGCGAAGGACTATAGCTGTACAGCTTCTTTTCTTTGGTAAAGTCCACATTACAGAGCATCTGACCAAGCCAAAGCCTCAATCAAAAGCCTGGCTTTTGTTTCCCCCCTCTTCTTTGGTCATGAGGATGATTTCCCATGTGCCCAGGATACAAATACACTAAGAAATCCACTGCTACATCTCAGCATGCAGCAGGGGTTGGCTTTAACAAACTGCAGCAGGAGAAAACAAACAAAAGGAAGTGAATCTTCAAATAGGCCTCGGTCAGGCCAGGGTGCTGGGAAAGTAAACCCATACATAGGTCCAGCCATAATCATGCTGCTATGAATGATGATGTGAGCAGTGGAAAGAGACAGTGTGGAATACTAGAAGTAATGGGCTTAGGAACCAGAGGGAGGGCCTGCTGAGCCATAATTCTGCCCTCAAGCTCTTCAGTAGCAGAACCTCCTTTGCATCTTTCCAATGGTATCTCCCTAGGACTTGGTGGATTCCATGAGTATTCTATTTAGGATTACTATGACAGTACAGCACCATAATAATCATGAGGAAATAGCAAGAATGATTCATGTGGACCCAGGAGCCAGGAAAACTTTTCCCACTGCAAGTGATACATAAGTGACCAGGATGGGAATCTGCAGGGCAGGACATAGAAAATGACTTTTTGGAATAGAGAAAGCCAGCGTTGTGCCTGACACATACAGGCAGTGGGGGTGGGGGGGCATGGAGGCCACAAGAGACAGATGACTTTCAATCTGGACAAACTCTTTTATGTTCTGGTGAAAACTTTGATATTGTCTTTGTAGGAAACTTACAGTCCATGAAAATGTTCTACAATGCAGAGCTATAACCTTTTCAGAACTGCATTTTACCAAGATTCAGGCAACAGTGTATGTAATGGCTTGACAGAGAAAGAGGCAGGCAAAAGGCTAGAAACTAGGGGGAAAACCTGGATCCGATAAATGTCTTACACTGGGTGTGGGAATGGAAAGAAAGTATATTCTCCGACCAAACTGTTACAGTGGTAGAGTCACTAGGACTCCGAGTCTAATTCCATTGTGAAGGTCATGTGAACCATAGAGGGGAGTGATGACTATTTGCTTGGGAAAAAAAAGATGAATAATGACGGCCTTAGCAGAATAAAGAGGTAGCGTGTGATTGGAAACTTTTGAGTTTAAAAGTCTGTCCAATGGACCTTCAAGAGTTTAGAGTATGAGTTTAGGGTTTGGGATGGAGTATGAGTTGGACATACACACTGGAGGGTAATTTTTGTATATGTAGGTGGTTGTTAATATGATGAGAGTGTATACGGTCACATACAGGAGAATTTCATAGAGTAAGAAGAGCCTTGTATACTCTTGGGGTAGTTGTACCATGTATAGAGCAAAAGAGGGATTAAAGGAAAAGGGAACCTGAAGAGTCCTCTGGGGAGTAGGTGGTGAACCAATGAGAGTGGTCCAACAAAAACTGAGGATGAAAACAGTTGTGGAGAGTGGGTGATGAGAGATGCTACATCCACCAGTGGTCGCCTAGGGTGGAACCAAAGCCACTGGATCTGATAATCCTGTAAGGAACTGGCCTGCTGTGGTAGTGGTGGAAGACTGTAGGTAACAGTGGGTTAAGAGATACAAGACTGCTTGAGAGGGGCTGGGAAGGTGGCTCAGTGGTAGAGCGCTTGCCTTGCATGTCTGAGGCCCTGGGTTCGATTCCTCAGCACCACATAAGCAAAAAGAAAAAAAGCCGGAAGTGGTGCTGTGGCACAAGTGGTAGAGCGCTAGCCTTGAGCT
>NW_012267240.1:14471618-14632793 GCF_000151885.1 Dipodomys ordii
AAGTGGCGCTGTGGCTCAAGTGGTAGAGCACTAGCCTTGAGCTGAAGAGCTGAGGGACAGTGCCCAGGCCCAGAGTTCAGGCCCCATGACCGGACCCCCCTCCCCAAAATAAAAAAGAATCTGCCATTCATCTCACACTACCCTCTATTCATAAACCGTCCATTGATGAATTTCATATTTCAAAAATATGAAATACATATTTTTGCATACTGTTCAACAGATCATCTTACAAAATTGTATCACTCTATAAATATATTATTTTGATACTTTCCAAAAGACAAATAATTTATGAAGCAGGCAGGGCTTGGTGGACAGCTTGAGGAGAAATTAGGAGAACCTACCTGAAAAAAAACCTGAGCTAAAAGGGAGTAGTACAGCTCAGGTGGGAGACCTTGAGTTCAAACCCCAGGACCACCTAAAAACACAAAAGTAAAAAATAAATCCTTAAGAAGGAAAAAAGTAATAATGCAGAAAAATGAAAATAAAAACATATTGTCAGATATCTCCAGTGTCTTTTTATGTAGAGCTCAGCTGTGTCACTGTGATGCAGTATTTTGTTCTATGTGTTTTGCTTTGTGCTAAAATAGTTCCTCCATTCTCTAGTTTAAAGCAATTCTAGTCCCCACATAAAGCTGACTTGTTTTCTCCCTGAGAAAGATGAAGACAAGAAAAGATGAGATGAAGCCGAAATATTTCCCCACCTTCCACCTTCCAGCAATCCGAAGGAATATACTCTCATTTCTAGAAATAAAAATACAGTGTTCCTGTGGAAGTTAGCATCCATTTTCCTCTGCAGTCCTGCGCTTTGGGTTAAGTGGGATAACTGACATCTCCATCAGTTGATCACAAGCCAGCCAGTTCATCACAGTCTGGTCTGGATCATATCAGAGAGGAGGCTGTGGGCAAGAGCAGGTCTGAAATCCACCTCAATCACATGCTCCTCAGCTCTCCAGGGAAGCCATCAGTGACTGCTTATCTTCATACATTTTTTTGATATGTCCAGGGTGATGCAGCTTTCCTTTTGTGTTTGCTTTTACATAGAAGAAAGAGGACATGGCATGGTGGACATTGATAGGAGACTGAATTGAGATGGGAAAGAATGACCCAGGCAATATCCAGAGGCTAAGATCCACAGAGAAAAGAGTTGAAATCCAGACACTAAGATCCCTAGAAAAAAGGGAGTGAGGAGTAAAGATGCCAGAGAAAATTGCCAGGGAACACTGAGCCCCTGGGCTGGGGAACTTAGGGGAAAGATCTAAAATGGACTGTCAGCTGGGTTTGTACTTGTGGAATTTACTGAGACAAGAGTTGTAGATACAAGAAGAAGGAGAGGCCCAGGAACAAGGAGATGAATTTATTTTGGGAGGCTGATTTTTAAAGGCTGTGAAGCTCTTAGTTGACATCTGGTATACAGCTGGTGATATTATCTTGAAGCTTAGGAGAGAGGGCTGGGGTTATAGAGATGAGTCAACTAACAAATGTTTTGGAGATCTTTTAACAGAAGCCATATCCATTAACTTTGATATATTCTTTTGGGGCAGTGTGAACAGATAAAATGGAATTAGTGTATACAAGGCTGGCACTCAGGTCCTGTAGTCTTGTGATTAGTATAATTTTCATGTCTGTGGAATCACGTACGTGTCTGAATGGCTAATTGAAATAACTTTAATATAGATTTTAGGTAGAAGTTTTAACATGCTCCTCAAATTAAATTCATGAAAATAAAAAAACAAAGAATAAGAAATTGCTGCCATCATTAGTATTACAATATGGTTACAACTGCTAAAATTTTGATTTCTGTTTATCCCTAGCCCAAATATGTGCATACTCCTACAAACAGACCTAAAGAGATAACACTGCAGTTGATTTTGTATTCTGCCATGTTCTTACCTTAATACTGTTGTAAAGAATACGTTTATATGTGAATCTTAAGCTATATTTTTTATGTAGGCTATCTTTTCTTTGAACTGAAAACCCTAAAATAGTCTAAGTATGCAGAAATCTTAAACTCTATAGTGCATATAAACTTTAGAATGTACAAATACATTTTGACACCAGACCTTCCAAATATTAGCATTTTTTTCCCGCACTTGCTTCAAGTCCTCTCACCACAAAGAAATGAAGTATTAAAGACACAGCTGTTCCCATCTTCTGTCCCAGACAAATCTACTAATGACAAATGTGGTTTCTGGTTTCCATGACTATTTTTATATTTTTATTACACGTATTTGTATACATCCATCTGCTATAAAATATTATTTAGCACATTTTAAATGTGTTTATAAATAATGTCACACAATATATATCCTTCAACTTACTTTTCTCACTCAGTATTGTTTTAAACATTTTTCTACATCACTGTGTGTCTGGATCTAACACCTTTTGTTGTGACTGTACAACATTCCATTTTATTTATGTGCCATAAGTCACCAGCCTGCTGTTCATGAATATTTAGTTTACTTTCATTACTTTGCAATAGCAACATGGTGTTCCGAAGACTCTTTGTAGATATTTCTGAATGGGACAGTGCAAAACTTTCTCTGGTGTCAAAACTTAGAAGTGGATTATTAATTCATATTTGTCATAGTCCATTTAAAAATATGTATATGAGAATTTCTGAGATGTGATAAACACTTTCCTGCATACTCAGAATCAGAATTTCCATAGAACTTTGAATTCCTTGCCTTATTCAATCTTTAAAGTAATATGGTGACATGGTGAGAAAGAATAAGCTACTCTTATTTTTATAGGATAGAATAGATATCAAGAAGCTTCTAAAATGTTTTGGCAAGATCAGCCCAACACCTTCTGTCGATCCTGGGCTCAGGCCTATATTTCCCAACTAATATCTTTATGTCTCCTGCGGGTTCTGACCCCAGGATCAGGGTAGTTGTCACCTTATCTCTGTCAGATGGGAAACATCTGTTGCTTGCACTCTGTGGGAGCCTGCCGGCTCAGGCTGAGCAGAACGAAAGGAGATGAGCTCAGCATGGAGGTCAGTGTTCATGTGGATGTCATTTTTTTGAGTATTTATGAAACTTGTGGAATAAGGCAGATGTGAGGGAAGGATTTTTGTTTTTAATCCCCTCTACATTTGTGTTCCTTCAAAAATTTATGTTAAAAATCCTCCCTGGAAAGGGATTGGCATGAGGAGATGGGTCCTTTGGAAAGCGATCCTCCTCATCTCTGGAATTAGTGTCTTTGTAGAAGCTGTACCATGATCAGAGGCATGGCTCAGATGGTAGAACACCCACCAATGAGGGAAAGCATCAGATACCAAGTTCAAGTCCCGGACTTGGAGAAAAAAATTAATAAATAAAACTGTACCGGGGAACTGCCTTGCTCTTTGAAGGTCCCTTTGAAGATCAAAGCAGCAGGGTGTCACGCTTTAATGTCCTTGCGACACACTGATCTTGTCTGTGCATTGATCTTCTGCTTCCAAAGCTGTGAGAAATGATTATTTGTTGTTTCTATGCCCCACGGCCAATGGTATTGTTACAGCAGAATGCTCAGACTAATGCACATTGTGGGCTTGACTGAATAACTTGTCTTCCCAAACTCTACCTGATACATAAAAGGATTTTTAGCATTTCCTGAACTATTTATCATGGCCTTCCTTTCCCAAGGAAATCAATAAGAAACAAGGAAATTAAGAAAGAAACAGACAAGAGAGAACAATGACTTCCTCTCCTTGAGTCTGAAGGCCTATGTCACCATCTTCTAGACAATACATACGCTTAAATCATGCATTTATTGAGAGGGAACCGCTCAGCAGTGTGTCAATGGGAAAGCAAAAGTATCCTGTTATTATCTCCTTATTTTTAAAAGTATCTCTCTGGACCCTGTCCCTGCCCGCTCCTGTAAATGTCATCAGGAGTGAATGCTGTTTTCTTAATGGATGGGTTTCCTCCCCATGTCACTTAGCATGCGACAAGGCTGACAGGTGTTAACCTTAGCAATGGTTGACATTTCCCCAAATCTCCTCCAGGAATTGAGGCCTCAAGTGTGAAACTTCACAAACTTTTGGTTTAGCTCACACTTCTGGTTAGAGTGCAGGATGTTGGAGGGTTGAATGGAGAGCGAACGTCAGGCATGCAGGATATGCTGGGCCTCTGCATGAGCCTGGGGTCCCCTGGTCCCATTTCCAGCCTCTGTCACTTCCCCAGGGCAGGGGAAAGATAATTGGACCTGTGAAGGTGGGGTTAGCCATGCCTTGTTATTGACCCCTTCCAGTCCCCTCTTAGACCCAGAAATCGTGTCCAGAGGGCAGCTGCAGATGAATGAACAACATCTCACCTAGTAAATGATTTTGTCACTCAGGGTTTTCCTCTCTACCCTAGTTATCCATTCTATGTGAGTCTTTTATTTGATAAACTTAAGTTGTTTTTTGTTTGTTTGTTTTATTGTTGGTGGTGGTCATGAGTCTTTAACTCAGGGACTAGGAGCTATCCCAGATCTTTTCTGCTCAAGGCTAGCTTTCTACCACTTTGACACAGTGCCACATCCTGTTTTCTGATGGTTAGAGATTAGAGTCTCTTGGAACTTTCCTACCAGGGGTGGTTTGATCCTGGATCCTCAGATCTCAGCCTACTGATTAGCTAGGATTACAGGTGTGAGCCACCAGCACCTGGCTGAGTTTTTGCATTTTGAATGTGTGTGCTGGTCTCTTGGGATATTATAGAACTCCCATTGCTTTCTCTAGAGGTTGGTTAACTTTCTTGAAGAGATTAGACCACATGTGACCAGATTTGTCACTAATTTTTAAGAGACGCTGTGGTTGGGAACCCCAAGGATAGTGTCTGCCTTCCCTTTTGTGAATTGGGCATCTAACTTTTATTTATTTCATTCATTCCTTCGAGAAATGAGTAAGCTGAGATGCACAGAATCTCCTTTTGTTTTATTTGTATATGAGTATATTAAGTATATTGTATATTAAGTAACAGGTGAGGAAAAGTCAATTCCTAAGTCTAAAAGCTCTTGGCAGTAGATCTATGTAAGAATAACATAGGGAACATAGATACATTATATACGTGCACAATAGTAATACAATTTGGGAGTTCTGCCTTTGAGGCTAACTAGGGGTAATGAGCAGTGTTCACAGAGCTTTTGTGACCGCAGAGTTCTCAATAAAGAGGAAGAATTTTCCTTATACTTCCTTGCAATGCCTTCCCTTTTAACTTTGCAAATTAAAACTTTAAATGAGAATATTGACTTGATGTAAAAAATGTTAACAATATTCTCAAATAAGAGAATTGATCATGCACATGCAGTTTTTAAACCCTGCCTCATTGAGAGTCTGAGATTTGAAAATCCATGAAATGGCATTTTATTCACAAGAATTCTGAAGAGTGGCAATATGATAAAGAATTGGGTGAGGGAAGACTGGTTTTTGCTAGCTACGCCATCCTGGATATGTTACTAACATTCTTTGAGTAAAATAATAAGCAAATAGCTAACACATTAGCCTCACGTTCTAGGTTAAAAAAAAATCGCATGAAGCTAGGCACCAGTGGCTCACACTTGTAGTCCTAGCTACTCAGGAGGCTGAGATCTGGAGAAAGTCAAACCAGATAGCAAAGTAGTAGAGACTCTATCTCTAATTACCCAGCACAAAACAAGACTGAAGGCTTGGCTGACATGGTAGAGCACTCTCAGTGAGCAAAGAAGCTCAACAGGTACAAGGCCCTGAGTTCAAATCCTAGTACCAATACAAACTAAACAAGACAAGAAACCTCATACTAGACATAGGGGGAAGCAAATGAGGACATGTCAGTTTCACCAACTCATACAGAGATGTTGAGAATATATGTTATAAGCCATATTTCATTGGCCACACATAGAGGGTGGTACAATACAATTTTTTTTTTGGATTGGTTGTGGGGCCTGAACTCTGGGCCTGGGTGCTGTCCCTCAGCTCTTCAGCTCAAGGCTAGCGCTCTACCACTTGAGTCACAGCACCACTTCCAGCTTTCTTCTTATGTGGTGCTGAGGAATCAAACCCAGGGCCTCATGCATGCAAGGCAAGCACTCTACCACTGATCCACCTTCCCAGCCCCTCAATACATTTTTTTAAAATGAGAGTTTCCTAAACTAGGCTCATGCCACATCAATGAAGGAACTTTGTCATTCCTTTTGCTTCTTGACCATGACCTTATGAAGAACAAAAATAAATACTGAATTTCTGATCATGACTGTCCCTTGACATTATTTCTCAATGATTTGTTCTTACATTCTTCTTGCAGCAAACATTTCTAATACTTGTTGTAAGTAGGTAGGGTCCATGATACGGTCAGGGGAGGGAGGAAGACTTGTAAAGTACTTATGAAAACCTGTGAAGATGTACTAGTGGCTCTAGCAGAGCAACTAACTGTTCTTGAAATCTCTCTGAGTGACCCTGGGAATGACCACAGATTCAAACATTCACAGGAAACTCTGCAGCAAGATGTGAGATAAAAACCAGATCCACAGCAGTGGCTTTCCCTCCTTCATTTTGCTTCTGCTCCTCCGTGTGTTGGCTCAGGGAATATGGTCCTTACAAACGTACAGTTTGTAAGCTACTTCTCCCCTGTTTCCCATCTTTGTAGACATACGATGGTGCAACCTCTGCAACCACCCGCCTGGCCAGAGTGTGCGGGAGACAGCAGCCCGCCTCCTCCATCACCTCCTCAGGAAATACCTTGTTTGTCAGATTCCAGTCTGGCACTTCCCGACAGAGCAGGGGCTTCCGCGCTCGATTCAAGCAAGGCAAGTAGTACTCTGTGGGTCTCCGGCATTAAATGTCTTCTTGGTGGTATAATAAGATGAGACAGATGCTCAGAAACTCATCCCTGGCTTCCTACTGACCTTACAAGAGTTTAAATACAACCAGAGACCTGTGACTCGCTTTGTCCCATGTATTGATATGTTTATCTTTGATTTAGATGATGCTGAAGTCTTAGGACCCGCTTATCTCTCAAAACTCTGTGTTCTCTTCAGAGTAATACTTGAAACTGTTTTTAACACTAGATACATTATACAAATAGACTTTCATCTATACCTATTTAAGGTTTTGCCACAAAAGGAGATAAACCACAATACGTTACAAGACTTGCTTATAAACCAATCCAGTTAGAGTTCCCGTATTGTGGACTGTCTCCTTTCCGAATCCTCTCCTTGTCCAATGGAGGAGCCAGTGTGGTTTTGCTTGTTTTTGTTCTTAAGTCACTGCTTCTCGGTTTTCCTTCCAGGCTTTTCCCTTCATTGTCTTTACCACTTGCTCTCTCAAGTCACTTGCAAGCAAAAGCCCTGCACTGATTATGCCCCGCAGAGCTTGAGCCTCTCTGATGATGTGTGAGCATGCGCAATTGTGTTTATAAAGCTTGGTCCACATGAGTATTTATTTTTTTCTGATACAGTGATTATCCTTCTACTCAGAAGTTATGGCTGGACAGAGTGAGTCAAGGCTAGAGTTTTATTTGAATGCAGAACACTTAATCTCTTGTCCTATGCTACTGCCCGACTTCAAATATTCCTGCAGTAGTTGTGTTGTTGTAAATGTTGTTTCCCGTCTTCTGATGTTTTCTATGCCTCTTCTTTTGCACAAAACTTCCTGGGATGCATTTCATAAATAAGGAGAATTCAGTCCCATTTTCATTCAGCATCAACTGTTTGGTACAGGTGGTAGAAAAGTCTGGCCTGTAACAATTGTTTGTATTTCTAGTATGCGGTGGCTACAGTATCACCGACTCTTCTGGTACTATTTCCTCTCCACTGTACCCCAACAAGTATGCTAATGATGAGAACTGCAGCTGGATACTTCAAGCTCAACCTCCATGTAAGTAGCCAAGGGACGGACCCTGGCCCTCTGGTGTCTGTGAAGGGCAGTCCATGACCAACTCCCATCTCCTTAAGCCAGTCTTCCTGTTCTTTTCAAAATCTCAATTCCTCATGTGTAGGAGAACAATGTGTGTTCTAGTAAAAATTTTTCTTTACTGTCTTATCTTCTATTAAGACTTTTTTTTATCCTAGCAAAGCATACTTAATAAACTGTCCATAGCAAATCTATATAACTCTACTGTCTTGACAGGCATGTGAGATTGAAGATAAGGCACACTAATTGATATGTGTGCCCATGTGAGATTGAAGATAAGGCACACTATTTGACATGTGTGCCCAAGATGCTCGACAGTTGCTGACCAAAAGACAAAAAAATGATAAGAACGACAGAATCTCTCAACTTGCAAATACAATGCCTGCAGTCTATTGACCTCTAATCAATGTGGAAGCTAATTATAAAACCTGGTCTCACCTGCCATGTGTTTTAAAAATCCCAGTATAGCCCTGCTCCCAGCGCTCAATGTGTTGATTAGATTTCCTCTTTGGAATCCTCAAATCCTGTTTTCTGACCTAGCAGTGGTCTTTTTTTTTTTTTAAAGGTTTTATGTAGATTTTGTTGGCCGAGAAAATGAGGAGTCAACCCTTATGGATTACAAAAGTAACCCTTGAGCCATTCTGAGTCCTGTTTCATTGTTGAGCCTTGGAGGTTTTCTTTCAGGGAAACTTTATGCTTTCTGACATTTTGTAGAAAAGTTCTCTACTGCACTCTATCATCCAATCTATGGCCTATGTGAAAATAGTCAGGTCACTCTGGCTAATTAGGCCCAGTATAAAATAACACACAAAATGAAGACATTTGCTTAAATATTATCTTCACACCTTTCCTGGTGATGTAACAGTGGATAATACCTTTATTGTCATGCGTAAGATGAGGGCAACATGTACTCCTTCACTAATTGAAGGACTGGGCAGAGGCCTAAGAAACATTCCTCTCAGAAACTCCAGGCTTGTGCTGAACCATTTTGTGCCTAAGGGTTGTTTTCTAAGGAGTGGCCAAGCATTTAGAAGAAAGTGCTCATTGCTCCTAGGTCAGTAACTGGGAAGAGATCCCATTCTGAAGATTAGGGACCTTGGAAGAATAACCAAAGGAAAATAGACTCAGGCTCTTAGTGTTCTGCAGGCATTTCAAAGCTTTCCTGAAAACTGAGCGAACCTCTAGGGCACTAGCTCTGGCTGGAAAACAAAGCTGAAGGCCTGGGGATGTTTGTACCAGGCAAAGACAATCTTACTGACAAGTACAGGAAATAATCTAAATTTAAGGAAACTCTTCCACTGAATGCTTATAACAGGATCACAGAAATGGCTGATACAAAAAAAAAAAAAAGTAGAAATGCTGCATGATCCTTATGATGAAATTGCTAAACAGTCTTTTTTTTTTTTAATACTGGACCAACATCTCAGAATCTATAGGCATTAAAAAAAATATAAACTGATTCTTTTACTCTTCAAAGGGAATCCTTTAGCATAGAAGTTGTGCCCCCTTCCCCAACCTTTGTTTAAGCTCACTCATCCCCTGGGCAAGTCTACTAACTTCCCTACTTTCCCATTAGAAAGCCCTTCTTTCAAAGTATCACTTGCAAAACCTCTCTCCCTTTGTGTTGTTTGCCTGTGCTTTATGAAATAATCCCTGTGGTTTTTTTTTTCCTTGCAGTTAATCATATTACTCTCTCCTTTATCCATTTTGGACTTGAAAGCAGTTCTAATTGTACACGGGACTTTGTGGAAATTTTAGATGGCAACTCCTTAGATGCGCCCCTCCGAGGTACGCACCCCTCCCCCCAACTCATTGCCATCTTGCTTGTGTGCTATTTCTGTATCTACATATTTATATGCTGATAAAAGGAACAATCATAAATCAAGTAGAGTAATTAGCGAGTAAGAAAGCAGGATTTCATGTGGAGTTCAAGAAACTCAGCTTGTTCCTTTTCTATATGTGTATCTTTTTAAGTATTTTTGAAAAATTGCAACTCTCTGAGACAGTCCTGGAAGAAGTCTATTCCAATATCAAATAGAATTCTTCCCAAATATTTCTGGTCAATATTTGCCTGTAATCCTTATGTTGAAATTGAATGTGCTTTTCTTTGCTCTCAGTGGAAGCAAAAAACAAAACAAAACAAAAAAAGCCAGAGCTTTAATTAATTTCTGAAAATCTATCACTTGGTTTTCATGTTATCTCAGGAGAATGAGAGTATATTGCTATTTTCTAAAAATTCTTCAAGCAAAATAATCCCAGGTCATTTAAACTTTCTCCATCAGCGTGAACTATTTTTTAAATAAGTTTTATCACATAAACTTCTCATCTAGCCTTGGATGTTGAGTACTAGTTAGTTTGTACTTAGAGTTCATTCTCGTGATTACTAATTTAAATGAACTTCCTAGCAGTTTTTCTCCAGTATGCTTGAGTCTCTTGTCATTTCTATTAACGATGTGTTTACAGTCTCTGTCACATTATCCTTCCTTCTCCACAATTATGACTTCGTTACGTAGGTCGGTACTGTGGAAGGTCCCTGCCCCACCCAATCACGTCCTTTGGCAATGCCTTGGTACTAAGATTCGTCTCTGATGCTGGACTAACTGATGATGGTTTCCAGGTTTTATACGCGGCATCAACATCAGGTAAGAAACGTTATTAAGTGGCCCCACTAGGAGGGCAAGTCATGTACTACCAGTCCTGGATTTGCTGTCTGGGACTCCGTGACCTGCAGAAGTTGGAAGCTGTTATCCTAAGATCACTACTGCTCCTCATCTCACCAACTTCACATTAAGGTAAACGTTTACTTCCTAATCATACTGAACTCCAGAAGGGAACATAGCCTGCAGACCTGCCTCTTGGTAGCTACACCTCATGATCTCAGATGACTATGTACTGTGTCTTCATGTTTGTTAAGTCATTCTTTGACTGCCAACTTCTACTGGCACAATGAACAGACACAGCACTCTTCTTCCATCCAGACTTCCCTGCTGTGGGAAGGCCAGGTCCGGATATTGACAGAGATGATGGGTAGATGTGTGGAGGGGCGGGAGGAGAGAAAGATGCCATCCAAAACTGGGCGTCTTGGACTCCGTAGCGTTTTCCACAGTCAGCTCCCTCATTAGAAACAAAAATATCCAAGAGCCAGGGGATGCCTTGTCGGCGCTGGAAGTTGTGTTTTGTTGTTATTCGGAGAGGGCAAGGCTGCAAACCTCCTTTTCTTTTAAGCCAGGGTTGAAGATGATACTGGTTACAAACAATGGAGAAGTTTCAGAATTAAAAACAAGTCCTTGATCACCCAAACTTATCGTTAGTTCACAGGGAGAAAAAGCTTTAGAACATATGAATTCTCTCTGAGTGGCTCCTGGCTTTCAGTTTTACCATCTTTTCCTCATTAGATGTAGCACGGACTTTTGAAAATTGAGATGGAAATGCTATGTATGTCATTGATGGAGATGAAACTGTTACGGCTTTCGATACTGATAATGGCTGTAATGGTCTTAGCTTACATTGTCTCAGATGTGATCTTTGCTCTGACACTCTTTTATTTCTCTCTCTTTTTCTATGTCCAGCTTGTGGTGGAAACTTACACATGGGCGAAGGCATTTTCGACAGCCCTGGCTACCCAGACGTTTATCCCCCGAATGTGGAATGTGTCTGGAACATTGTCAGTTCCCCTGGCAACCAGCTGCAGCTGTCCTTCATGTAAATCCTTTTTGTTGGTGTATTGTTTCAGTGCTGATAAACCTGTAGGAAGGAAGTGCTGTTACTAATAGCATGGACAGCCAACCACAAATGTGCCTGTGTTGGCTGCTAAAGAGAACATGGTGGGAGCTTAGGAAGTCTTTCTCCAAATTTCCTGTTTTAGTCATAGTTTGGGTTATTAATACCACTAAAATCCTATTAACAATGGTTTTAGAACCTGGGTGCTGGTGGAGCACGCCTGTAATCCTAGCTATTCAGGAGCCTGAGATCTGAGGATCTGGGTTCAAAGCCAGCCAGGCAGAAAAGTTCCCATGAGACTCTTGTATTTCCAATTAACCATTCAAAAACAAAAACTGGAAGCGGAGCCGTGGCTCAAAGCTATAGAGTACTTCCTTGAGCAAAAGAACTCAGGGACATTGTGATTATCTTGACATTGTCCTGTCTGGCTCTTCTGTCTGACCAGGCCAGCATCTGTGCATCAGGAACGAATTGAAAATATGAACTGTTCTATTGGATGAATGATTCTATTTGTAGAATGCAGTTCAAACAGTTGAGGTTGTTTCTTTGATCTGTCATCAAGACAGTGCCTTTTCAAGGTACAAGGGCCATTGTCTTAAGTCAAAAAGGCATTCTACATGGGGGAAAGGCAATGGGTGTTGAAAGCTTCATTGTGTGTGGGGAGGATGTTTGGGGCATTTTTGTCTTCATTAGCATCACATAGTTCCTAAAGGGAAAGCTATTGTCTGAGTTCTTAATCTGACTTAGGTTATTTTATTTAATAAATACTTGTCAAGACACTACAAAGTGTTACACGTAGAAGTCATGTGCTACTCTTAGTAGGTGATTTGTATATAATCATTGTTTTATGACATGGTCCAAGGTCCTTCATTCGTTCTTTTAGACCACCTAACTTGCCAGATAATAGCGCTTCCTAGTTGATCTTTTTCCCCCATCTGGTCTTTTCCTTCCTGGTCTCTATTAATATCAGATGGTCACCACTGTGAAGTTCAGTGGTTGTCAGAAACTTGGGTTATACACTTGGAATATTAAGACATACTGTTCTAGTTCTTGCTAGACTTGGTGACTCATACCTGTCATCGCTGCCACTCTGGAAGTGGAGGTGAAAGGATCATGGTTTGAGGCTGGCCTCACATCAAAACCACAAGATGGAAGTGGCACTGTGGCTCAAGTGGTAGAGCGCTCGCCTTGAGTTGAAATGCTCAGGGACAGTGCCCAGGCCCAGAGTTCAAGCACCACAACTGACAGAATAAAAAAAGCATAAGAATTTCTCCAAAAAATAATGAAAAGCAAAAAAGGGCCAGGGGATAAGGCTCAAGTAGTAGAGCACCTACCTTGCAAGTGCAAAGCCATGAGTTCAAAATAGTGAATTACTTAATGAAGTCATTAATAAAGATTCTAGGTCCTGTCCAATTATTGATCAATCAAGATCATGAAGCTACCTAACTGAACCCTCCTGAGATAAATTTCTCCCACAGAGGGATTTTAAAAAAAACCTTTTTAATCCTAATTCACTGTTAGGATGAAAGATGTAAAAATTAAAATGTGCACCACAAGATAGTTGCATTTTTCTTAGGCTGAGCTATTTCTGATGAATTTTCTGTGATACACACCAATACAAATGGACAACATTAGGCTCTCCTCCCAGAGCAGGGTAAGAAGATAAACATTGAAAGCGGATTCATAGATGTTAAATCATAGTTACTGTGTAGGAACATTGACTGTTTCTTCCCTCCTCTGAGAGGGAAGTTGACTCTGACTACTTTGTGTTATTGCTTGAGTTTATCGTTAAAATGGATCTTGTAGATTGCAATATGTTTGTTTTTGTGTGGCTGATGATGAGAAGGACAGGACTTCATGAGGAGGTTGTGAGTTATTCCTGCCTTAGTCTCAACTGCTTCCAGTTTGGTGCTTAGGCATTTCCCCAGGGTGTGAGGGAGCAGAGGAGAAGCATGAGTCATATCCAGTTCTAAAACATAGAGTTGGCAGTGTGCATGTTGCGGTGGTAAATCTCAGTAGGGACAAAACTGGAGAATGTAATAATATATGGTGGAATTTGCCACAGAAGAGAGAGGAAATAAAAATCTCAAGAGGATCTTTAAAAAATAAAACAAATATTTAAAGGAATCAGCAGAAATTCTACTCTTTGCTAGCAGAGTGCTTTTAGGAATTGATGGGTTTTGGCTCCAAACTGAAACAAGATAATGAGAAACAGCAATGTATTATTTTTGTTCCAGACTGTATTTTTTATTAACATATTTAACCAAGGGGGCAGATTTCATTATAAAGTATACCAACCTAAAACAAAAAGTTCCAAGAACTAGAAGGCTTTTCTAAGTTTATTCTGGTTCATATAGGTATTGTGTTACAATAATTACTAAAACAATGTCATCTCTACTTTTTAGCCATCAATTATAGCCTGGAATTTAGGATAGACTTTGCAATCTTCTGGACCAATGGGTAGAACATTAACATATGTTTTGATGCATGCATGGACCTGTCTAGCATTCTTCTTCTGCTTTTACTTCATCTACAATTCATTTACTGGGGTTGAGTAGAAATGTTTTAGAGGTAATTTCATGTAATTGCCCTTTAGAGGAAAACAATATGCCTTTCTTCCCATTTTGCTTTCTGAGAAGCCAAAGAATACAATTTTAGCACATATCATGTTGTCAGTAATAAAAACTGAGCCGATCTAAATATGGATTCAGATCCGTTTCTTACAGAAAAAGACCGTAGCTACAACTTGGTACTATGTCATCAGATCATCAAGGCAGTAAGGAAAGGTATATAGTTTACCTTCCCTACCTTTCCAAGCTTCTCAACTACTAGTTATAGCTTGCTGCTTAAACTACATCTAGAATAGAGTCCAGGTGGTCCAGGCCAAAATCTTCCAGGTTGATGGGCTTAAAAGAGCAACCACTCCCATTCTTCTTCCTAGAAACCCAGCAGTGCCAGTGTCTCTGTTAGTGAGAAGCTAGGAATAGAATAAACCAATCAATTTTCTCAGGAATCTTCAACTCTGTGCCCTTGAGCGCTTGAGGTGCCAGGAGGCTTCATTCAGGCTTGCTCTCCATCAGAATACATTTGATGAAGCCCAGGGCAGCACTGTCCTTACCATAGTGGGAAATATTACCCCATTTCATTTTGAACCTTCACTGAAAGATACACGGGAAAGAGGACTTTCTATATTCTTGAAATGCTCTTATGTTTTCCCTCCTTACAGTAAGTTTTAGACCATATTTTCCTTCCTTCCTTTGTCTTTTTTCTTTTTAGGAAATTCTCCCTCCATCTCTCTATTTGTCTACCTGTCTATCCATCTATCTGTTTGTCTGCCCATCTGTCTGTCTATCTATCTATCTATCTATCTAATATCTATCTATCTATCTTGGTGGTTCTGGGGTTGAACTCAGAGCCTTGCTCTTGAGAGGAAGCAATTATACCACTTGGGATACACTCTCAACTTTCTTGCTCTGGATATTATTCAGATAAGATTGTCAGACTGAGATCTTTTCCCCTTCCGCTTCACATGTAGCTAGCACTACAGGTGTGTGCCACTATGTCCCACGTTTCCTTTAGGTTAGGGTCCCACTAACATTCATCCCTGGTCTGGCCTTGAATCTCAGTTCTTCTCACCTTCTCCTCCCAAGTAGATAGCTGTGTTATAGGAACAAAGCACCATACTTTGTCCCAGAAATAAATTGAATATTGTCAGACAGCAAATGACCTATGTTTTGAATGTGATGTGTATCCTTTCTTGACACTTGCATGTGTGTGGCTCAGGGCATCGTGATTGATATTTTAATTGTTTTCTATTTACTTATGTGTTGCAAGAGTCGTTTTGTATTCCAGATATTAGAATTTTCTGGTGTTTGTATTCTTCTTGGGTAAATAAACAGGAGGAGGGTTTGTGGGATAGCTTGGTATGTCTTTAATTTTCTAAGAATTATTCAAAGTACTTGACCAGAATATAGCCCCAGCAGGAATTTACAAAAATTTTCAATACAGCTGTATTCTTATCAACATTTGATCCTGTCAGTGTTTTCTTCAGCCATTGTGAGCGATTTAAATTCATACTCTTTGTGATATTTGATGTGCATGACTCAGATGCTCTCTCTTTTTCTCATTCTCACTGTACATTCCATTACTGTCTTATGAATGCCTGCTTCAGTGTTGTCCATTTTTAATTTGCTGATTTCATCACTGTAGGAATACTTTTTCTATCCTAGCAGCTTTGTGTTTCTATTAAATACATGCTTTACAGTTATCTCCCCTCACCCTGAGTCAGTCTGTGTGTTGTCTAATATTTGCTTAATTATAGCCTTAATGAGGAATGTTTTTTAATTTTTTCGATGAAATTAAATTTATTCACTATCTTACATGCAGTGCTTTTATTGCATTCTGGGAAGGAAATATTTGCCTATCTCTAAGTTTCAAAGTATTTTATTTTTGTGAGAGTGAAGCAGGAATATGGCAAGTTCTAGGCTAGCCTAGACTATTTGTATGAGCTTATTTAAAAAAAAAAGTAGACACGTACAAACAACATATGAATGTGATTCAGAAGAATCCCAGAATATGTTCTATTGTACTAATTCCTAAAATATTTTTTTCTCTCCAAATCAGATCTTTCCAGTTGGAGGACTCTCCAAACTGTAGCAAAGACTTTTTGGAAATCCGAGAGGGAAATGCTACAGGTCGCTTGGTGGGACGATACTGTGGAAACTCTCTGCCTCACAATTACTCATCCATTGTTGAGCATATTCTGTGGGTCAGATTTGTGTCTGATGGCTCCGGCAGTGGCACAGGCTTCCAGGCTGGCTTTGCTAAGAGTGAGTAGGCCCATTCCAGTTATAGCTTCCAGAATATGTCCTGAACACTAGAAATAAAGATGTATTTATCAGGGGGGCTGGAAAGGTGGCTTAGTGGTAGAGTACTTGCCTTGCATGCATGAGGCCTGGGTTCGATTCCTCAGCACCACATAAGCAAAAAAAAAAAAAAAAGCCAGAAGTGGCACTGTGCCTCAAGTGGTAGAGCGCTAGTCTTGAGCTGAAGAGCTGAGGGACAACGCCCAGGCCCAGAGTTCAGGCCCCATGACTGGACCCCCCCAAAAAAAATAAATAAATAAAAATGTATTTATCAGTAATGCAGGAAGCCAGAATCATTCTAAACTCTCTGCCCTTCTTCCATCTTGACTTGGTGAAATTATTTATAAAATAATTTTTAAAAACTAAATTATAGATGAATGTCTCATTAAGAGCAAGAAAGAGCATTCCCAATGGTTTTAATATTTTTAAGCTCTAGTTTCTACCTAATGTTAAATTGATTTTTTATGATATTGTGCTAATACATTCCACACAGGGCATATTTCTGTCAAATGTGTTTAATTTGATCCTATAGACTTCATTAAATACAAAATTAATATTGAGAGTTGGCTTAACACTCAGTGTCACTGATTTTTATTTATTTTTTATTACTCCCCCCCTCTCTCTTTCTCTCTCTCTTTTTTTTCTGGAGTTCTGCCAGACACAGGTTCTTATCCCTGATCCATTTGTCCAGCCATTTCAGTGCTGGTTATTTTCAAGATAATTTACCAGTCTTTCAAGGGCAGTCTGTCTGTATTGGATTTATCATTGTAGCTGGGAGAGTATGTTACCAATCCCCAACTCTTGGTTAGAAAGAGTCTGGTAAACCTTTGCCTCTAAACACAAGCTGCTCGGTCTCCTCAGTGTATAGGATTATAGTCATGAGCCACCAGCCTTTGGCTGCCATGTTTATTTTTTCACTTGACTTTTATATAATTGGCTATTCTATGTGTTCAATTTTTTTTATTAGAGACTTTTTTAGAGTAAGAAACAGCTGAAGGGGGAAAAAGATATTAAGAGTAATAAATTTTCCTGGGCTGGGAAGGTGGCTCAGTGGTAGAGAGCTTGCCTTGCATACATGAGGCCCTGGGTTTGATTCCTCAGCACCACGTAAGAAAAAAGCTGGAAGTGGCTCTGTGGCTCAAGTGGTAGAGCGCTAGCTTTGAGCTGAAGAGCTGAGGGACAGTGCCCAGGCCCAGAGTTCAGGCCCCATGACCAGACCCTAAAAAAAAAAAAAAGTAATAAATTTTCCTTTTTGTAACACCAAGTGAAATTAAGAAGGATGACCATCCCTTCCTCTTCTTATGACCTGTGGGGGCTGGGTAACCTTTTCAAAGGAAAGTTATCACCTCTTAGTGTACCAAGCAACCATGTCAAGTGATGGCATTCCATTCACAAAATCACCCTTCTCCAGGGTATCAATGGATAGTTCAACAGCCAAACAGGAAATAGTATTTCTTTCACGAGTCAGAAAAGTAATCAATGTCAGATAAAAAGTCCACCCTTTTCAACTTCCCTTGCCTTTTGCTTTGTTTTGTTTTATTTTCTCATTTGGTTATAGCTCTATTCTAAGTATACCTGATTTACTCCTCTATTTATTCTCTCCTAGTATTTGGCAATAATAATATTGTGGGAAGTCATGGAAGAATTGCCTCTCCCTTCTGGCCTGGAAATTACCCTGATAACTCCAACTACAAGTGGACAGTAACTGTGAACACATCTCAAGTTATCCATGGCAGAATCTTAGAGCTGGACATTGAGTTAACAACGAATTGCTATTATGACAAATTAATGGTAAGTTTTCATAGGCAATCTGGTATTTATAAATGTCCATCAGATAGCACTGGCAAAAGTAAATCCAAACAGTTGAAGGATGCATGGGATAATCTCCCACAAACCATACTTACTGCCCACTACCTATACAAAAAGAATTCCACTAACGTATTTATCATGTTGTATTCTGTATTGAGGGCTTTTTAGAGCATTAGTGTAATTTAACAGTTGATACATCAAAGCATGCTTGGTGTCATATTTATTTTCTCTTAAATCCCATTATCCTGATTGTTTATATGTTAAAGTGTTAGCAAAAAATCCTTTAATATATCCATTAAAATAAACAAAAAAGAGACCACGCACCTGTAACTCATACCAGAAATCCTAACTATTCAGGAGGTTAAGATGGAAAAGTGTAGATGACTCCATCTCAAACTCACCATCAGAAAGTAGAGCTGGATAACAGCTCAAGTCAGGCAAAAACCAAGCAAATGCAAGAGCTTAAGTTCAAAATCCAGTATTGGCCCCCTCCCCTCCCATGGAAGTTGTGATCACTACCATGCTCATATTGAATACTGTACTGTATTGCATCCCTGATGGGTGAGATCCTGTCTTATTCCCTTGGATATTCAGTGCCTTGAATAACTCAACAATCTGATAGATGCTCAAGATATATGGAAATAATTGTTGAATAACCTGGAAAAAAAAGAGGTTCAGCTAAGGACATATTATTTGTAGCCGTGAAATTATTGCTTATAATTGGGAAACTACCACATAATGTATTCTAAATAGTTGGATATTTAAAACCAAATGAGAGAGATTTCCTTTTTTGGGAGCCAGGAGCTCTTCTGGGGCATTGTTTCCCTTTCTCTCCATGAACCTTTCTTTCAGCTCGATTTGCCTTTATTCCTTCCTTCAAGGCCCCAAAACAGAATTATTGAGTATTGTTCAGTAACTATCCTAGTTTCTAGTTTTCTGCCCAGAAATTTTACTGCAAAAGTATCTAATAAACTGTATCCATTAGAGCATCTTATTAATGTAATTTGGTCAAGGACCTATCTGTATTTTTGAAGCACCATTTATTACTTGCAATCATACTTTATACTTGATGGCCCTTGCTGTTTCAAACTGAAATTAAATGTTTATTTGTTGATCATTCCCCCCCCCTTGCAATTCTGGTAAAAATTGTAATAGCAACTTTATACTTGATGGCCCTTGCTGTTTCAAACTGAAATTAAATGTTTATTTGTTGATCATTCCCCACCCCCTTGCAATTCTGGTAAAAATTGTAATAGCATAAGATATCTTCTTTATTTAAAAACTGAATTAATGTTTAATAATTACAGGCAATGTATCTTTTTAATGTAATTTTCTTACAAGGAAACCTAGAATCTGCTCCTTAATTATGAATGTTGAATGTTCTGTCTTTTTCTTGCAGCTTTATGATGGGATTGATATTCATTCCCGTCTCATTGGAACTTACTGTGGAACTCAGACAGGATCATTTAGCACCACTAGAAATTCTTTGACTGTTCACTTTTCTTCTGACTCTACATTGTCGAGGAAAGGATTCCTTCTGGAATGGTTTGCAGTAGATCTTCCCAGTGGGATTTTACCTACCATCCCTCCAGGTATGTTTGCTAAGGAATGAAGTGCTTTCTAAGACTGATAATATAGAGACCAGTATTGTAAGGGATCCACTGAAAACATCTGGAGAAGAATAATCAGAGCCCCAAACATCTTCCTGTAAATGTCCACATATCTGCGTGTGTGTGTGTGTGTGGTGGCAGGAGAGTTGTATGTGTGTGCCATTAAGGCTTGAACTCAAGTCCAGGCCACTGTCTCTTAGCTTCTTACTTAAGGCTAGCACTCTACCACTTGAGCCATGGCTCTACTTTTGGCTTTGTGGTAGTTAACTGGAGTAAGGAGTCTCACCAACTTTCCTTCCTATCCTGGCTTTCAACTGAGAACCTCAGATCTCAACCTCCTGAGAAGCTAGGATTACAGGCATCAGCCAACAGCACTGGCCAGATGCATTTCTAAATTCATACTATTTTCCTTCCTTCCTTCCTTCCTTCGTTACTTCCTTCCTTCCTTCCTTCTTTCCTTCCTTCCTTCCTTCCTTCCTTCTTTCCTTCCTTTTTTTCTTGGTTGATTGTGGAGCTGGGACTCATGGCTTGGGTGTACTGTCCCTGAGCCTCTTTGAGCTCAAGGCTAGCTCTCAATTGATAAATTGACCCTCAGCAACACTTCTAGTTTTTGAGTATTTAATTGGAGTTAAGAATCTTACAGGGATTTTCTGCCTGGGCTGGCTTAAACCCCTATTCTCAGATTTCAGCCTTCTGAATCACTAGGATTATAGGTGTGAGCCATTGGCATCTAGCTATTTTATATTTTGAAAATCTAGATTATATTTTCATATAAGTTAGCTATTTAATATTCACACAAAGTTTACCTTTTATACTTTCCAACGACCATGTAAGTGATTGCTCAAAATTTTGTAATGTAAATACCATACAGGTGTGCACATACACACAGACACACACACACACAGAGTATTTATGGATAAAGCACTAGAGAGAAGTAACCTTTTTTTCTCTAGATTTACTTTTGTTAAAAACAGCACACTGAAAGTTTTATTAAAGCCAATAAAGCTTAGTGTTTCCCAATATATTAACTCCTCAAGCATTGCACACAGCGCTTCTTATATATGTACATATTTAATTTAATTCAAGAGATATTTACTGAGGATTTTTTATGCATGTAATAAGGACATTAAGAAAGGAAATCAAGACAGGATCTCTCTAGGAATACAAAAGAAATTTCAGAAGACAAAGCCCTCTTATGCTATTTAAATAACAGTAATTAAATGATTAAGGGCAAATGCAAGTGGTACTGCCAGGAAATAAGCAAGCAAAGAAACCAACTTTCACATGGGACGAGGCCTATCTACAGCATATTCAACACCTCAGGTACAAAACCAGCCACAGTGTGAGTAGGAAATGCACTGTCATACTTCAGGAACAAATGTTATGGTTTAATACCACATCTCTTTCTTGTTCACAGTAGTTAGCTCAGGTAACTAGGTATCTGCCATTGTCAACGCCCCTCCATAAATCAGGCTATTGGATTTTTCTGGTCCAGGACATTGCCTGTGACCATGGTTTGGGGCAAAAGATCTCAGGAATATCTCAATCTGAAAGTGCTTAGCTGGGAGCAATTGCTCATATTTATAATCTTAGCTATTTGGGAATCAGAGAGTTGAGGATTGCAGTTCAAGGCCAGCCCAGGCAGAAAGTTAGTAAGACCCTATCTCTGAGAACAAGCTGAAAATTATGATTCACATAAAATCTGACCCTGGGCAAAAATGTAAGACCTTATTTGAAAATTAATGAAAGGAAAACATTTTGCCTAGCAAATTCGTAATCAGATAGCAGTGCACATACGTGTTCAGTTCTGCATTCTGATTTTACTATTATTCTGGCTAAATGACTTCTAAAACATGAAAGAAAAAAAAAACAACTAAAGCAAAAGAATTGCTAAGGGGAAAGATTTTAGAGCTTCTGTTTAGCAAGCACGAAAAGATCCTTAATTCAAACCCTATTATCACAAAAACACACCAACAGCGAAAGTGCTTCATACAGAAGGGACTTGTCTTTTGCTCATAGTTTAGGGACTGAAACTGGCCAAAAGCCTGTTTCGATTGATCCTAGTAATCCAAATCCAACAGGATTTTCTAATACAACTTGAATGTCCCTTGTGCAGAATTTTTTTTTTTTTGTCAGTCATGGGTCTTGAACTCTGGGCCTGAGCACTTTCCCTGTGCTCTTCAGCTCAAGGTGAGCGCTCTACCGCTCGAGCCACAGCACCATTTCAGGTTTTGAGTCTCACGGAGTTCCTGCCTGGGCTGGCTTTGAACCATGATCCACAGAACTCAGCCTCCTGAGCTAGGATTATAGGCGTGAGCCACTGGCACCTGGCCCTTGTGTCGAATTCTTGAGGCTAGAGTTTAGAGTTGAACAGCCCTAATGTGCAAAATATAAAAGGTAAAATTCTCTGAAAACTTTTTTTAAGTGCCCTGTTGGGGCTTACACATATTTTGGCTTTCAGAACATTTCAGAGTTCAGATCTTCATACTAATGTTATATGATAAACAGTAAGACTGTGTAGAGAGCACCAGATTCCAGCAAGTAAGCCAATATAAGTGCATTGAGAGTCCCAGAAGAGGAGGTCAATGAGAAGGGAAACAAGGTTTGACAAAGTAGTATCTGAACAGTTATCATATTTGACAAAAACAAATATGAATCCATATACCCATGAAACTCAGCAGACTCCAAGAAGGATAAACTATGTACAGCTACACAACTGTCAAGTGTCAACTGTTGAATAGAAGAGATTATCTTGAAAGCACCAAAGGCCCATGCCTATGACTTGTCATGTAAGAAATTCACAGTAAGAGTCACATTTAATGCTGACAGCCACAGGACAGCGGTTGGTGGATTCCCATGCTGAGATACAATGACTGTCATTCAAGAATTCTGTCCCCAGCATTGTATCCTTCAGAATCTGCACAGATGAAAACCTTCCCAGATAAACATACATTAAAAGAATTCCTTGCTCATAGATTTGCCTTACAAGAAATACTAAAGGGAGAGCTTCAGTCTGAAATGTAAGGATCTTGAATATCTTTACCACCAGTTTATTAGACAGCAGGGACCAGGGAGATGCCTGTGTCAGTAAATATAAAAGGCAGCACAAATGTAGTTTTGTTTGCGAACATTTTCTTCTACCATCTTGCTATTAAAAGTTAACTCCATAAGGTAATAATTATCAAACTACATCTAGACAAAACTACATCTGGATAAAAATGTATCTAAAATGATAAAGCCTGCAATTTTTCCTTATGCTTTACTGAATATTTCAACCATTAAATTTAGAAATTATTTCAAAATCACACAGATAGCAGTAACATTAGCCATGCTGAGAAAAAGATGAAGAAATGTCACAAGAAGGTGGACTGTGTAATAGTTTAATCTCAATGACACAGGTAGAGAAATCTTTCCATATGTGTTTATTCATGCCCAATTAAAAATCAGCATTCAATATCCAATGGGTTATATGGCAGAGTTTTGGCAAAAAGGTAGAACACAATCTGTTTTTTCGTATCCAGAAGATAAACTACAGAAATGTTAGCTGAATGATCATTGGCTTTGACAAAATACTTATCAGTTTTTTTCAGGAATTTGTCTCACTGGTGTTGCTTCTCTTCAAGGTAGTATGTTAAGGTGGAAATGTTCTGGTTCCTTTCGCATTAAGAGTGTTTCAACCATGCTGCTTTTCTCTCTCCAGGTTCTTGCGGTGGGTTCATCACTACAGGAGATCGGCCCATGTTTCTTTTCTCTCCTGGGTGGCCAGACACATACAGTGATTTCCTTGACTGTACCTGGATCATCCATGCTCCTGACTCTACTGTGGAATTTAACCTCCTCTCTGTGGATATTGAGTCTCATCAGACATGTCAATTTGATAAACTTGTCATCAGAGATGGTGAGAAGCATTTTGAAAACTCCCAGTTTCTGCTCTGACACATAGCCATGTTCAGTTATTCTCAGACTTGCATATTGCTATCGTCTATTGTGTATGAAATTCCATAGATACTGTGATCCCCAAAGCCATCAAATTCCAGAATTGCTTACAATTTCTAGACAATATAAGGACAGTGTTAAGTTGCCTGTTACAATTGTTAAGGACATTCCATTCTTCCTAAAAGAAACAAACAAAAGTCTTGTGTGAGAGGTCTTAGTAGGGACTATACTCTGAATGTTCAAGGTGTGCTACTTTTTCATTCAGAAGCCTTGGAGGCAGATCTTGTGTCTATGGAAAAGTATTTATATTTATAATGTATGTATTTCTCATTGTCCCCTGATCCTGGGGGTAGAACAAGTAGAATTAAAGGGTAGTAGTTGTTATAAATTTCCTTTATGTACTGGTTTGGTGAAGAGGCATGAATCATATTAATGCAAACAAAATTGTGCTGGACAGTTTGCACGGACTAAAGTGAGAAAGAACACTAGAACCTCCAAATGAGTACATTAGCATTTGTTTCCCAGAGTGACTACCTTCCCCCTCTCTCCTCCTCAGTCTTAATATCACCTGGAAAACTGCATATTCTCAGCAAAAACAAGGACACATTTCATTGTTGTCCCTCAGATTGTCAATTCACATCTAGCCTCCTAGATTCACTCTCTCTCTTTCTCTCTCTCTTTCTCCTTCTCTCTCTCTCTCTCTCTTTGTTGTTTGTGGGGTTTGAACTCTGGGCCTGGGCGCTGTCACTGAACTCTTCAGTGAGCACTCTACCAATTGAGTCTCAGCTCCACTTCCAATTTTTTGGTGGTTTATTGGAGATAAGAGTCTCAGGGACTTTCCTGCCTGGGCTGGCTTTGAACCTCAATCCTCAGATCTTAGCCTCCTGAGTAGCTAGGATTATGGGCGAGAGCCACCAGCGACTGGCTAGACTCTAATTCTTTGACCTCTCCCATCCAGTGTATGTGGGGGGGGCGGGGGGGAATCAAATGGTAGGTGTATTTATTCCTCTCTATGAGAGACTCACATCTTCCCCCTGTTCCTCATCAACAAGCAGCTGCAGGCACCCTGCTCTGAAACCAATGCACTCCTGTGAATATTAAATTTAAAATTTCCATAGTGAAATAAATCTATCCCACGGAAAATCTATCCTTAGTGTAAAAGCTTTTTAAAAAAATCTTCAGTAGATAACCATCAGTGTGCCAGAAAGAGTTGTTCTTTAAGATCATAGTCTATTGATTTCCATTTTGCTGTATCAGAACTTGGTCCTGGAAGCCTTGACCATAGGAAGTGTTTTCTTAACTTCATTGTGGTACTTGCCTAAGTCACTAAATGAGCCAAAGTCTGTTTAATACTCATTTATGACAGATGAATACTTACCTCGAGGGATTTTTGTGTGAGAATTGGAAAGGAATAAATGTAAACCCGTAGCAAAGACACCGCATGTGCAGGTGCAGAGTTCAGATCCTGTAGGTAGGCATTGCTAAGAGGTGTTTATAAAAGCACTATTGATCAGTAACTTGAAAGAGCTCATAAGAAGTGATTCTTACAGATTCCTTTTAATTCCAAACAGGAGTAGGTACCTGAAAGCTTTATTCACACAGGCTCATGCCTGTAATCCTAGCTACTAAGCAGGCTGAGATCTGAGGATCACAGTTAAAAGCCCAGGCAGGAAAGTCTGTGAGAATCTTATCTCAAGAAGAAAAAAAAAAGCCAGCAGTGGAAATAGGGCAAAAAAAAAGAAAGAAAGAAAGCAAGAAAGAAAAGAAAAAAGAAACTAGAGTATCTGAGTCCCTAACTTAGCAATGTGTTAGGTGGTGGGTATTTTTCTATTCACTTTAAGTGTTAAGCTTTTTTAGGAATCAGATTTGAAGTGCTGCTTTGTTCTTTACATTAGCAGGCTTTGGTCGTTGGGTTATTTATTGCTTCTGATTAACAGGAACTTGCAACATTTTATAAAGCTGGTCGGTTGTGTCCCAGCAGTGACACATACCACAAGTGCAATTGGCCAGTCAGTCTTCAGAGAGTCCCTGGTAGATGAGGAACATTCCCAGGCCACCCAAGCACTCTTGGGAGAATGGAGTCATTTTCCTACCTGCTATTTATTTCATTTGTATTGTTTAAGACAGAATCAGTCTTTTCTAGACCATTCCCCAACACATTTTACATAGATTCTGTGGAACTACATTGAGCTTTAAAAGAAATTAGAAGAATGTAAAGGAATTGAAGGAAGGAAGGAAATAGAAAGAGAAAGAAAGAAGAAAATAGAGAGGAAGGAAGCACCGAAGGTGAATGGCCTCTTGATGCTGGTCTAGGACCAGAAGCTGAGGTATTTCAGACACTTGACCTCCAGCAGTCTGAATTACTGAGGTCAGAGCCTCTATTGAACACATACAAACACAACTCCTAGATCACTTTCTAGCCTCCTGTGCTCTGATTTTCAGTTTTAGCTCCAGAAGCCAGTTTGTGGAACACTGAAACTGTTTAAAAAACTCTTCTATGCAAAAGGGAAAAGGAAAAGGGCAGGCTATAACACAGCACAGGTAGGCCTGCAATAGCCTTCTTTTTAAGAATCCCATGATCTCCTTAGGACCTCTGCTGTTCAGAGACAAATGCCCTCACCACCTCGGGTTTCAAAGGACAGTGTTCTCACACCGATGTTTCCTCTCTTCTTTCACAGGAGAAAATGATGTGGCCCCTCAGCTAGCCACTGTGTGTGGCAAAGAGATCCCTGGCCCCATCCGGTCTACAGGAGAGTACATGTACCTCCGCTTCACGTCTGACTCCAGTAGGACCGGGGCAGGCTTCAACGCATCCTTCCATAAGAGTAATGTTCCTGACATTTGACATCTCCTCTCCTCTTGTCTTATCTCATGAGCTCTTCTTTGTTTCTTCCCGGTTTAATTAGCTCATTTTCCCCTGCGAGGACACAGAGTCTAAATCAGGAGACACAGGTCTCTTCTATCTATGGATGACTATCCTTGTATGTAGTACTGATTTCTACTACTGTTGGGCAAAAGACTGCCGTGCCTTCAGGGGTCTGAGTGGTCTTCTCGCCCTTGGTGGTGGCATGGGCAGGGTAGGCCCAGAGCATGGACCATTCCTAAGTGTAGCTGCGGGCTGTATCTGGAAGAGAACACAAACACACAACACAGCAAAGGGGGCAGGGAGCCAAGTTTTCTTCAGTCTACAAAATAATGAGCAAACACGATGTTGAAGATTTTTTTCAATACAATTTCCAAAGCCGCTTGAGGTTTTGTACAAAGAGTCTAATTGTCCTTGGAATACAAATGCCTGAAATAGAAAAAGAAATGTACACAGTATCATGTATATAGGATGCTATCATTTCTTATAGTATAGAGACTCAAGCTTGTAGAAGTCTGTTAATAACTTTAAAAAAGATTCAATTTAAAGAAGTAGACCATGGCATGAGGAAAGATGGTCATATATGTCAAACATAACTTAAAGGAGACTTTTAACTTCACATAAAATAATAAACCTAATTCTGTCTTTACTGTAATGTATAGCTTTTATAATATATGTGGTGACAGACAAAAAAAAAATCTTCATCCACAAGTAGTATAGGCAGTATTATAGTTTAGTGGTAGAAGAGACTGGGTTTGGAAATAGGTATCGGTAACGTAACTTACCACCTCTGAAATTTAATTCAGTGTGAGTTTTCTTTGATCAGTTGATGGCCTGTTTAGTCTGTAACAATTAGTTTGGGGTCTCATTTCTTTTGTCTCATTCTTATTTTATCTATTCTCTTTCCTTTTGGAAACCCCCAAGAGAAAATCAGAAAGACACAAACAAAAAACACACAATCCAGTGGTCAATTCCGTTTTCCTAACCTACTTTTCTTTTTGGAAAGGTTGTGGTGGCTATTTGCATGCTGACAGAGGGATTATCACATCCCCTAAGTACCCAGAAGTCTACCCTCCCTCCCTCAACTGCTCTTGGCACGTCCTGGTCCAGAGTGGCCTGACCATCGCTACCTACTTCGAGCAGCCTTTCGACATTCCAAACAGAGACTACACTTCTTGCAGCCAGGGAGATTACTTGGTGGTAGGTCTGGATTGCTATTCTTTCTAAATCCTGGTGTGGCATTTTCTTTCATGGCCTATACATGGATGGGGTCCTTTTCATTCTGCCTTCTCAACATAAATGAGTTAATGCAACTTTAATATGTCTTTTCAGCTAAAAAATGGAGCAGACCTCTCTTCTCCACCACTGGGACCCCAAGGAGGAAACGGTCGATTCTGTGGCAACCATCCTTCATCCACTGTGTTCACATCCGATAATCAAATGTTTGTTCAGTTCATATCTGATCGGACTCAAGGAGGCCAAGGATTTAAGATCCGATATGAGGCAAAGTATTTGGGTAAGTATTTGCACTGATAGTTCAGGAGTAAAGCTATAATCAGGGTACATTGTAAGTTAACATGGATACGTCAAAATGAACCCCCCTACTACAGCCAGTCAAGGCTACTTAAAAAAAGAAAGATTATATATTATGAAAAGAATACATCCTTATTTTCAAGCACTTACTATAAGCTTGATACATTGAATATTTTTAAAATGTGCAATTGTAAGTTAAACCTAGAATGAAGGTAGAGTTTGAGAGTGATGCCTAGCAAAAAAGAACTGAAATAAAGCCAGATCCTTGAAGAGACAGATGGGAAGGAAGCCTGACTGAGAGGGACAGGAAGTTAATGTTATGGGAAGATACTGAAGATTTGAGGAAGGTAGAGTTGTAGATGGATTTACTGAGAACAAGAACAAATAAGAGAGAACACACTGATAGGGCTTTCATGTAGTTCCTTTTATTTTCTTTCTTAGAACTACAGGCATTGTGCTGAGGATCAACAGGGAATGGGGAAAATACAATGTTCAGGGAGTAATGTTCCAAACGTCTGTTGTAACAGGATAAGGGCTCCATAGAGCTGAGATTGATGAGCGTACGTTTTCAGTGACAACAATTTTTATAAGTTCTCAAACTGGACAAACAAAAAAATTGATATTTGAGTCTGCAGCAAAGATATGTATCAAGGGTAGTTGAAGATGCTGGGTTGTGATTCAAGGTTGGCTTATGCCTGTAACCCTAGCTGTTCAGGAGGCTGAGATCTGAGGACTGTACCTTGAAGCCAGCCTGGAAAATTAGATTTTTTTTTTCCTTTGGTCAGTTGTGGAGCCTGAACTCTGGGCCTGGGCGCTATCCCTCAGCTCTTCATCTTAAGGCTACTGCTCTACCACTTGAGCCACAGCACCACTTCTGGCTTTTTTCTTTTTGCTTATGTGGTGCTGAGGAATCGAACCCAGGGCCTCAGGCATGCAAGGCAAGCACTGTACCACTGAACCACCTTCCCATCCCCGAAAATTAGATTCTTTAAATAACACACACACACACACACACACACACACACACACACACACACACACAATGGGGGAGTTCTAGGGAATGATAAATTCAGAATATGACAAAGTATCTACATGACAATGACAATCATATTGATTTGATGTAGCAGAGGCAGCATCTCTGTAACTAAGTCATTGGACAAGATAATTTCATTGGGACTTTATATCTGTTTATACTTGCCTAATGGGCATATTAGAATTGCCAAATAAGATTCCTTTAGTTTATAAAAAAGCTTTTTGTCTTCTTGCCCCAAAAGTCCAACCCATTATTTTTATGTCCTGGATCCTTTGCTCTTCCAATACATCTCAATCCTGAAAAAATAAGACAAATGTATATCCATAAAGTTATACAGAGCTTGGAACTCTTCATCATGTCACTGAATCCAACTGCTCTCCACTTCCCCCTCTCCTGTGTGACACACCCTCGCGTGTATCCTTGGCACTATATGTCCGAAACATTTCAATAGCTCTATGAAAGAATGTATTTTTTCTCTTTTTGTCAGTGATGGGGCTTGAACTCAAAGCCTGGGCACCGTTCCCGAGCTCTCGTGCTCAAGGCTAATGCTCTACCACTTTGAACCACGGGTCCACTTCTGGTTTTGTGGTGTTTAATTGGGCATATGAGTCTCACAAACTTTCCTGCCATACTTGTCAGCCCCACTCAACCCTTTACTTGCCTAAGGAGAAAATGAAATTCCCTGTGGAAGGAAATCGATCCAGAAATACAGATAGACTGAAATGCAGACAGGTTGATTGATTACACTGTGTTTCCTGACAGCCTGTGGGGGGAATATCTACATCCACGGTGCCGATTCTGAGGGGTATGTGACCTCCCCCAGCTACCCTGCCAATTATCCCCAGAACGTTGATTGCATCTGGATTCTAGAAGCCCTTCCAGGCCGCAGCATACTGCTGACGTTTGAAGATCAATTCAATATTGAAGCAACGCCCAAGTAGGTCACTTCTATTTTAATGTTTCTCCTACCCATAGCTGTCATGACTGAGAAGAATCTACAGAGGAAATCATGGGACAAAAAGGCAATCTTTCTGTCTCCAGCCTCTCCTCTCTGTCTCATCAGCTGAGCAGATTAAGGACACAGATAGTATCCTAGTGACCCTGACCCTGAACACTTGCTCCAAGAGACACTAAGGGTGGTTGTTGAAGATTTATGCTATTATCCGTTCTTCCTCCCATAGGAAAATATAGTGCTTTGGGTAGAAGCATATTTATCTGCTCAGCCACTCATTCAGTGTCATAGATGATAATAGCTGCTTAACAAATGAGAGTTTGTGTGACACCAGATCACAACAGGGTCAGAAAGAGTATATAAGCAAACACAGGCCAATTTCTTAAGCCTTGATTCAGTAAGGATTTTTTAAGGATTACAATACAGCGTATGCCTTATAGTATAAGAGACAAGACTTCTACACAGTCTATAAAACTCCTTTGGGGTTTTCCTTTTCATTAGTTGAAAGTATGTATACATTTGCATGAATGTATGTGTGATAGACAGAAGAATATATACATTAGCAGACCTTTTCTTGCTGTGTCTGAATCCTGAGTGTAGTATTACGCTTTTCAATGGGCATTACTTGGCTGGATTTCCTTTCTCAGAAAACATTAGTAAAGACTTGGCTTCTCTTATTGATATAGAATATCCCAACTGAGATACTCTGTTAGTCCTGGTTAGGAAGCTGCTAGCAAAGAGTTCATCCTAAGTAAACTATGTGAGATTTTCCTGTGAAACAAAACACCAGCTCTGCTGAATTCCAAAGGGGTCAGTTTGAAAATGACTTTCAGATTGATAAAAGTAATATAGGATGTAAAAGGTAAATAGCTATAAATCAGCGTAGTTCACAGCTGCCTGCCTTTCTGATCTACTAATTATTGTATGATCCTTAAAAAAAATACACCACATTTTAAAATGACCTGACTTTTTCATTTATCTGCTTCATTATGCTTAAATAGCTGAAACAAGATGTTTCAATCAACAAATAACTGGCATGAGTCTTAAACTGAATCTTCAATGATTTAATAGGTTTCTCAAAGAAAGATAGTGACAGCTTCATTATTAAAGCAATTGGCCTTATATATTTAATGGATTATTTTTTTTCCCCTACTTTAGTTGTACTTCGAGTTACCTGGAAGTTCGGGATGGAGCTGATTCAAATGCCCCAATACTTTCCAAGTCGTGTGGGATATCTTTGCCCAGGAAACAGGTCTCCTCAAGAGAGATGATGTATTTGAGATTTCAATCAGACAATAGCCCCACCCATGTGGGATTCAAGGCCAAGTATTCTATAGGTAATGATAATTTTTCCATTAAATAGCCAAGTAGTGGTACAATGAATATATCAAGATCATTCAATAACACTATATCTCCTTCAAAAAGTCTTTCTATTTGCCTAATTTTAAGAATTATTTTAAAAATAGACATAAGCATGATGTGGAAAGCCACAGGCATTTGACAATGTTAATTTCGCCTTTCATTTTCCTGTGAGGACACTATTTTTAGTAGATGAATATTTCATATGCTTTTGAAATTTGTTTGTGCATAATACCTTGCTACACTGATTCCTTCTTTTCTTCCTCTTGCCATGAAATAAGTATGACATTATTCAAACAATGCGCTTGTTATTAAACAACTCAACTATGAACATCAACTTTGATCTTATTGACAGAATTGTTGAGCTTTCTTCCTGCCAAGTTCTGTGGGCTGTGCCAGTGAAAAGCAGATATTCTAATGCATATTAAAAACAATATGGTCATATGCGCTTAATTATAATTTGCTATCTCTTAAATCTAGACATTATCCTAACCTATGTGTTTAATACTGCAAAACTTTTTAAAAAGCCTTGCTATGACAAAGTTTAACCTATATCACCGTATATCCTGAGTCAATGACATATAATTCAATCTACCTCTCACATTCAGCTAGTAAGAGATAATCAAATGCTGTTTTCAAAACCCTTTATGACAGTGTATTGTTTATTGGTAAAGAAACTAAAAAAAATGGCAAGTATCACCAATCGAGCACATTACCCATTTTAACTGAGTTTAGTCAGTCCATTCATGGCCTCACTGTTCAACAGAGTATGGCTCTATTGAATCATTGCACAGGGTACTAGACAGACCATATTAGTCTCTCAGTTGCCTCTTGTCCTGACATGTACTGGCAACTAATGGCTCTCATGTAGGGTCCCAAGAGTCTTAATGTGACATTACAGAGGTATCATTCAGTAGTCATCTTCCATGTGGCATTATTGACTGGACTTAAAGAGTTGTTTCTCTTCCTATGAACAGTACATCTTGAATAACAAGGCAAGGCTCACTAAACATTTTCAGAGTTTTTGAAACTTCAATTTATATGTAATTGTGCTTACAAAGTTTTCAAATGTGATGGTTTATCTGTTTAATCTGTAATAGAATCTCTCTCTTCTCATCTTACGTAGCTCAATGTGGAGGAACAGTAGCAGGGCAAAGTGGAGTGATTGAAAGCATTGGCTACCCCAGCCTTCCATATCCACACAATTCATTATGCCAGTGGCATCTCCAAGGCCTCCAGGGTCACTACCTCACCATCCGTTTTGAAGATATTAACCTTCAGGATTCTCCTGGCTGTGGAAAAGACTTTGTGGAGATCTGGGAAAACAACACCTCTGGTCAGTGAAATATGTAGGCTCCCTTTTATGGGGATTCACTTTTTCCTGTACCTTTTCAGCCTCTATAGTTTCTTCTGTTTCAAGGAAGGCATAAAACCTATGGTCTACTTACTCTAGCAAAAATGTAGATCACTTCTCTCTGGGCCACACAGCAATTCCTTC
The DNA here is from genome assembly GCF_000151885.1 of Dipodomys ordii. Classification (NCBI taxonomy): domain Eukaryota; kingdom Metazoa; phylum Chordata; class Mammalia; order Rodentia; family Heteromyidae; genus Dipodomys; species Dipodomys ordii. The sequence continues at coordinate 14,504,646 of NW_012267240.1, forward strand.
CCTTGATCCTATTCCTTCAAAATGGATCCCAGAGCCCCTGGGCTCATCATGGAGCTCATCTTGAAGCCCATACTGAGTGAGTGCTATGATAGGTAAGTGTCTTGTTCTGCTGACACTCAGAGCCCAATATAGTTTTTGGAGTGGCTTACATTAGCATGAGGAAGAGAAAGGGGAATGGTATCAAATGCACCCTCGTGGCTCTGTTGACTCTGAGCATTGCTTTAACCACACAGATAAGCTTTCTTTGTGCTGAGATATTTTTCCTGTAGGTGGTTGAATTGTCTTCAAATCTTTGAATATACGGATGGTTGATTATGACTCTTTGCTTTCCTTGCCTGTAGTTATTGCTTCTTCATGAAAAAGTTTTGTCTGGTATTATTTTCTTTGTGCCTGCAGAATGCCTTACATAGTTGTTAAAAGAAATATGTGCATATTTGTATGTATACATTTGTGTACATATGTGTGTATACATATGCATATTTGTATATATGCATATATATTTATACATACTTATATATTTATTTATTATTTGACTTCCATAGCACATCTTTTGGGCAGATACTGTGGAAACACCATTCCTGCCCGTATAGAAACTTCTAGCAATGTTGCCTTGGTCAGATTCGTCACAGATGACTCAGTTGCTTCCTTAGGATTCAGACTGCAGTTTCAATCCAGCATTGAATGTAAGTTTATTGGAGAAATGTTATGTTTATTTGAATGTAAGTTTATTTGAGAAAAAAAAGATTGATTTCTCACAGTGTAGAGGAATCATGCTAGCATTGGCATAAAACACTGTGAAAAAGTATAGTGTCTTCTTAGCCTGTACAGTTAATAGAAATGTGTTTCTTTGGTCACAGTAATAAATGAGAAATTACCAATGTGGTAACTACTACAAAGGAAGGAAATGAGCATTAGAGAGCTGCATTATGGGGTTGAAAAGAACAGGGTTCATCCATCCTAGGGTTATCCAGTGTTCATATTCTCTACTGCCCTGATAAAATCAGGTGGTATAAGCTCTTGTCTAAGAAACTGGATGATTTGGCCTTCTTTATGTTTACTACATTTATTAGTACCTCATGTGTCTTGGGCCATGAGGGCCATTAAAATACTGCCAGTAGCCTATCATTTATGAAAGCAACAATTAAATATTAATTGAGATTAAGAAGTGAAATTATGTATGCTCCTTAAAAGTGCTTGCTCACATACATACAGCAATAATGCCTCCCTTGGGATGGGGCTTAATGGTAGAGTGCTTACCTAGCATGCTAGTATCTGTGGTGTCTTGCTTTCATGTCTAACATAAAACCAAAATCATATGGTAGAGCACTAGCCTTAAGCAAAAAAGTTCAAAGATAGCTCCCAGGCCCTGAGTTCAAGCCCCAGGACCAACACACACACACACACACACACACACACACACACACACACACACACACACACACACCTCATATAGTAATAAATGGTGCAGTAATCTTTTCTAACTTTGATGTGATTGTGAATGCTCTCTTTTTCCCCCCTTGTTCAGCATGTGGTGGGGATCTACGGGTCCCAATGGGAACTTTTACTTCTCCCAACTATCCCTTCCCTAATCCTCACGGCCGGCTCTGTGAGTGGAGAATCACTGCTGAGGAAGGAAGGAAGATCACCTTAACTTTTGATGACCTGAAGCTGGGAATTCGACCATCCTGTGAGAATGAACGTGTGATTGTAAGTGCTGCTTGTGGCTCTGTCTGGGATATCATGATCCATTGTTGAAGGAGTTTACTGTCCCATAAAAAAGTTTGTAAACTGGATCAGAATATTGCGAAGCAAGCAACTGAATCTCAGACAAATTCTAGATCTTTTCTATAGAACGAAGCCACCACAAGCTGTCCAAATAATGGTAAATGCTGCTTTAAAAGACTATCCAATGTCATTAACATACATCAGGGTCATGCATGGGATAAACTTTGTCCTGTGCCAAGACAAGTGACTTGCCGGGGCACATCTGTTCCTTAACAGCAGCACTGAGGATCTCCTGACAAGAGGACCGGGCTGCCAGCTCTCTTTGTTGCCAACTTCACGTGCTTAGACATGTGCCTTAAGTGTTCTTTGCTTTCTTCAGCAAAGGAAAACAAAGTCCATCAGTGCAAGTAACCACTCTGTGTGTGTACAGTCCAGGAGTATACAAATTGGATCCACCTTAGTATATTTCTGCAGCGACTTTTCCTGCTTTTACAGTGTTTGTTATGTCAGTAAATACTAGTTAACATTTTCTGGTCCCTCAGTTAGTTTTCAATTCTTGATAATGACTCTGGAGTTTTCTTACACCCTATGATGAAGCTGGGTATAGGTTCCATTCACAGTATCTGTAAATATCAGAATCTAACAACTTCCCATCTGATCTCTCTACTTCCCCTCTTGGCTCCGTACACTCTCAACACAACAGCCATTAAGAGGCTTTCAGATCTAAGTCAAATCATGCTGATTCTAGAGACTGAACTCGCTTACTTAATGTACATAGGCTCCAGGTTCAGTCCCCAGCACTTCAACAGAATTATCTAATTAAATCAGAAGGTGTTGCCCCCCTCCAGCTAAAATTATGTTCATGGCCACAAACTGGTAATCCTAAGTGTTCAGGAGGCTGAGATCTGAGGCTTGTTGTTTGAGGCCAGCCTGGAAAGGAAAGTCTATGAGACTCTTACCTTCAATTAACCAGTAGAAAACTAGAAGTGGTGCTGTGGCTCAATGTGGAAGAGTGCTAACCTTGAGTGAAAAAGCTCAGGGATAGCACCTCTGCCCTGAGTTCAAGCCCCCCCACCAAATTTTTTTTTCTTGTAATTCTTCTCATCTTTTTCAGAGGGAAATAATAGTAAATCCTTAGAAAATCCCATCCAACCTGACAGTATCGGCTGCCCCTTTCTGTCTCATCTCCTTTACTCTCTGCTCTCTAGGATGAAGCCACCATGGCTTCATTCCTGTCCTTTGAATATGCTGAGGCTCCCATATCAGGCCTTTACACAGACCGCTGCCCAACTGCCTCCATTGGAGATGTTCTTTCCGGATGGGTTCTGGTCCATGTCCTCACTACACTGAGGTATCTGTGAAGCCTTCCCTAAGGACCTGAGACACTGCTTCCCCACATTGTCATTTCCCAGAACTCTATACCAGCCAACACACTCATGTATCTGTTCATCTGTTTATTGCCTATTCCCCATCCAGGAGAGCTTTCAGTCATTTACTTTCATTCACTACTCAGTCACAGTGTCTAGACGTCATGGAGATAATCACCATTAACTTTTTAAAATAACAGGCTGCTTTTGTTTTCAGATTAGTTCTTCTATTGGATAGTGAATTTCAAAGACTAAAAACATCTGTGCCATTCTACTATCTTGTCTTGCCCCAAGGTGATCTCAGTCAACCTCCAAATTTTCCCAAGTTCTAATATCTAAAGAATTGAAATGTCTATTCTGAGACACTGAAAATGCAGATCCCACTATTTTACATGACAGCCAGCAAACGTTAGAATACTTTGATTATTATTAAAGGAACATTTTCCTAATTATTCAGTGAATAGGTATGCAGACAAAGATGAAGGAGAAAAAAACGAATGATTCCTACCATGTTTTCAGGCATTTTCTTATCTCTTCTGTGCAATGCATAATGTGATATGGCCATAATTATGTGATATGACTTCCTGTGATTATAAATATAATCGGTGAATATCAAGCAAAATTTGGTTATTCAGAAGAAAAATTATATAAAATGCAGTCATACTAAATACCTATTACTAAAATTTTCACATATATGTGGGATTATCTCCTTTGAATTTATTTCACTAGTTTCAGAGATAATTAATATGTACCCTTACTATAATTGTAAGGGTTCTTTAACACAAGTATGGGCATGCCTCACAGAAAATATAATATGGAGTCGGCAGCCTTTAGTGATGTGCTGATTGCCTAATTCCTTATTCAGGTGGGCTAAACATAAACCCAGAGACCTTGTGGAGTATTCAGGTGGAAAAAGTGGAAAGCTGTTCCACCTAATGTGGGGGACAATGAGATTGCTCTCTTATTTAGAACACAAATAACAAAACAAAATGTACAGCAATCTCTACAGATTCCAAGTCGGAACTTATTTGTCATTTCCACATACCTTCGCCATTGATGCCATACTTGTATTTTCCCAAATAATAATAATAATAGTTTTTTTTTTACATCGTGGTTTTCTGTGCAGTGATCACCAATTCTTCCGTCCATTTTCTAACCTAGAACACAGCTCTGTATAATAAAACATAACTATTGGTTTATTTTCTTCAGTGCTATTCTTCCTTGAGCCTTTATGGACCATCTGCAAGCTATATGCCAGCTGTTAGCTCAGGATTTCCCTTTATTCCTCTCTGGGGCTTCCCACCTGGCTTCATCATTTCCTTTTCTCAATTTCCTCCTCTTATTGAAGCAGATGTTCTGGTGGCTCCCCGAGGAAATGAGCACAGGTGATAGTTATTTTTCAAAACCTGCATGCTTGGGACTGTGACTATTTTACCATCATTATTTGGAGGTATAGAGTCAACAATTATATTATTCAGTATATTCCTATTTGTGAATGTATTTATCATCATTTTGAAGTTTTATATTAGTTCTTTTAGAGGCAATTTCCTTTCCAATTCTGTCATCTACATACTGATATTGGTCTCTGCCTCTCATACTATATGTTTCCCTGGAGGTCTGAGGATCTTTATCTGTTCATTCATGCTGAAGAATGCAACTTGAACATGATGAGAAGCTTTATTGCATAGCAGGGGCTGTGAACTTGTGGCTTCATGAGCAGTAACTGAGGACAGGATTGGACTCAAATTATTGAGTTAACTAAGGTCTATATGTCCTTAAACTTGGAAAGGTTAAGAGTCCATTGAGGAACCTCTGTCAGGATTAATGTCTTTAAGTACAATGTCTACATAAATACTTTGAACATGTTTTATGTATTCAGCATTTGCTTTTTTCATCTTCTCTCCATTCTAAACAAATATGTTAACTTTCTTCTGTTCTTAACCTTATTTATTATACACACATACACATAAAAGGGCTGGGAATATGGCTTAGTGATAAAGTGCTTTCCTACCATGCATGAAGTCCTGGGTTCGATTCCTCAGTACCACATAAAGAGAGAAAAGCGGGAAGTCGTCCTGTAGCTCAAGTGGTTGAGTGCTCTTCTTGAGTAAAAGAAGCTCAGGGACAGTGCCCAGTCCCTGAGTTCAAGCCCTGGGTCTGGGTAATAACAAAAAACAAAACAACAATAGTAACAAAACACATAAGAGAAAAAAGCCTTTTCTAACACCTGTCAAATGGAATAGGCAGCCTTTGGTGAAGTGCTGATTGCCTGATTCCTCATTTAGATGGACTAAACACAAACCCAGAGACTAGATGAATGTGCACATGGAAAAAATGAAAAACGGTACCACCTAATGTCTGATTTTGTTTCTTCTCCCAGCAGATTTTACAGACTGTCTTGTTTCTGTGCCTATTTCTACCCACTTGTCTTCTGGGATTTGTAGTTTCAGAGTTATAAAATGGATTAGAGGACAAGAACGGCAAATGCTCAGCTTGCTTCTAAAAGCAGAAGTCTGTGTGATAGACAGATAACAGCACAATTCACGGCCAATAGGATTCTTTGGAAGTAGCAGACACAGAGGCAGGGGGAGGACATTGTTCATACTTTCCAGTAGATCCCCTTACCTTGTAGCTGGTTACAATCCCTTTGAATCTGGCCAGGTGCTGTCCTAGCCTATCTACCATATTATTGAAGTGTTTGTCACCTTCTGTTTCCTTATGCTTTGTTTTGAGGTTTGGAGTCACAATTTGTATGCTTAGGGGGTATATTGGCCTGGATGTGTGTGAGGATCAGAGTCTGTTCAATAAATGACAGACCTGTTTTTCATCTGATCCTGGAAGCCAGAGAACATTTTCTTTTTCTTTTTTTTTAAATTTATTTATTTTTTATTTGTGAACATACTGTACAGAGGGGTTACAATTACATGGGCAGGATAATGCGTACATTTCTTACCAAGCATTGCAGCTTCCTCCTTTGGTTTACCCTTCACATCCCTTCCCAGCCTCCCCCCTCCCCATGAGAGAACATTTTCAATGAGAAGCCTGAACTACTTAATGATCAATCCTTGAAAAGAAAAGCTTGCATCTTTCGTAACAGAGCACATTCTCCTTCTAGGTAGGATTTTGGTGTCAGAATCTGAGTTGTATTTCTGTGATGCAGGCAAATCCTTGATAGAAGAATACCTACCATCACTCAATTAGTAGATTTTTGCTTTATTTCTCACTATATTTGCATTCTGAAAACCAGACCATAATAAAATATTCCCTTGGGATCTCATACTTTGCCAATTATTATAGCTATGGAAAGAACTACAGTTAATATTTAACATTTTGAAATCAATAACGATCCCTTTAAAAATCAATAAGTAGGGTATTGAAGGTTCGGATCTATAAGTAATTAAGAAAGAACCATTGTATTTATATTAAGATCGATTTTTTTCAAAAATTAGTTTTCAAGGCATTTAAAAATATTTGAATTATTGTGCACTTGAAATCACCAGAGAATAACATTTGAACCTGAGTTCTGAGTACTCAAGGTTTTGAGACATTGTTATACAAACTGCCTGTCATGAATTCTGTGAACTACGGAGTAAGCATGAGGGCACATCTAATTCACACAGAGAATGTGATTTTCTCTTGCAAATTATACAACAGCTTTTCCTTGGTCACTACCTTGTAGGAAGGCATGCCTACAAGACTTCCACTTTAGTAAAATGATCTGAGACCACAAAATATGCCCAGACTGTGGTACCAGGATGGATACTATTTTTGGCACCAGGGTGGGTGCTGTTCACTATTTTATTTTAATATAGGGTTCCCATAGAAGATGGTGGATCTCAGCAGAGAATATCACCTCCTAGGAAATATAGAGTAGTATGGATCAGATATTTAAAGGTCATATTATTTCTCCAACAGGTGTACAATGGCATTCGAAGTAACTCACCGCAGCTGGAGACGCTGTGCAGCACTGTGAATGTGACGACTTTTTTCCAATCTTCAGGGAACATGATGAAAGTTGTGTATTTCAGCGATGGATCCCTGCCATATGGAGGCTTCAAGGCTTCCTACACATCCAGTGAAGATGCAGGTAATGGAGGATGTTGCAAACCCTCCTCCTCTCATCCAGACACACCAGAAGTGCCCCACAGACACTGTCCATAGCTACAGAGGCTCCAGTATTCCCTTCAATGTACCAAGTTATACCTGGAGTTCTCAACACAAGGAACACATGTATAAGGAGATATAGGTCCACTCCACACAGGAAAAAAAAAGATCACTTCAGAAACAATGCATGACTTATGAATTATACACCTTTTCCTTACAAAATACCATTAGGTGAACTTATAGCACAGTTCTATGTAAAACTGCAATTAGAATTGGGGCTTAAGAAACCATCTTGAAAAATAAGTACTCTGCAAGTAAGTACTTTTATTGGGGACAGACACACTATTTTCTTTTTTAGTCATCTATCTATCTATCTATCTATCTATCTATCTATCTATCTATCTATCTATCTATCTATCTATCTATCTATCTCTGGTAAAGATACATGAACGGTTTGGATTTAATATTAACTATTTCAAAATTAAGCCAAATGTGGCCTTGACTGTAAATACCTTCCTACTATTTGGGTTGGTCTTGTCACCTAAAGATTCTTAAGTTTCTGAGGAGTAGAATTTTATTTATTTTTAAAAATGGTTTTATGCGTATTGCTGGTGGCTCACGCCTGTAATCCTAGCTACTCAGGAGGCTGAGATCTGAGGATCAGGTTCAAAGCCAGCCCAGGCAGGAAAGGCCATGAGACTCTTATCTCCAAAGAGCCACCAGGAAACCAGAAGTGGTAGAGCACTAGCTTTGAGCTGAAAAGCTGAGGCCAATGCCCAGGCCCAGAGTTCAAGCCCCATGACCGACAAAACTCAAACAAAAAAACAAACAAAACAAAAATGGCTTTATTTGTTTGGAGTTAGAGATATTCATAAGTTTTTTTTGTTTGTTTGTATTTGAGTATTCCTCTAAATTAAATATTAAATGGACAACAAGCCAAAATTTAGTGGTACTGTCACACAGCTAAACCCCAGCCATGTACCTGTAATCCAACAAAGAAATTAAATTTTTTTTTAACTGTGAACCAGGCAAATCCTTTGTAGAATATCAACCATCACTCATTTAGTGGATGATTGCCCTCTTTCTTTTCTTTTTAATTTTTTTTGCCTAGTTTTTCTTCATTAAACCCACAGTAATTTTTTCCAAAATTTGCAATCCATTTATCTACCACCATGATGGCATCTAGAAAAATGGGTCAAGGCCTGGGGATGGTGATGCCTGCTTTCATTCCAGTTACATGGAAGGCAGTGATAGGAGGTTCATTATGTTAGGCCAGCTCATAGAAAGTTACTGTGAGACTCTATCTGAAAAACAAACTTTAAAATCAAAAGGGCTGAGGGTATGAAAAAAGGTGAGGCCCTGAATTCAATCCTCTGTATTGGAAAAACAAGCAAGCAAGGAAAGCATAATGAAAAAGAAGAAATCCAAATGGATGCAGTGATGATGCTATTGATGCTATTTAGTTGCTGTCCCTGGATTGTTGGTACCTTCTCTTAGAACACAACTCTTATTGTTAATTTCTCTGTTTCCTTGTGTTTTCTTAGTGTGTGGTGGAACTCTTTCTAATGTCCTTGGAGGAAACTTTACTTCACCAGGTTATAGTAGACTCACTAAGTACTCAAAGAATCTCAACTGCGAATGGACTATCAGCAATCCAAAACATGAGAACTCATCCATTTACATCCAGTTTAACCATTTTTTCCTGGAGAGTCATCAAGACTGTCAATCTGATGCCCTGGAGTTTCGACTGGGTGAGTTCCATCCAAAGTCATGCTGTTTGTATGGGTAGAGATGACAATAACAAAGAGTCACTTGCCTGCTATAGGTACCTAAGATCCAAAAGAACTTTGTTGAAACAAAAACGATTCCCAAGGCAATGAGCAATGTCCTCTTCTTCATGATTAAAACCAAGGATCAAGAGTTGAGTGTGATGGCTTACACCTGGAATCTTAGCTACTCAACCAAAGCTGGGTACCGTGACCCCTCCCAGCTATGTGGAAAGCTGACACTGGGACAGTTCATAGGACTCTATCTCACCTGAAGAAGCTGCATGTGAGGGCTATCAACCTCGTTCCTACTATTGTGGGAACCAAAATAGAACTGTAATATAGATGCAAGCCTGGGGATAAAGTGAGAACCTATGTCAAAATAACCAGTGCCTAAAAATGTGCTTGAGGCATAGCTCATTGGTTAGACACCGCCTAGTGAATGAGAAGTTTGAGTTAAAACCCAAGTAATGCAAAAAAAAAAAAAAAAAAGGAATGAAGGAAGGAAGAAAGGATGAAAGGAAGGGAGGGAGGGAAGGTAAGAAGATAGACTGGACTTGTACTTGGTGAACTGAACTTCTCTTAAAAATTAAAGCCACGATATCCAGCCAGGTGTGGTGGTTCATACTTATAATCCTATCTTCTCTGATGCCATAGATTGGAAGGATCCAAATTCAAAGCCAGCCTGGGTAGAAAATTCACAAGATGCCATCTCAACAAATAAAAAGCTGGGCATGGTGCAACACATGTCATCGTAGTTATCTGGGAACCATAAAGAGGAAGATTATGATCTTCCACTTACCCCATCCCCATCTAAAAAACAACCAAAATAAAATGGGCTGGAGTCATGGCTCAAGCATCTGACTTCCATGTATAAATCATGTATAAATCAAACCTCAGTACTCACCCCCAAAATTTAAAAATAGCACCCAACCAAACAGAACAACTGTATATTCAAGGAAATAAATTTCACTTGCTTTTTTCTAGACCCAAGGCATATTTTTTCATTAGCTTGCTCCTATTGTTAAACAGTTTCTTAGTTAAAAAGTAAATAGGAGCCAGGTGCAGGTGGCTCAAGCCTGTAATCCTAGCTACTGATGAGGCTAAGATCTGAGGATTGGGGTTCAAAGCCAGCCCAGGCAGGAAAGTCCATGAGATTCTTATCTCCAATAAACTATCAGAAAATCGTAAGTGGCGCTGTGGCTCAAGTGGTAAAGCACTAGCCTTGAGCTGAAGAGCTGAGGGACAGTGCCCAGGCCCAGAGTTCAAGCCCCACAACTGACAATAAATAAATAATAATATTATTATTATAAATATTCCATATTGTCACAGATTTGCTTAGGTCCACTTTTTTCCAAAACATAAAAGAAGGTTGAGAGCAGCAAAGCCCAATCGGATGTCAGAGACTTTCTTGGTCAGTTGTTGAAATCACTGGTAGCCATCTTGGAGAACATGGAAGACACAACTTTCCAAGAAAGAGAAACTAATAGTCTGTAGTCATAGACAAAAGACTTCAGAGATTCTTCCTGATTCTGAGAGGCTGAGTGGAGACTAGAGCAAGGCATGTTGTAGTTTGGCAATATTCTCCATGAAATGCCAACAAAAGCTCCCCATTTTTACCGGTCTCAAAACCACTGGCTTAGATAACCCAGCAGAACAGCCATATATTAAATTTCAGTCCCTTAAATGCAGTCAGCTCTCTATTCCTTCCGATTTAAAGGCAGAATACTCTATCTCACTGATTTATTAGGGCAATGATGTTCAGCTGACAGAACAAATAGGCAGCAGATAAATGCGAGCTCTGGAGGTACTCTATAAATGTTAATCAAATTTCTATGAAAAGTAATCTTCATAAAACACAAAGAGTTCAAATCTGACAGTTACGGGTTGGAGTGCTAAATATTCTCTTCATTTCAGTTGATTGAATACAGGAAAGAAATCTTTAAAATCTCATGCATTTTTCACTTCCATTCTGAAGATTTATTTAATCACTATTGATTTTACATTTCTTGTTTTTTCAGTGTTCTATACTTAATGAACTTTAACAAATACAAATAATAGTATTTTAAGTAATATATCTGCGTATGTATGTACATAAATTTAACCTATAGAAATCCCATTATAATACAACTCGTATTTCTGTTTTTTCTCTTTTTTAAAAAAATTTATTCATTGTTATTATAAAGGTGATCTACAGAGGGGTTACAGTTACATCAGTGTGATAGAGTACATTTCAGATAGAGTACATATCACACCTTCCATTGCTCTCTCCCAGTCTTTCCCACCACAAGTTGACTAGTTCATTTTTAACATAGTGTCCAGTGAGTATCACTGCAACATTTGTTCACTGCAACATTTGTCCTACCATTTCTGTGCCTCCCCCTTACCCCCCAAAGACAGATAAATGAACAAACAAGACTCAAGGAAATCAAAACAAAAACACCAACAAAAAAATCCACCCTCAAAACTCCCAAAACCTCTTATTTCTACTTCCTGGAGTCCAGTTCCACAAATACGATTTTATATAGCCAGATGCACATAGCTATTGTGCCTAAGTGATTCCGTCCTAAGAATATCCACCTTTGGTCTCACTCTGTATAATTTATCCTCTCCCAGTGTAATATTTTTTTAGCATCCAATGTGCTTGCTTGTAGATTTAGAGGCAAATTCTAGTAATAAATTTCTTACTCCTTAAAATAAGACATAAAGAATTTATAAATTAATTGCAACTGGAATGATTATATGTTCTATAGTCCCAGTTCTCTGGACATGGAGACAAGGGGCTTGTGAATTAGAAGCCAGCCTGGGCCATATCATGAGAAACTGTCTCAAAAATAAATTAAAAAATAAAAATTCTTTTTATTTCTGTTTATATATGCTAAAACAAATTTGAAAACATAAACTGAAAAAATAAGGAATCTATACTTGATATCTGTCCATAACAAAACTGCATGTTTTTATGGTTGATGTTGTGTTTCTTTCAAGTGGAGGAATTTGTTCTTTTGCAGGTGGTAGATGTGCAGTGAACACGAATGCATCTGAAATTATGTGTGCATTAATGAATAAGTACTTTCTTAGGTGTTTCTACTGAATTCATTAAAGTACATTTCTCTAAAGATTGTAAACAATGCACTTGGTCTATTTTATTCAGGTGATGCTTATGGGCCTCTGATAAACAAATTTTGTGGCCCCACACGCCCTGCATTTCCAGTGGTTATACCTTATTCTCAAGTGTGGGTACACTTTTTCACCAATGAGCGTGATGAGCGTTCTGGATTCAAGGCAAAGTATTTCTTCACAGGTAAGACTCAACAATTAAGGTCTCAATCTCTGGCAATCAAATAATAGTTAATAATTTATATTTGTCTCATGAGAATACGACCTTGTATTTTGTTAGTTTTACTTCTAGGTAGCTATCATTTTGCTGCTCACATCAATGAGATTTTTCCAAGTTACAATTTTTAATCTCTACTATCCAGGAATTTAATTATTTTATACTGGATAATAATTTTGTCTTTAGAACAAAGATACTTTAGAAACTGTGGGCTGGTGGCTTACGTCTATAATCTTAGTTACTCAGGAGGCTGAGATCTGAGAATTGTGGTTTGAAGCCAGCCCGGGCAGGAAACTCTATAAGACTATTACCTTCAATAAACCACCTAAAAGCTGGAAGTGGAGGTGTGGTTCAAGTGGTAGAGCCTTGGGCCAAAAAAAAAAAAAAAGCTAAGGGGCAGTCCCCAGGTCCTGGGTTCAAGCTGTAGGACCAACAAAAACCAGAAAAGGTACTTTAGATACTTCCTATATTCTTATTGGTTTTAGGGTTTTGTCTCTGACATTCTTTCAATATTCTGGGTAACCAATCATTTCTTCAGCAAATGATAGTTTGGGTTTTTTTCCTTTTTCATGCCTTATTTCACTAGCTAGGATTGCCAACATAATGTTGAACAGAAAGAATGATTGCATTATGTTTCTGACTTCCATATGAATGTTTATGACATTTCATTGTTAAATAACTTGGTTGTTCTTAGGTTTCAAAAAACCCTTCATCAGGTTAGAAAAAGTTTATTCAGTTCTTAGTGTACAAATAGTTTTTTTTAAAGTTTTTTTTATACTGAAATATTTTTCTCTTAGAATCATTCTTCCATTTTTTGGATACGCCATACTTGGTCAGGCTGTGTGTGTTGTTCATATTACTGCATATTAGTTGAAAGAGTTTTATGCTGCATTTGCATCTGTGACATTCAGAGTTTATACCTGAAAATGTAGCCCAAGGTGGGCAGCATGACTCCTTGCCACTTCCCGTGCTGATTAGAATGTTCTTTTCTCCCTTTTCACTAACAATCACAATTCTACTAAATGTCAAGCTTTGGGTAAAGGTCTCAGTTCCAGCCCTTGCTTATCTGGAAGTCCAAGGTCATATCTTCTCTTCCTACCTGGTCACCTCTGCTGGTCCACTTATCTGACTAACACACATTTGTGTTAGATTGCTTCTCTGAATTATGTTATACTTCTTTTGGGTAGTTTTTAGAGATTCTCTTTTTATTACCATTTAATTTGGCTCTGAACCAAAATCTATTTTTCTTATGTGTTTATCTAGCATTTCTTCACGACAGGCCCAGAGGAATGAAATGAACTGTAATTTATGCACATAATTGTCCTGCCAGTTGATTTTTTTTTTCTGGTCAAGATTCAAAGCAAATATTTGTACTGAGCCTGAGATATTGCCCATCCTTTAGAAATATATCATCTTTTCAACCTGATATGCTAATGTAAATTTAAAGCAATACTAGAAATTCATAATCAAATAAATCAAGTCTTTAATTATGGAACTGGTAATTTTGTCAAGCTTACCTGCGTTTTTGTGCTTAATTGGTTTTATTTTCAAGAAAGGCAATGTCACTGACTTTGTCTCTAGTTCATTTACTGTCAATTTTGAAATGTGTTCCTTTTTTTTTTTTTTTTTTTACTAACCTTGAGGCTGTGTTTGCTATGTGATTCTATTTCATTTGTTCTATTTGTTTGTTCTATTCTTCCACCAAACTTTGCTGTTGTTCATTTATTTGTCTGTTACTTTATTGTATTTATTTCATTTACCATATTTATTGATTGTATCATGAAGTATGATAACTCTAAGTACTATTTTGGCTTTATAGTTTTTTTAAATTGTATCTTATTTAGAGTGTTATGCATATAATTTCAGATTGTGGTGGAATCCAGATAGGAGAGAGTGGAGTGGTCACAAGCCCAAACTACCCAGGCACCTACAGCAACTCCTCCCACTGTGCCTGGCTGTTGGAAGCCCCTCCGGGCCATACCATCACCGTGAGTTCCTATCCCCGGGTAAAACACTTCTAAGACCAGGGAAATATCGTCCTTTCAGTTACCAAGTGATCAGAGTAGGTTTGATCATCTTCTCTCTACATTTCTCTCAGTAGAGGACAAAAAGTGTATAATGAGGATTGCAACTATGTTTTGTGTATATAGAAAACAATCCCAGTTGTAGGAGAGAGCGAGCGGCACCTTCCTGGTTGTGGCATGAGCTACTATTCTAGACAAATAGACTGCTGATGTTCTCCAAATGACCCCAATTCCTAGAACCATACCCTGTCAGGAAATCCTGTAAAGAACCTTCAATTCAGGCACCAGTGGCTCATCCTACCTCTACGGTTAGCCAATGAAGAGAGTGAGCTCCAAAAGATCATGATTCAAAGCCAGTCCAGGCAGGAATGGTTTGTAAGACTTCAATTCTAAAATAACCAGCAAAAAGCCAGATGGTAGATACAGCTCAAGTGGTAAAACACTAGATGAACAGCAAGCTAAACAAACAACAAGACCTTGAGTTCAAATTGTAGAATGGGAAGAAAGCAAGAGAGAGAGAGAGAGAGAGAGGGAGGGAGGGAGACAGAGACAGAGAAAGAGAGATCCTTAATAAGTAAAGAAAGTGAAAGGAAAGGGGAATTAATAAAGAGACAGGAAGTCGGTGCCAGTGGCTCATGCCTGTATCAGATGCCTGTACTCAGTAGGGTGAGATCTGAGGATTATAGTTCAAAGCCATCCTGGGCAAAAACAACCCTGTGAGACTCTTATCTCCAATTAACCACACAAAAACCAGAAGTAGAGCTGTTTGTAAAGTGGCAGAGTGCTAGCCTTAAGCAAAACAAACAAACAAACAAAAAACAACCCCAAACAAAGAAACAAACAAAAAAACACACACAAAAACTCAGTACCCAGGCCCTGAGTTCAAGCCCCATGACAGACCAAAAACAAAAAACTAAACATTACAACAACAAAAATCCAGAAGAGACAGGAATACAAAGACAGGAGATTTGGAAGGACCCTGCCTCAATGTAGACACTCATGTACAACTCCTGGTGCTATATGAGTTCTTTTCTCTTCTGCAGCTTACCTTTAGGGACATTGATATCGAGAACCACGTGACCTGTTCCTGGGACTCCGTCACTGTGAGGAATGGTGGCTTACCTACGTCACCCATTATAGGCCGATACTGTGGAACTTCCAACCCTAGAACCATCCATTCTGGTTCCAACCAGCTTCTGGTGTTGTTTAACTCTGACTATTCTGTGTCAGGTGGTGGATTTTATGCTACTTGGAACTCACAAACTTTAGGTAACAGAAGCTTTCTCTGCACTTTGTTTTGTCTATTATGCATTTTTTCTTAACTAATTTAAAATTTGTCATCCCTTGCTATCCAACTGGGATTAATTTCAGGATGCCAGCAGCTATCCAAGTCTACAGATGTCCAAGACTATAAAATGGTGTGGCTATCTCAAGTAATTGGAATGAATGTTTGATTCCCAAGTAGTTTAACATTTTCAGAGCTTAGAGCCAGAATGCTGAGTTAAGAACAAAATAAGTTGTCCACATCATCAGGACCCTCAATTTATATGTTGTCCCTTGATTAATAGAAAGCTACTGAGTTTTTATAGGTGATAAGATGAGATTTCTGTTTTAGAGCAACTGCTGTAGTTTGCAGGTTCTACAGTACAAACCTATGATTTGAAAAGGTATGTGGCTCAATGGTAGAGTACTTGCCTTGCATGCATGAAGCCCTGGGTTTGATTTCTCAGCACCAGATAAACAGAAAAAGCCAGAAGTGGTGCTATGGCTCAAGTGGTAGAGAGCTCCCCTTGAGCTGAAGAGCTGGTACCCAGACCCAAAGTTCAGGCCCCATGATCAAAATAAAAAAAAAAAAGTAAACCCTATAACTCTTCTAAAAAAAGGAGTTGTATTGGATACTGTATTTAGAATCTTAAATATGTTACAGGACAATTGATCTTGGTAGAGCCGGTTATTAGGAAGATATCTGTAGAACAAGTCAGACCTTTGTCATTAAACCACTGTTGCTTTTAAAGTCATAAAGGAGTTTTAGATAGGCTCCTTGTATCAATGGACTTAAAGGGAAATCATTCCAAGAAAGCCGTAACTTCATTTGTTTGGGAGTATGAAAATAATTCTAGGTTTTTCCTCCTTTAAATTTCTCTGATATGTTATCCATCAGTCAGTTTCAATATGGCTAAATGGAATAATTTCCTCCAATTCAAAATCATTTTCTCTAGTCCTGTAAATTAGAGTGAAGTTACAAGTGAGTTTGAATTGCATCCTCATGTGTTAACGAAAATAAACGCAGAATTTGCATTGCTATGGTATAAACGCTCCTTCCCCTCAAGGGGAGATTAAGGTATTGCAGTTGTTTGAAGACAGGATACAGTGTCTCCTCTCCATAGTAAGGATTAAGTGGTCTCTGCTGAGATGTAATAAAGCGTTAGACAGGGGCTGAAGTTTCCTTTCTGTACCTTACATTTGTTGTGTTCTTTTTATATCCCTGCCCTAAAGATAAGTCATGGGGATGGAAAGATATACTGAGATCTCATGTTTAGAAATGTAACTTCTCTAGCAGCCCTTGCTTTCCAACATAATTATTTTCCTTGAGGACTGATGATTTTTTTTTCATGAAAAAAAAATTCCAGGTTGTGGTGGCATATTTCATTCAGACAGTGGCACGATCCAATCGCCATACTGGCCTCAGAACTTCCCGCCAAACAGCCAATGTTCCTGGACAGCCATTACCCACGAGAGCGAACACTTGGAGATCCACTTTGACCGCAACTTCCGAATCCCCAGCGCGGATGCACAGTGTCAGAACAGTTTTGTGAAGGTTAGCGCGCGCTTGTTTACTTTACTGGCGGCTAGCTGGGCCTTGGGAACATAAACACCCAGGCTGCAAAGGACTCAGAGTCATCTCTCAAAGAAAGGAACAGCTTCACTGCTTAGATTTCTTGGATGTAAAAGGGAGACAACTGTACTTGGAGTTAAAATTTGATTTTTTGTTTGCTAATGCCTAAGAAAAAATAGCTAAACTGGGGAGATTTTTCCCTGAACTTTGTAAAATTCTCATGATCACCACTGATTCTTTTCTCCTTTGGAAAAAAAAAGGGGGGGAAGCTATTTTCACCCCCTTCTTTCTGTCCTTCTTAGCTCCCTTCCTTCTTTCCTTCTTCTCCTCACCTCCCTGTTTTCCTTCCTTCCTTTCCTTTCTTCCCTTCCTCCTGCCTTTCATTTTCTTGCTTCTCTTCTTTCTCTCCTCTCTCATCTTCTCTTCCCTCCTCTCCTCTTCTCCTTTCCCCTCCCCTTCCCTCCTTTCTTCCTTTCCCCTCCACTCCCCTCCTTTCCTCTTTCTCCATCTCCTTTCCTCTTCTTTTCTCTTCCTTTCCTTTCTCTTATCCTAAAGGATAAGAGAAGGAAGGCACTATCACAGGCAAAAATTTAACATATGTTGCAAAAATTACAGAAAGTTGGAGAACTTATTGAAGCTTGTCTTGGCCTTTAAGAGCCTACTCTCATAAACAACCATGCGCATTAACATGATGCCAATGTGGTGGTTAGGATTCTACTTCTCTTGAGTGATCCATTCTGTTCACACGGCAGGAACTTTTCACTTTCTACTGCTATGGGCATGACTGGATCATCTGTCCTCTTCTGCTGTGCTGGTTTCACTGTATTTGTTGTGTCACTAGGAGACTATGCATTTTAGTGGGAAGACCACTGATCTTAAGGTCACACTATCCTGAAATCCACTTGTATTTTCTATTCTCACTATCTGCATGTTCTTTTATGAGTTAATTAAACACTTGGGCTCCAAATGATTCACCCATAAAATGATACTTTATGATGGCTTTTTTAAGCAGAAGTATCTGATATAATGACAGAAACAGCCCTCAGAACTTGGAATCTCAAATCACTTCATGAGTAGAAGTAGCTTTTAGTTTATTGTCAATGTTATTATTTCATTTCATCTCTCAATTTATGTTTTATATCTT
Source organism: Dipodomys ordii (assembly GCF_000151885.1). NCBI lineage: Eukaryota > Metazoa > Chordata > Mammalia > Rodentia > Heteromyidae > Dipodomys > Dipodomys ordii. The sequence goes on from NW_012267240.1 coordinate 14,522,946, forward strand.
AATGACCTATGGTTCCTCTTTAAGTAAAAATTCAATACTTAATATAAAATCTCTACATAATAAAGTACATGGAGCATACACTTTCCCAAATTGCTTTTCACATGAGATAGGTGAGCACATTACTGGTGACAAGAGGCAATACTGTATACACAGACACAACTTCTCTAGTTGGAAAAGTAGAATCTGAAAAATGACTCAGGCTCATTCCTCTACTGGACTGACAACATCACACAAGCCCAACACTAGTATCAAATTGGAAACTTTTCCAAGGGTAAATCCCTGAAGACATACTCTATCTTCCATGGAGCTTGAGACTTTTCTTTCTGCTAGAGGTTGCCTGGGTGAGAAGAGCTAGTAAAGACACCCAATGGGTATAATGTGGTGTAATGTGAGAGGTTCCTGCATGTCTGTGAGCTGAGACTTGCCTTCCCACCTGGAGACACAGGGGCAGACCGGTAGAGTGGGCAAAGAGTCAAGAATGTTCTTTGTCCTTTCAAGCCAGTGATGGGCCACTCCTCCCAAAGATATTGGAGCAGCAAGAGATTATATGGGTCTTGAGTTGAGAAAGACACAGAGTCCCAACAAGGTGAAGCAAGCTCTACCTCCTCAGACAATACCAGCAAGATTCTATGAACCCCAACAGGGGCATATTAAACCAGACAGGCCGTAATGATTTTAACAGTTGAAGATCCATTAGAGTCACAGCCCCATCAAATGAGCAAGATCACAGATTAAACTTAAGCAGGGTGACATCCTACTACAAATGCAACACTTAAATAGAACCCAGACTTTCCTAATATAATAAAGAAAATGTCCAGGACACAATAAGAAATTTTTCATCATAACAAGAACAAAGAAAGAGGAGGAAAAGCTAATGTTGTCAACACGGCAATAAATCAGATGTGAGAGTTTTGTGACAAGTATTTTGAAATAACAGTTATGCAAACATTTGAACCATTGCTGACAGGTTCTCTTGAAACAATTGAAAAAAGAATAGAAAATTTCATTAAAGAAACTAATTACAATAAAAAGCCAAATGGCAGTTAAAGAATTGAAAAATACAATAGGAATACATAACTTACTGTTTAGGCTTACTAGTGAAGTGGAGATGACAGATAATAGAATCTGCTGGAGGATGGGACTTTAGATCCCCCCCACCCCTGAAGAATTAATAGAAAATAAACTTTAATAGAATAAGAATTAATAGAAAATAAACTTTAAAACATATTAATAGAGACGTAGGGACCTCTAAACAATGTTCTCGGCACTACTACCCTACTAGAGGGAAAGGGGTGCAGGTGGGAGAATAATTAAAGACATACTTGAAGGCTGAGGTAAAATAATTGTTGACCATGACTTTGACAGTTATAAATTATCCTTCAGGAATAAGGGAGAAATATAAACTTATCATATAAAGGAAAACAGAAATTATCCCTAGGGTACTTACCATTGAAGATTGTTAGTGGAACTTTTCCAAAGAAGCTGGAATGGTACAGGAGTCTTGGAACATTAACATAGAAGTGAAAGTACTAAATGCTTCAGTGAAGGAAAAGACATACAGATTAGAAAAAGAAGAAATAAAACTATCAGGATTACAAGTATGACTGTTTTCAAGGCAGAGATTTATATAGTATCTTGAAATGGCATTATTTTTAAAAAACTTTTTATTATTATTTTAAAGGTGATGTACAGAAGGGTTATGTGTATGTAAGTCAAGTAAAGGATACATTTATTTCCTTTTTAGAAAAAAAATTTGGACAATGCCCAGTATTTTTTGTGCTCATCCTGGGGCTTAAAATCAGGACCTGATGTTTTTGTTCTTTTGTTCTCAATGCTAGTGCTCTACCACTTGAGCCACAACTTTACTTCTGGCTTTTGGGTGTTTATTTGGAGCTAAGAGGCTCATAGACTTTTCTTCTCAGAGTGGCTTCAAACTACTATCCTTAGATCTCAGCCTCCTGTGCATGAGGAGTAAAAGTGTGAACCACCAGTGCCTTATTGAAATATCAATCTCTTTTAACTGGAAGACAGACAGAAGTGAGAGTTAGTGGATATTCTCAAGTCAAATGTCAATTGCAAATTTATTGATTTCAACTGAAGTATAAACATTCTAACCTTTATGAAATTGTTCATTTAAAAACTTGAGAATCTATGGCTCATTTCTGTAATCTTAGCTACTCAGGAGACTAAGATGTAAGGATCATGGTTTAAAGCCAGCTTGGTCAGGAAAGTCTGTGAGACTCTTAGTTCCATTAACCTACCAAAAAAGTCAGAAGTGGAGCTGAGGCTCAAGTCGTACAAAGCACATAGACAGCACCTAGGCCCCAAATTTAAGCCCCAGGACTGGTTAAAAATAAATCCTTGAGGTTCTTTATGGCAAATGTTTAGCCATTTATATGTTTCTGTTTAGTGAATATAGTGCAGGTATGTATATTTATAATTTTATAAAATGCATATAACTTATCAAATACATGTTTATAAAATGTATAAAACGTCTTCAAACTGTTTCACTGGATAGTTGACAGTTCTTAAGAGGCTCATTAGGTAAAATTGAAGTTTTAGATAAAATTTGTCTTTCCTGACATTTTTATGGACCATAGCCATTCAGCAGGGCATCTGCGCTATGGTTCTCAGTAGTCCTGGTGCCCGGCACTGCAACTTTAATAAATGGCAAAAATCATTTGTCTGCCTGGAGATGACCAACAGGGGGTACTCAGTCTCTGGAAATCAATAGAGATGATCCAGGTTTAAGGAACTGAGTAATACTCCATCAGCACTATGAATCAGAACTCCTTTATACCTCTTTCCCTGGACTGATTTCCCAGTTGAAATGTTTCTTTATGGCTCAAGATATTATTGCTCTTTTCTTTTTTGAGGACTATTCTCAAAAGAGATATATTTGCCACGAGTAGTTTTGTATACTTTGATATTGAAAAATGTTGACTAATCATTATATCCAGTGACCAGGTTTTCTCATGGGGTGGTAGAGAGTTTCCTATGTATTACAGATTGTTTATTAGCATCCATGTCCTCTTCCTGCTAGTTATCTTCCCTTCTACAAATGTGATGATTAGTAATGCCCCCTCGTATTACCTAGTCTCCTTTGAGAAGAAACTGGAGAGATCCTATAAAAGAAATCACTGTCCAAGCCAAGTGCCAGTACTTCATGCTTATAATCCTAGCCACTCAGGAGGGTGAGGTATGAAGATCATGATTCAAAGCCAGCCTGGATAGGAAAATCTATGAGAATCTTATCCCCAGTTAACTATCAAAAAGCCAGAAGAAGAAGAAGAACTGTCTCAAGCTGTAGAGCTCTAGCCTTGAGCAAGGAAAGAAACAAAACCCTCAGGTACAGCACCCAGGCCCTGAGTTCAAGCCTAGGACTATCACACCACACACACACACACACACACACACACACACACACGTGAGGGAGAGACAGAGACAGAGAGACAGAGAGACAGAGAGGGAAACTATTTTTTAAAAAAAACCATTGTACCATTTGCCTGTGTTTTATTTACCTCCCATATTTTTCTATATGTTCATGAGTATGGTTAGTTTGATGTGTGAGTTCATTCAAGTGTTATCAGGAAAAAAGTAAGCATTAAGTCTTGTTCATGACCCTGCTAGGTGTGGTCAGGAACGGAGGAGACCAACGACACCCTGTTAGCCACCATCTGCGGGGATGTAGCACCAAGTCCTATTGTCCTGCCTGAAAATACATTCACTGCCGTCTTCCAGTCTCAGGAGATGCCAGCTCAAGGATTCAGCGCTTTCTTTTTCAGCCGTAAGTAGCACTGAACACCCAGCCCACCGGATAGGGAGAGAGTACAGGAGCCAGTGGCTCTTGCTTGTAATCCCCGCTATTTTTCTCATGAAAACTATATATAATGTTTCTCATGATAACATTAGATGGAGGAGAGAGCTATGGAAGGGTGAAACTGATCAAGATGTACTCAGAAATGGACGTGTGGCATCGAAACCCTTTTGAGCAACTATTTAAAGATAATAAAATAAATAAAAATTTAAAAAATAAAGTAAAAAAAACCTGAAGTGTATTCAAGTGGCATTCTTGTACAAATCACTTTTGGTCAGTTTTACTGCTTCCAGAACTGTAGTCAACTTTTGCTAATTTTCCTCTTAAGCATATCTTAATACTAAAGAATTTTCAATTTATGTGTGGCAAAACTTTCCTAGAAGATATATGATGTTCTTATTTTGCATATTGGCTTGTCTTAACACCAAAGCTTCCTTCATAGAGCTAGTTCTTCTTTCATTTGGACTATCTTAAGAAACTGCCTCTAGAAAACTTAACCACCTTTTCCTTACCAAGGAAACCACTGCTACCTGGAGAACAAGGTTAATGATGTTCTTCATTCCTCTGCAGGATGTGGACGCAATTTCACTAACTCTATGGGTTACATCCTCTCGCCAAACTTCCCAAAGCAGTATGACAATAACATGAATTGCACCTACATCATCGAGGCTGATGCTCAATCTGTAGTCTCCTTGACTTTCGTGAATTTCCGTTTAGAAGGTAAGGTTCTTTTCATTTGTTTTATCACTCCTGCAGAATGAACTGAGACTGTGTGTTCTTTGACTAGCATCTCTATCTCTCTTCTGCTAGCTGCCAGCATCTGGTGGCCACCTTTCTACATTGTTTCCATGAGTTCAGATTCTTCCCATGTTATGTAGAAGTGAGATTGTGCAGTATGTTGTCTTTCTGTAGATGGCTTATGTCACTGAGCATAATGTCCTCCAAGTTTACCCATGCTGTCATAAACAATGGGATTTCCTTCTTTTAAGACAGAGTAGTATTCTAATTGTGTGTTGTGTGTGTATGTGTGTGCGCGTGTGTGTCTGTGTGTGTTGCCTACTTATCCATTAAAGGCCACTTTGGTGAATCTATGTCTTAGCCATCATAAGGCATGCTGCAAAAAACATGAGAGCATAGATATCACCACATGCTTGTCTCCTTTCTTGTGTGTATGTTTTTATTCATATATATATATATATATGTATATATGTGTGTATATGGACATATATCTGTGTGTGTATATATATATATATATATATATATTTGGAATTACTTGTATATATATATATATATATATATATTTGGAATTATGTTAGTTTTACTTTTAATTTGTTGAGGAAAGTTGACATTATTTTTCCATAACAGCTGTGCCAATTTAAATTTCCACCAATGTATAAAAAGTTCCCTTGTCTCCATGTCATAGCTAGTATTTATTGTTTATCTTTAGATAATAACCAAGGAAGATAAGTATATTCTTAAGTAAATTACAAATAATCCTTAAGGGAAAAGCAGAAGCAGAGACAGTTAAAGGGCAATTTATCCAACTTTTAAGGAACACAGTACTCTTGTATACATTCTAACCAAAAGTGAAAACAAAGTGTAAAAACTCAGATTAAGTATCACAGAAAGAAAATAACTCTGAAATGTGTTATATCTTAGCAGACCATTTAAGTTACTCATTTGCATTTATACTTAACACACACATACACACACACACACACACATACACACACACACACACAGTCATGCCTATACTGTAAATTAAGCAGTGAGTGAAACTATGTTAGTGAGGCAAAGCAGGTGCATGAGTCGGTAGATGAATGAGATTGATTAATATATTTCTATGATTAAAGATGACCATTGCATATTATTTCATCTCCCTTTCTCTGTGATCTTCATCTCCCAATCCGGATTCCTCAGAGCTGAAGTCTTTGAACACAGATTCGTCTCTGTGTGTTTCACAACTCTAGAGAACAGGCTGGCAACAAGTTGAACAGAAGAACTGCTGGTTTGGGCCAGGATCTGGCTAATTATAGATACAAAAGTTGTTTAATTGGTCCTGTGGCACAGGAAGTAAATTGTAAATCCCTGCAAGTAGATGGTTATATTTAACCAGTCAAAGTCATACCTATGTATGTAAAGTTTATCCATATATAACATAATTAATCTATAAGTTTGTCAAGCTTCTTCTACAGAGTCAAAATTTCACTCTATTTGGGTTAGTGTCTTGGTGCAGAGAAGAGTTACACTTAGGATAATGCTCTAGAATGCTCAATGTCCAAGAAATATAATGCTTATAAATGCAGGATTGACGCCAATGGTATGTGTGTTAGTTAGTATAAGGGACCCTATTCCTGCCTTAAACATTAGCTCCTTGAGCTTAGTGGACAGGGTCGAATAAAGAGCAATCATACTCTAGAGTTACTGGCAGGCACTGTGGGGGAGAAATCACAGCATTTTAGGATGAGTCGTAATGTCAGCCCAACCACATGACTGTGGGCAAATCACTCCTTCATTCTGATAACATATAGTCATATACCACATAAGGCTGATTCAGTGGACAATGGTTTACATGGTGGCAGTGGTCCCACGACACTCTAGAGCTTAGTGACATTGCTGCCATCCTGATTCATGGAAGTTCTCTAAATGCTGAAGTCACCTAGTGACACATTTTTCAGAATGTTAAGAGTGCATGACTGTACTTCTAAAATGGTAGTTATGAAAATCTATTAATGCAATTTCAGTGAGGAATTTGCTAATCCCCACCCAGTTGAACAGACTGATTTTTTTTTTCTGGTTAGATGATACCCTTGTGGTAATGTCTGTGACATTTCCGGTGTTACAAGTACTTAGCATTTTTAAACTGCTAAGTGGATAATTTCTGGCTGTAGATGAATTGAATTACGATGAGTGCCCAAAGGGCAACATTAATCAAGTTTATAATTAGATTCTTATCACTGACCATATCAATGATGACAGGTATTGAATACTAAACGCGTGAGAGATTCATTAGCTACAATGAAAATAACCTTTTCTCCATCCCTTCCTGAGGGGACCTACGTGCACTTTTTATCCTGATACAACTGAGAATCGATCTAAAGGAAGGTCATAGTTTTGCTGAAGGAACATTGGTCTTTCTAACTGCTCTGGGTAGCAGGAATTTGTTGACTCGGAGCATTTCTGATCCCAACATACACACACACACACACACACACACACACACCAGAAAACCATTTCTGATCCCAACACACACACACCACACACACACACACACACACACCAGAAAACCATTTCTGATCCCAACACACACACACACACACACACACACACACACACACCAGAAAGCCACTGTTGACGGAGGGGGAGCCAACACACTCTGTAACTGGTATATCACAAATGGCGGAAGTGACATGGAGAAGATGGGCTCTCCTGGGCTGCAAAGCATTATGGGAAGCATTCTTTTCCCTGTATTGTGTCTACTCAATGCTGATCACTGGCTGGGGGATCCAGGCAGATCTACTGCTATGTAGCATTGCTTCACACAGTTGCCAGGCCTACCAGGAAATCCGGACTTTTCAGCAGCCCACTTTGCACTCATCACAGAGGACCTTGCTCTAAAACGCTGCTATTTCACATCAGCTTAAGCATCTCTAGCTTAATCATTTTACATTTCCCATGCTACTATTAATTAATTAATACTAGACTATTAATGTTTATGCTTATTGGGGAATAAGGTGTTGTTCAATATTTACTTTCTTTTCCCAGATATTAAGTAACCCAGAAGTATATTTTTGTGAGCTGCCCTCAAGCTACTGAAAAAATCATGTCTATTTTCTTTAACTTTATAGATAAAAGTATTCAGCAAATGAGATAACCTATGGCAAGACAGTGCTTTCAACCATTTCTTCTACCATTAAAATTTAATATAGCTAGGACCAGTGGTTCATGCCTATAATCCTAGCTGCACAGGAGGGGGCTGTGACCCAGGGTTTACAGTTAGAAATCACACTGGACAGGAACGTCTGTGAGACTCTTATCTCCAATTAAATACACAAAAGCTGCAAGTAGAGATGTGGCTCAAGTGGTAGAGTGAAACCCTTGAGCAGAATAGCTCAGGGACAGTGCCCAAGCCCTGAGTTCAAGCCCTAGAAGTAGTAAACACACACAGAAAAAGGGATGTAGCATTACTTCATCTTTGTGATAATGAGCGGTTTTGATTTTTTATTTTGTGCTAAAGATATGATATTCACAGTACATGTTTCTAGCCCTTGAAGTGTTCTCTCTTTTCTAAAGACTGGGTCTCACTATATATTTCAGGCTGACTAGAACTCTCAATTGTCCGATCTCTGCCTCCTTGGAGTGCTGGGATTATTGCCACACAATACCACTTCTACACTATAGGAATTTCAGATGAAACTCTGTATCTAGGTCAACCACAAACTCAATATTTCTCAGATCCAGGGTAACACTAGAGACACAATGACCAGTACTGAAGTACTTAGTATATGGGACAGGGTTCACCAAAAGGCCAAGTGCTTTTATTCATTGTGCTCAAGGTATATTCTCTAAAGTCCTCAGAGGGACAGACTAGATTTCCAGAGCAATTGGCTGGGAAGACCTACCTAGGGTTTGCCTAAATTCTCATTGCTTAGCTTAGAAGTCCTGGCTTACAATCTGCATCTAATGCAATACTCAAAGGAGAAGGAAAGAGAATTTATTTTGGAATTGTTTTTTTTGGAGCTTTTTCTCAACAAGAAGCATAATCATTGAGTGTCTCTAGTTGTTTTATGTCACATTTCCTTACTTTTTGGTTTCCTTTTTTGGTGGCTGCCTGACTTGAACTCAGGGCCTGGGTGCTATCCCTGAGCTCTTCAGCTCAAGGCTAGCGCTCTACCACGTGAGCCACAATGCCAATTTTGGTTTTTGAGTGGTTAATTGGAGATGAGAGTCTCACAGGGACTTTTCTGCCTGGGGCGGCTTCAAACTTTGATCCTCAGATCGATCTCAGCTCCTGAGTAGCCAAGATTACAGGTGTGAGCCACTGTTCCCAGCAATTTCTTTCCATTTTTTTTGTGGATTTTTTGAAAGGTTGTTCAATTACTTGCCTTTTTTTCTTTTTTCTTTCTCATTTCTTTCTAAAAAAATTAACAATTTATTACAAAATAAATCATTTTCTTAAGAAATTGGGTAATGAGTAGTGCTGTGGCTCAAGTGATAGAGTGCTAGCCTTGAGCTAGCACAAAGAGGCTCAGAGACAGAGTCCAGGCCTTGAATTGAATGATACAGAATGTTACAACTACTGAATTCTTGGCTACTGATGTTTATATGAATGTTGGAAAGGACTGTTCAATAAACAATAAGCACTTTTGAGTGATCTCTCATAGTAGGAGTCTCTTGGCCATGCATAGCTTTGAGCAAAGTTTCTCAGGAAGGGAGCTATTGGCATGTTGGCTAGGGTAATTTTTTTGCATCAGGAAGGCTCCAGATGTTGGTAAGTTCCTGTACATTGAATTATACAAAACACACACACACACACACAAATACAAATGCAAAGGTATCCCCTTAGGAGACAAAATTGTAGTTTATAATCACTGAATCAAATGAACCATTTTGTAAACAAAGAAAATTCTGGATGGATTGAAAGTAGACAGTGTCCATTCTGAAATTCTCCCTTTTCTCATGACTTATCTTCGGTGACTAGGCTTTCATCAGTACACAGAGCTCCATGTTTACAGAGCATAATACCTTGATACCTTCAGTGTCCTTTCAATTCCTCCCCCAATGGTAGGAATTGTCCTAACATTTTGCTTTTGTGTGTATTGCTTTGCTTGTCTGTGTTGCTTGGGATCCTAATCCTGTTGTTCCCTGCTCTGTCCAGCCCGCTCTGCCATCACCGGAAGATGTGACCATGATGGCCTGCACATTATCAAAGGCTACAGCCTCTCCTCTACTCCAATTGCCACTGTGTGTGGTTCTGAGACCCTATCACCCATCACCTTGGCCGGTCCGGTATCACTCAATTTCTACTCTAACTCACACATCACAGACTATGGGTTCAAGATTTCCTACAGCATATACCGTGAGTAGTTACAATGGTGATTTTTTTTTCTTGAGTAATTCACACGAGGCATTTTATTGTGGCTCATCACACATCACCACATCACCAAAAAAAAAAATTTGGAGACTTCAATGGAAAAAAAAAAAAGATCAATTAGGTACATGGTACAACAAATACTAAGGTATTTAGAAAGAGATATTCCCATAAACTTTGGATGGACCTACTATCTTAAAATCAAATGAAATGTCTTTTTAAAGATATAAATAAATATTGTTACTGTCTTTAGATTGTTTTTTGGGGGAGGACTGGATTATTGTTTTGGGGGGGCTAGATTATTCTGAATTAACCCAAAGCATGTTTTATTTTCCAAATTATTACTGTGAAAACTAGTATTTCTAAACTTAGAAGAAATGTAAGAGAATATCTTTATGAAAGAAGTTTTTGAAAAAATATACAAAGGACCCTAACCCTAAAAGCAAAGACTGACATATTTAATTTTTCTATCATGTATAATCTCTTGGTAGCAAAGACGAAGACAAGCCACCAACTGGAAAGGGATGTTGTAGTTAAAAGATAATCATAAATCTGTATTTCCCTTTCTCAAATCACTTTTCTCCTGCTGGGCTTCTCTGCTATCAGTATTTCCCCCATAGTTTTTCCACTTCAGTGAAAAAGGCACACAATATTGTAAAAAGGTTTCCTGGTCTTATCTTGTCTTTACTGGATTAAAAACCCTTTGCAAAAAGTAGAATGTTAAAGAGTTTCCATTCAATTGAATTACTTTTCTCACCCATAAAGAAAAAATGCTCACTTGACAATGAAAACGACCTACCTCCATCTTTCACATTTGCTGCTCTCTGACTTCTGATCCCAGTCGTTGGGTTTGTTGACTAGAAGTGAACAATTAGCATGTCTCCCCACCACACCCCCATCCTAGGGACCAAAGACAGGGACTGAGTGTGGGTTTTTTGTATGTTTTGTCTTTGTTTTACAAATACTGTTTTGGATTGCTAAACCCCTACTTTCTTCTGTTCTTTATTTCTTCCTTTTTCTAAAAAAATTATCATATTGGGGAAGCTATTACTTTATTTACTTCATAAACAATTATGTGGCCCTGGTGGTTTATCGATGCCTAAATAAGTTTATAATCATCCACTGCCCAGCTTTGAAGTCAGTATCAACCCCACTTCTCAAGCAAGACTGATTTACTAGGTATATTGAACCTTTACCAGTCTCACAAATAAACACAGATAAAGAACACTTACAAGATAATCATTTGACCCACAGAGGGGACCAAACCAGAATGTTCCAAGAATGGTTTCTAATACTTGACATTGTGATGTCCTATCCCTAACAGAGAAGAACTAAATCTATATGATTTAACATTTCTAGAATGCAACCTTCCCCAAATATCTATGGCTAGAACATGCCTTGGATTGTGTCTGCTTCCTGCCACTCCCTAGCTACCCAGCACCCTCTGTTCCTCCCACCTCCTCTGGAGCCTTCTGCCTGCCTTTTATTTATTTATTTTTTTTTATTGTAAAGATACTATACAGAGGGTTACAGTTACATGAGTGAGGTAATGAGTACACTTCCTCTTGAACATTGTTAGCCCCTCCATTGTTTTCCCCTTCCCCAAAGTTCTTTTTTTTTTTTTTTTTTTGATTGTGATTAAGTGATTACATAGTTTCTAAGTCACAAGTTCATTCTAACTTTCCTGGAACAAATTGTCTATCACAGTCTGTAATATATAACAGTGTTCACATGTTATACACCATACATGTGATCAGCAGCGTGGGGATATTTAGTAGTGGTTCAACCAGATGAGCAGGAGTTCTTTGTTTCTTAAGTCCTGTTAGTTTTGTCGTATCACCTAACATTTTGGATTTATCATCCACTTATCAGGGAGACCATGTACCGTTTGTCTCTTCGCTCTTGGCTTACCTCGCTCAACATGATTCCTTCTAGCTCCATCCATTTCCCTGCAAATGCCATTATTTTGTCATTTCTAATGGCTTCTGCCTGCCTTTTAGAAACATCTCAAAATCTCTGTCATCTCTCCTACTTTATCAGTTAAGCTGAAGGAAAGGACCATTACATCTCAAGATGTGAAATGTTCTTTATGACTTTCAATCGGACTTGACTTGTTTCTGAAGCGTCCCTTAAACCTTTCTTTCTTGTTTCTATTTCTTTATGGTCTGTTATTTCTTACCCAGTGGTAAACATCAGAATTATTACTAAACACACTTTCTTTAAAGTTATTGTTGTCTCTTTTAGAAAAATAATACCATAGTACAGGATATTTCAAACTTAATTTTCCACCCAGCACTATAATCCCAGCAGCTCAAGAGGCTAAGATCTGAGGAGCAAAGTTCAAAGCCATCCCAAGCAGGAAAGTCTGTAAGATTCTTATCTCCAATTAACCACCGGATAAGGCTGGGATTGGAGCTGTGGCTCAGGTGGTAGAGTGTTAGTTTTAAGTAAAAAAACTTAGGAACAGAATCCTGCCCTTGAGTTCAATCCCCAGTAATGGCATACACTCATAAATACACACTTTTCCATGCAGTGAGTATTAATTGTGTGTTTGTGCTCCTTTGCCTTCTGTTGCAGCCTGTGGTGGTGAGTACAACGCATCCTCTGGAACTCTCAGGAGTACTTCCTACTCATTCAAAAACTACCCAGACAACCTTTATTGCTTGTACAAAATCACCGTGAGGGAAGACAGAGTTGTTCAACTCAAGTAAGTGAGCCTCAATCACTTTCAAGGCAAACACTTTCTGCTTTATTCAAAGAAGAGCTATCTGTGACTGACAGAAAACCTGGATTCTCACTGGTCTAGAAGGAATCTTGTAGAGAAAGAGATCAAGGGTTCTCATTGCAGTGAAACCTGGGAAATGGACCTCTCAATTTCTATGCAACACTATGGAGATTCATAGGAAATCATTGGTACAATTATTGTTACAAATTGTTACAATTTCCCAGCAATTCCAAAACAACCAAATGGTTGTCTTGTGCTGAGTCCACACTGAAATACAAGATGGTGAGAAAGTAGATAAAAGTTGTTGGATATTTATGATATACCAGAATTATTGCTTAGAACTTTCCTATTTTATTCTTTTTTATTCGTTTTTTTTCCTTGTCTTTCGGTTATAGGGCTTGAATTCTGGGCCTAGGCGCCATCCCTGAGTTCTTCAGCTCAAGGCTAGCACTCTACAACTTCAGCCACAGCACCACTTCCAGTTTTCTGATGGTTTATTGGAGATAAGAATCTCACAGACATTCCTGTCTGTGCTGGCTTTAAACTGTGATCCTCAGATCTCAGCCTCCAGAGTAGCTGGGATTACAGATGTAAGCCACTGGCTTCCTATTTTATTCCTAAGAGTTCTGCAATAGAGATCAATATTTCACATTTCATCAATAAGAAAATGGAGACTCTCTGAGAGCAGAGTATCTTTCCCAACGTCATATACATTTAAACAGAGTCAAACCTGAATCCCTAGCAGGTATCTTCCAAAAACACGTCTCTGTGCTGACTCTCAAAGACGAATTTCCTATGAAAATTATTTCTTCTGGGAAATTCACTGTTTCTGGAACACTTCTAAACTAGTTCTGTACGAGATACGTTATCTCTCTTTTTTTTTTTTTTTGGTTGGTCGTGGGACTTGAACTCTGGGCTTGGGCGCAGTCCCTGTGCTCTTAAGTTCAAGGCAAGTGCTCTACCACTTGAGCCACAATGCTACTTCCGAGATACGTTATCTCATGAGGAAATTCTCTTTCTTATTCTGCTTAATCTCAGTAAAACTGATGAAGGACAGACCACTTTCTATGCTCCAGAGTAGATCAACAATGCCTGCCTGTGCCTCAGATGACATAGAGCTAACACCTCGGTGTCCAAAATAAATAGGGCATGGCAGGAAATTCTGAAAGTTGGTCTGGTTCATGGAAATATGGGATTTTCCACACTGCAGTTTGATGGGCTGGGACTCTAAATATTTCCCATTCCCCTATTTGTCTGTGGCTATTTTCTGCCCAGAAGACAATAAACACTCTACTCTACCAAGGACCTCATGTATGTCAGCTGGTGAGACAATTTTCACCGAGCTCAATTTGTTTCCTTTTTAGGACCTAGGGATAAAAGAAGAGGAAGAACTTCCAGGTTCCTACTCTGATCAGGCTGTTATAACATAATACTATAAGATGAATAGCGCATAAAACAACAATAGTTCTCATAGTATCGGAGGCTGGGAAGTCTGGGACAGGTATCTGGTGAAGATCCACCTTCTGGCCCATCTAAGGTCCCTTCTATAAGTCTTTCTTGGGCCTCTTTTCTTTCATAGGACCAGTAATCCCATTATGGGGGCTCTGATCCAAAGACCACAGCAGATAATACTTTCTCTTTGTGTTAAGGTTTTAGTATAGGAACTTGGGGAGACACAAACATTTAACTGACATCATAACAAGGAATATATATATATATATATGTATATATATGAATATATAACATGTTTCAGCTTAGATTTTTGAGTTTACCATATTATAGTTCATATATGAATGCTGAATAGTTATTCATTGTACAGTTAGCATAATGCTCCATTCTATGACAAACACACTCCTACAGATATTACTGAAACAGAAATCTTTCTACTGAGGCTCTGAAAAAAACTAGCCACATGAAGTTTCCTACCAGTGTGCTTTTCCAGATAGATTCTGTGCTTTTCTCAGACAATGATGTCAAATAAAAAGCCAACACAGGGATGAGTTCCCTTGGAAACTCAGCTCTTTTCTGTGTTTTCATATGTGGAAAATATTATGTTATCTGTACAGCATAAATATAGATGGAAGTGGTGTTATGACTGGTGGTAGGGAACCAGCTGTGAGTAGGAAAAAAATAAATATGTAGTGGTAATGCCCTAACTATTGTTGTATCCTGATCTTCTTTTATAAGAACATTGGATGTTACATATAGTTGAAGAAAATAGCAATTTTTTAAACTTGATCTTCCCTGTCAGTTTGAAAACATGCAACTAACAAACTTTAGAAAAGAAAAAGATTAACAGATTATTTTTCCTTTAGGCTTTTTACAATGTTTAATTAATTGATATTTTCATAGTTATGTTGTTGTGTTATTTATTCACACTTCTATCAAAAATATTAATAAATCAGCCAAACATAAAACAAGAACAGGCTATCAAAGAATTTAAGTGAATATAGAAAAAAAGATGGTATAATAAATCTCTACGATCAAATTCTGAAATAAAACCATAGAACAAAAAAGCCTTGCCTGTTGGACAACTCAGACTCACGACTTAAAATGACAACATTTAGATTAAAATGCTAACTTTAACTTAGATTTAATGTTAACATAGATTTGATTTTAATTTAGATTTTAATGCCTCGATTAAAATGCTGATTAAGGTGCTAGGAAGTTGGCTCAGTGGTAGAGTGCTTGCCTCGCATGCATGAGGCCCTGGGTTTGATTCCTCAGCACCACACAAGCAGAAAAAGCTGGAAGTGGCGCTGTGGCTCAAGTGGTTGGGCACTAGCCTTGAGCTGAAGAGCTGAGGAACAATGCTTAGGCTCAGAGTTCAGCCCCCCCATGGCTCAGAGTTCAGCCCCCCATGACTGACCCCCCCCAAAAAAAAACAAACCCCTGCTGATTAAGGTAACCAAGAAAAAGTTAAGGATGCATTTGTCAGTAAAGGCTATTCGTTGTAACAAAAAATACGGCAGCACATCTGTATGTTTATTTCTCATGTGTGAGTCTATGTTCAGTGTGTTTGGCAAGGAAGCTCTTTTGGTGGCCCCTTGGCAGCCCTGGATGATGGGAGCGTCATCTTTTTTATTTTTTGTTTCCATGACGACCAGTGTAGTGGCAAGGCATGGAAGCAAAACCAGTATTAGGTTTTAGAAATTCTTCCATAAACCAGGTGCCAGTGTCTCACACTCAGATATGCAGAAGGAAGTTCTCATTGTAAAGCTAGAATTTCTTCCTCTGTATTACCTCAGTGGCCATCCCATAGTTAAGAGTTGGCTAGTTGCCTTAAAATCTTACAACGGTAACAAGGGAAGAGGAGATGCCATATTTACAATGAAATGTTGCTAGAGTGACAAGTTCAATTTGTCAAATACTTGATCTCAAATAGACTTTCAAATGGGCTGGACTGTCAAGTCTTTGAAATATAGTACTGTACCTTACCTGTCATTTTCTTTTTTGGGGGCCAGTCCTGGGACTTGAACGCAGAACCTGGACACTATCCCTGAGCTTCTTATGCTCAGAGCTAATGCTCTACCACTTGAGCCACAGGGGTACTTCCAGCTTTTTCTGTTTATGTGGTGCTGAGGAATTGAACACAGGATTCATGCGTGTGAGACAAGCACTCTACCACTGAGCCACATACCCAGTCTTTATATCTCTAGCTTCTAGCACAGTTTTGGGCATACTGTGGTTATTCCAAAGAAAAAGAAAGTGTATGGCTAAATTTTCAATTTATGAGTAAAGCTATGTTTTATAATAATAGTTCCTGACAAGTGAAGCTTGGGTGCTTTGCTATTGATTTTTGTGTATGCCTGTTTAAATTTTACAAGAAGGAAAGCGACCATGTAATAGGCCTCCAAAGAAGACCCATCAGTATTAACAAAATGCATTTTACAGGTTCAGTGATTTTGATGTGGATCCTTCCGCCTTCTGCTCCCAGGACTACTTGGGGATTTATGATGGTTCTGATACTAACGCTCCACTTCTTGGCAAATTCTGTGGTTCTACACCCCCTGCAAATATCAAGAGCAGCAATCGTAGCATGACCCTGTTGTTCAAGACAGATTCTTACCTCACAGCAAGAGGCTGGAAGGTAACTTACCGGCAGACAATAGGTAAGAATTTTGAACACGTACATTCTGTTCATCACTTCTGTTACTTGTTTGCCACATGACTACAGCAGCTTTCCATTTAAGCCCTTAAAGGAGGGCTGATCAAAAAGTCCCCATTGGCTTTGTTGACTTTACATTTAGCATAGGAAAGTGTTTTGAGAATTATTTGTTTTTGCGGGGGGTGTCTGTCATAGGGCTTGAGCTCTGGGCCTCAGCTCTTCAGCTCAAGGGTAGTGCTCTACCACTTAAGCCACAGTGCCCCTTCTGACTCTTTCTGCTTATGTGGTGCTGAGGAATTGAACCCAGGGCTTCATGCGTGCAAGGCAAGCACTCTACTGAGCCACCTTCCCAGTCCTTGCCTTGGAGAATTTTAACTCATGACCCCTCGGTCAGACTGAACTAATAAGAAAAAAAAAAAAAGGAAGGCTCTGCATTATTATAACTTGAAAAGAATGAATATTACCACAGAAACCTGGGTACAAAATGCCAAAGACTTAAAAAAGCACTGGTTGAGAATGGAGAAAGAGAAAAAGGTAAGAATTGCCAAGGTTCAGAGGAAGCCAACATTCGATGGGAATGGGAGTTGAGATCTTTGGAGAGTTGGCTGGTGTGTGGTACCTTACTGTAAGACTTAGGGGGAAAAACATATTTTGTTTGGGCTGAAGAGCATATCAGATAGCTAATGGAAGTATCTAGTATGGAGTTGAAACTTGAGAAGAAATTTTGGCTGGGGAGAATATCTTGGAATCACTGAGTAATGACAGGTATAGGTAGCTATGCAAATAAATTAATAATGACCCAGTTCATTCTTACTGTGTGGCAAAAACAATTATCTATATAAAATTAGCTCAAAAGTTAAAATCATTTCAAATAAAAGGCCATTTATCAGTTCTCTGTTTAGATGTGCAGAATCCATGGCACCATTTATATTTGATTCTGGAGAATGTCTTGATTTTTCCATTTGAATATTGATGTGATTAATGTTCTGAAATCTAACAACTCCTCTAACAAATCTGATATACTATGAAGACTCAGAAAAATCTGAGCACTTTCCTAAAATAAATGATTGTAACTCACTTTTCAAGGCATTTCTTTCTACTTACTCTGTAGTATGAATAATCTCCATCTTTCTTATATAAAATCACAGCTTCCCTGAAACTCCTTATTCTTGGTGGGTTATGCTTATGCATGTTTCTTGAAAGAATAAAGTAGCCATTTGAGTTTGGAAAGCTCCTATGCAGTACAGACATCACAAAAATAATTTTACCTCCTCCCTTCCTTTAAGCCTCCCTTGGCTCATGGAGTATTGCTTCTTTAGAACGCTGTGAGCAAACTTGGGTACAAAACACATAAGGCTGCTTTGAAAGAAAAATGAATTTTCCTTTGGCGATCATTTTGCAAAAACCACTCATATTCTGGCCTTTGGCACAGACCGTGCCACCAAATGGCTTATGTCTGTATTTGTGCAAGGTTTTCTTCACTCTAATCTGTGCTTATGACCACTGAAATGGATGTCCTGAAGCTCTTTCACATGGTTGTCCTGTGCACTGTGTCCCAATTTAGCCAGAGTTCACTAGCTTCGTTAAATTAGTATGGGCTTTCTGAGCTATAAAGGAGATGATTGTTGAGTGACTGGGATTTTACTGAGGTTGCATAGGAGAAAACGCCATACACTGTCAGGACCACTGTCCCTGTGTGAATCTTTGAATGCTTATGGTAACCTGCTGGGTTCCCCTGGCTGCACAGAGAAAGTTAAAATGAAGTGAAAAGAAATAGAATTTCATATCTCGCTGGCATTGTGCTTCAACTGTCTTCTATGAGGAGTTTGACCTCTGTCTCATCTGTATAAATTTTATTGTCCAACTGGAGACATTCAATGAATAATTTAGACAAAACCACAGTGATCATTTTTAACTCTCAGTCTAAGGATTAGGATTTTGTTGTACATGTGAATGTACTGATCCGTCAGAATAACTTCAATCTTGTTTTCGTTAGGTTTTGTACATGTGTATGTGTGTGAGTGTGTGTGTATATGTGTTGAGGAAAAGGAGAAGTGATAACAAATACAGTTTTAGCTGTAGAGTTTAGACAATCTTTTAGTTACATATCTGGTTTTAAAACATTTCAGACTTGACTGATTGTGTATACTTTTCCACTTCCTTCTCTTCCGTGGCAATCCACCCTGCCTTTCCTGTGAGCAAAGAGACACTGACTTTCTACCACACAGTGAATTCTTGTTTCCAAGGCTATCAGTTCACCCAGAAAACAGTATCTTCACTGAGTAAATAATTCATGGGAAGAGAAGACCATTGTTGTCTGTGACATTTCCATTTCGTTTTATCTTAACAAAGTCCCCGAGTTTTGCTGCTTTGCTGTTTAGATTACACACTTGACAATAATTTATGTGCATCTGCTTTAATTTTTCAGCCGTCAGTAAAGAACTGGGTTTACATCATTATGTAGTCATCAGTTAAACTTCTTCTGTGTTTGTTGTATTTGGACTGCTAGTGAGTGGGTCAGAGTGAATTTGAGGGGAACTATCCCATGGTTGCTGATTTACTAGATAATGTAGTTAAGTGGGGTCCTTTAGTTGATCTGGCGCCATTAGAACAGAGTGTGGGGTATAAGGTAAGGAGAAAGCAAAGCAACTATTATGGAACTACAATCCAAATTCGCTTTTCTGTCTCCCCATGTACTTCAGCACTGCAGCGATAATTGATCCTAAATGATTGACAATTAGTTAAATAATCATAGTGGATTTCAGGGTTGTAGGAGACTCTGAATTTATCAATATATCTGAATTGACCCATCACTTTTCTGGACCAGCTACTTGTCTTTTATCAAATTGCCCCAGCTCTGTAATCCTATCATGTTAAATCATTACTTCTGTAGATTTGGCTAAAGTCTAACAAAGCCATCCTTTATTCTAGTAACGTGCTGTCATAGCTTCAGCTTTCCATGCTTAGAAGCATGCCTCTGCTTCAGGGTTAGGGATGAAGCTGATCACCCTTGTGACCCATCCTTGCCCTGACTCCTTCCCTGGCCTGACCTCACGCTGCATGCTGCTCAGGTAGACTTTACAGGACACTCATCCCATGTGTCCCAAACTTCCAATGCAGGATATGGTGAGGGACTTCAAGTAAATACATTGGTTGTATAGCCCATTGGGATCATTTTTTTTTCTAAAATAATACTCTCTGTACCACCTAAGCAAATCTCCAGCATACAACAATGAACGTGGTTAAAGTAATCTCTTGGGCATTAAAATCAGTGCATCCAAGTGAGATGAAGATCCCTCCCAGGGGATGACATATCCCCAGGGACAAAGCCCTATGCCTAGAGAAGACAGCAGTGTCACAGAAAAGTGACATGAGTGTCTGGAAACAGCTTACGTGCTGAGGCTGGGACTCTGTCTCCCTTCACCCGAGCATTTGCCATATGGCGAACGAATCCAGATACTCAGGTCAGACTCCAGACCTTTGCCATGAGACAAAGACAGACCTCTCAAAGCATCACAGCCCATGTCCATCTAAAAAAGACAGAATGAATCACAGCTCCACAAAAGTAGACAAACCAAATGGAAACAGCTAAAGACCAAGATGAATGTGGGGACGATCCAGTTGATTCATTATGTCACTGCCTCGAGACACATCCTTTAGAGTCCTCTAACATTTCCAAGCTCAATTTCCATCCACAACGAGAACATCCATTTGAAATATTACCACTTTCTATCTTGTAAGAATCTGACACCGATGAGGTAGCTGATTCCTGTGCAGGCAGGAAGACCATGGCACGAGGAAGCAATGATGAAATTCTGGATTTCTAACTCCTACCGGGGAGGAGGATGGCTGAGTTGTAGTAGTGCCCAGGCCTGTCATTCTCAAGAGCAGCACTTCAAGAGACCATGATCTCTTGCTTTTTCTTACCCACTTCCTGCTGCCATCCAACCATTGCCGTCCTGCGGTACTTTCTATATCTAAAAGTGAATTGTAGTAATATCCTGTAGACCTTAAAGAGGCCTTGCTTGTATTATTGCTCCATCACTATTGGTTGTATGCCTGAATTAAAGAATAAATGGCTAGTCAAGATGGCTCATGCCTGTGATCACCATTGCTTGAAAGGCAGAGATAGAAGGATCATGTGTCAGTACCGGGGTCGGGGGGAAAAGTGATATAGCCCGCTCCTACCGTAACCAGTAATTAAGCATGGTAATTTATATATGGGTCTATAATCGCAGCTTTGCAGAAGACCGGAAGTGGGAGGTTCCCAGTCTGAGTCTGCTCCTGGGCAAAACTGTGAGCCCTTATCTGAAATATAACTGAAGGAAGAAGGGTATGGGGCATGGTTCAGGTGGTAAAGCACCTGCCTAGCACGTATAAGGCCCTATCAAAAAACAAAAAGCAATAGACAAATAAAAATCCACAAATGGGCCGGGCGCTGGTGGCTCACGCCTGTAATCCTAGCTACTCAGGAGGCTGAGATCTGAGGATTTTGGTTCAAAGCCAGCCTGGGCAGGAGAGACCGTGAGACTCCTATCTCCAATAAACCACCAGAAAACCGGAAGTGGCGCTGTAGCTCAAGTGGTAGAGCGCTCACCTTGAGCTGAAGAGCTGAGGGACAGCGCGCAGGCCCAGAGTTCAAGCCCCACCACAGACAAAACAAAAAAATCCACAAATGGAAGTATTTATAATTCAATTTGAATTTATTAGTATTATTATTATTTTGTCAGTTGTGGAGCCTGAACTCTGGGACTGGGCGCTGTCCCTCAGCCCCTCAGCTCAAGGCCAGTGCTCTACCACTGAGCCACCTTCCTAGCCCTTTTCTTACTTTTGGAGATTACTAGGATTTGACCTTTTAATTCTAAGAGCCCTTTTTGCTTTTAGTTTATAATTCGGATGGGGTTTTATGTTCTACCTGGTGCTGGGCTCAGGCTATGATTCTTCTTTCTGCATCTCCTGTATATATGGCATTACAGGCATACACCACTACACAAGCCCTGAAGATTCCATTTCATTATGAGATATAATATTAACTCAGATTCACTTCCAAGAGAGGATAAGAAAAGAAGCAAAGAAAGCCCAACGATAGTCTAGGTCACAAGGATGAACATTATGGGATTCTCAAATGGGAACCAATACAACATGTCCACTGCAGACATCAGCTTCATGTTTTATTTAGCTTTCCCATTTGTGCTGTTAAGTTTAAACTCTGAGAAACACTCACAATTGCTGTAGCCGAACTAGAGATTATATTTTACAACATTTACTGACATTGAAAATGTGTTTGTGCATTTCTTCCACCATCCACAAAGTTTTAAAGCACAAGGACAGTCAGATTAATGGGATTATCATTGGAACAATTTGATAAGTGACAGGACTCTCAGGTTAGCAATAATGGGGCTATGACTCACTAGAAATGGGCAGGGGGATGTTAGTTATCTGATTTCTTAATGTCATTTGCTGTGGGTTATGATGTCAGTGAATGAGATGAGCTGAAACCCTAAACCTATTTAAAGCAAACTAGACTGAGCTTGCTTCCGCCCCGGTAACTCTCGCCTGGTAACTCTCACTGTTGATTAGGCATCCCAGGGGGCACTATTCTAAAGACAAGGTTATCTGCAGGTTATTCTTTGTGGGTTGTATTGAAAACTTGTGTGTGTGTGTGTGTGTGTGTGTGTGTGTGTGTGCTGAGCTTAGAGTGTGGGAATAGGATCAAGAAACCAAGGACTGCTTAGTTCACCAAAACCTTACAAAAACAGATTGAAGTGAAATTCCAAATCAGCAGGAAGAAAGGAAAGGTTTTTTTAATGACTATATATCCAAGTCAAGTTGGTGTTTCCATCTTACCCTAATGACCAGATTCCTTCTCCAGTTGTCCTTGGGGGAATAAAGCAGATGCGATTGGTCGGAAAAAGGGACAAAACTGAGTTACTTTTAAAATACAAAAGATAAACGATGACAGATATTCAGATGAATGTGAACTGTAATGTATTTATTTTCTGTCCAAGACCTGAGCCCTTCCAGTCTCCTCTCAATGCAGCCCAGTGCTGTCTCACAGAAGGTAACGTTTACCTTTGGGTTGAAATTAGTTGTAATCATAGATTACAAGCATTATTCTGTGTTCAGCATTGGTGGAATGTGCCAGGAACAGAAAAGCAAAACACATTCAGTCAGCAACAAAATCTGCAAACATTGCTTGGATGCAAATGAATTATTTAGAAACAAAATACTGTTAGTGATGGGAGCTATGTGATCTTTGGTCTAAGATGTGAAGAGTCTGCTACCCTGTTTTACATTCTGCACACTTGCTTGTCCCAAATCCTGTGGCATCCATATCTACCTCATGCCAGATGAGGTATATACTGCCTGATGTAGCTTACTCCTTCTAAGTCTCACAACTACCCCCTAAGAGACAGGAATCACCCTCACGGAACAGAGGGAAATATGATGAAGCCCTTTACATCTAGTGAAAGCATTGGTGAGCATTTGAACCCAGTTCTACTGGCTCCCACACTCCTGCCTTTCTTAGTCAGCTTTCTGTGCTCCTGTGGCAACTGACAAAAACTCCCTGGCATGGGGAGAGAGCCTGTGGTGTGTTTCCTGAGATACCACTTTACTGAGTCACAACTGTTTCTCTCTACATTCACCAAGTGGTGCTGCCCGGTTTTGTACCACTGCCTGGTAATCTGGGTCCAGACCTATGCAGCACATTTAGTGCCATACGGTCACTGTAGAAACACCACACATGACCACAGAAACCAATGTCCTTCCTCCTTCCCACAAAATAGGAACAGTATTCTCAAGGAACTACACTAGTAATAAATCCTGCAGGATCTTCAACTACCTTACTCTGGTCAGACTTAAGGAAAATAGTATTTTTTTTTTTTTGTCGGTCGTGGGGCTTGAACTCTGGGCCTGGGCGCTGTCCCTCGACTCTTCAGCTCAAGGCGAGTGCTCTACCACTTGAGCTACAGCACCACTTCCAAGGAAAATAGTATTAACCTTCATATATAATTATATTCACCAAAGTATATGGTCTGATGTATTCTCCTATTAGGTAATATTTATGTACTAGTACTATATCTTATTATTGATTCAATAGTTGCATAAATAACAAAGGTACAGACAAATACAATTTACACAATTACATTTCTAATGTAACTATATAAGGATGTACTTATAAGGAAGATAGGTAAGTAGATGAATAGGTAGATAAATAGACAATTGCATTGGAAAATGAGGATAAGAACTCTCTATAATAAATAATCTGTAGCTTGAGACTGACTTCCCCCTTACCACAGGATTCCAAGATGATGAAATAATGTAGACATTTTATTTTTGTGCTCATAGAATTCAGTTTACAAAATGGGGCACTAAGGCACCAAGAAATGAAATGACTTACTAATATAATATAGCCAGATCTTAAGACATAGGAAAAGAATTCCTTCATCATTAAATAATGCTGCCATCTGAGTAGTAAAAGTTGAAATCAATAGCACAAGGCCGAAACTATCCCATCAACAGCAGTAATAAAACAATTCCATTCCTTTCTTTAAATTATTATTAAAAACTCCATACTTGGTATCCAGTAAATCCCATCTGTTTTATATTACAGATCATATTATGACTATTCAGCACATTAGTTTTAATTCTGCCTTTTAAAAATATAGAATATTTCCAAATTTTGCTAACTTGATTTTGCAGTTGTCCTTGTTGAATAAACAAAGTCATACTTCTTCTGAATAGTATGGCCGCACGTTAGTATGTTCTGAATTTTACAAATAAATGAATTTGCTGTTCCTGCTGAAATCTAATAGTCAGGGATTCAAATTTGTTAGGCAATTGCCCCAATATCATTTATTATTTCACACTTGTAGCTAAAGGGGCATTTTCCCACCACCAAGCTGCCCTTCAAATGGCGTTTTAAATCTAATTGTGACATTTTTATTGATTCTGTTGAAATCCTTACAATCAGATATGCCACAAAGGTCAGCTAAATTAGTTTTGGCAATGAGCTGATTCATAAAATCAAAAACTCATTTTGTTAAGAAAAAGTATATGTGTGTACACACACACACACACACACACACATTTAGACTTAATTACAAGAAATTCCCTCATAATCTTAGACTAGAATGCAAGGCTTCATCTAATGAGAATAATTTGCATTTCTGATTATTCCTTTATAGTTTATTCAACAGTGCTCCAGCTGCTATCCATGAAGGCAGTAAGCCTTTCTTTGAGGTTATAAAGATAAATTTGGCCAAGTCCGTTTCCTTGCCAACTGTGCCCCAAAAAGAAAATTCAAGAAGTCAACATAAATTCAGTATGCCAAATACTTTTTCATAGGAAAGGAACGTGGAAGCTCTCTGAGAGTGATTCTTGAAGTTCAATAGAGTGGGTAAGATTATAAACATTGGAGCACCACCTGCTAAGTTCAAACACAGTTTATGCTTCCCAAAATTCTTGATCATTGAAAAATGGGCTTAGCTGTTCTATCTTGATTTTCTTACCTATAAAACAAGCACACTGACAATATTATTTTTGGAAGGATGAGAAGGGTTCACTGGGGAGACTTCATTCTATGAAGAAAATATATATACAAAGTTACAGATGCAACCTATTTCAGGGGGTACAGACAAGAAGTAAGAGGACCCAGGGGCTGGGAAGGTGGCTCAGTGGTAGAGTGCTTGCCTCGCATGCATGAGGCCCTGGGTTCCATTCCTCAGCACCACATAAACAGAAAAGGCCAGAAGTAACAGAAAAAGCCAGAAGTGGCACTGTGGCTCAAGTGGTAGAGTGCTAGCCTTGAACTGAATTGCTGTGGGACAGTGCCCAGGCTTAGAGTTCAAGCCCCATGACCAACAAAGAAAGCGGAGGTGGGGGGGTGGTGGGGAAGAAAATAGAAGACAAAATTTGGAGGCCCCAGCCTTACATCCTTATGTGGCTAAAAGGATGCTATGTTGGCTTCTCCCAGCTCCCTGGAAACTTAAATGCACTTCCTTCACACTGACTCCTTTATTAGTTGTCTAAAGCCCTAGATTGTCTTGGGAAACAGGAAAATGCCTGATCTTTATCTATTAAGTCCAGCTAGCCTTCAACCACTTGAGCAGTAGATGTCCAAAGAAAGAAAGACACAGGAATAACATCATGAAAACCTCAGAAAATCCCAGCCACAAAAAAGTCAGTTCTCAAAATAACTGCTTAAAAAATGGATCATATGCCAACAAGGCCTTCAAGATGTGTTCAGCTAGATAAGACAACTCTTTCTTCCTTTATCAAATGGAACCTGGGTTGAGCATCTCTCTGAAGTTTAATCATTAGAGGGAAATCATTTAGGATTCAGTTTCTGATTTTTAATTAAGTAGATCTGGCCCGGAGTCTCACTGCCTATTATAGTTTTATATTCCCAACAGTTCTTTAGCCAACATGTTTTCCTTCTTTAAAGAAATAGCTTGTTTTGAGTGAAATATTTCCAATTTAGGGACAAAGGTTAGAGTGACATTTGTTCCTGAGCACAGGGTGTGTCTGCCTGTCTGATGAAGTAGCCACTGATGGATGAGTGTTGTCTGGACAGTGGGAAAATGTGTAATATTGAGGAAGATGATGGATTTATGATGCCAAAAACAGCAAGGTTAAGATGTCCTCCATCAGTAGAAAGAATGACTTCAAAATATCAGCAACTATTTACAAGTGATTTGCAAGTGGGACTATTTTAGTTTCTTAGAAAACTGAAATACAGAAATAGTAATGTGGCATATTTTGGTAAATGCTCCCCCACTTTTTTTTTTCCCCTGGTCATGGGGCTTGAATTAAAGGCCTGGACGCTGTCCCTGAGCTCTTTTGCTCAAGGCTAATTCTCTACCACTTTGAGCCACAGCTCCATTTCCAGTTTTTTAATTGAAGGTAAGTGTCTCACCGTCTTTCATGCCTGGGCTGGCTTTGAGCCACAGTCCTCAGTAGCTAGGATGACAGGCATGAGCCACAAGTACCTGGCTTATGCCCTTCTTCATTACATCCCTCCTTACATTTCCCATGAGCACACGCCTATGCATTCTATAGTTGGAGAAAGAGCGGTGCATGGTCCTCCAGCCCTGACATGGACAATGAGAGCCATCGCTCCTGCTCACACCACAGCAAAATTTGCTCACTGCTGTGAGCAGGGTTTGTGATTTGTTCAGTTATCTGACTCTTTAGGCCATGACTATCTGATGATGATGATGTTAGTCCTTTGTCTTCTTTATCCAAGGTGGGTATTTTTAACCAATCAATGTACTCCATTATATTTCGTAAGTCTGACGAGCCATGTGTGTATATTCATTTGGTGTCACCACCATAATGCTGCAGTAACAAACTGTGTTCATCATCCTGGCATTTGGCAGGCCTGGGCCTTTTCTGCCTCTGGGCTGCATGTAGCTGCACGTGGCTTTAGTGTCTGGCCACAGCTCTCATCTGCTCACTTGAGTCTACTTTCTGAACCAGCAGTTACTCGGAATACAGAAAACAGAGTGAAAACACCGCCAGTCACATATAACTCAGCCTGACCTACCTCCTGACTACTAGTTCTCATCACCTAAACCAAGTCATAGGGCTAAGCTTAATATTGAGTAGGTATGAAAAGTACTCTGTCCATTCTATTGGCCTTCAAGGAAAGGGAGGAGAGACAGAAAAACTGAAGAATTAGGAGCAGAGTATCTACAACTCACACTATAGAGTCTTGGTGCCAACACTTTAGGGATCTTAGTTCTAAGATTTCCTAGAGCAAAGGGCATTATTATGACATTATTTATGACCTTTTTATTAATAGTAGAAGTACCTACTGCATAATAAGTATGTACAGTAACAATTACTTTGATCAATTGTCATTCTATTATCTTATTGACAATAGTAAGTTACTGATAAAAATCACTTGAATTTTATACTGCCAGTACCAGGATTTGAACTCAGGGCCTTGTACTTGCTCAGCTGGTGCTTAACTATTTGTGCTAAACCTCGATCTCATGTTTTGCTGATTATTTTGGAACTGCAGTCTGTTGGACTTTTCTTCCTTGGCTGGCATTCATTGGAGATTCTCCAGATCTCAGCCTCTTCAGTAGCTAGGATAACCGGCATGAACCACTGGTAACTGCCTAGATACCTTGATTTTTTTTGGGGGGGTGGGGGGGGAGTCTGGTCATGGTGCCTGAACCTGGGCCTGGGCGCTGTCCCTCAGCTCTTCAGCTTAAGGCTAGCGCTCTACCACTTAAGCCATAGCACCACTTCCGGCTTTTTTCTTTTTTCTTATTGGTGCTGAGGAATCGAACCCAGGGCCTCACGCATGCGAGGCAAAACACTGAGCCACCTTCCCAGCCCCTAGATACTTTGATTAAAAAAAAATAACATTGGGTTTTTGAGCAAATGTATTACTATAATGTGTAGAAGTCTCTGATTTTATTGCTGTTCCTCACTCCAGTTTGCACTGTGGTAATATTCTCTCATTGTTCTAGTTGTATTGTTTTCTTGCAGTGGTGGGGACAGTACCCAGAGCCTTGCCCCTGCCAGCCTACACTGAGCTTTTCAGCCCCAGCCCCACAATATTTGTTTTTTTTTTTTGAAAAATATTTTTATTAACACATTATTTGTACAAAGATGTTGATGATACTTACAATTTGCACATAATATACTTTGATCAAATTCATCCCATGAATGTTACTCTTTCTTAACCACACTCCTTTTGTTATTAAACACTTTTTGATGTTTTATTGATATATATATATATATATATATAATTCACTTCCTATCACCTACTCTTTCCCCCTTCTTCCATCTACTAGTCTTCCTTTTTACAATCATGTCATATTAATCCTTTAGGTCTAGATTCCACATATAAATAAAATTATGCAATATTTGTCTTTCTGAGCGAGTTTGGTTTACCTTGTTAAAAGTGTTGATCTCCAGTTCCACCCTTTTATATCCATATTTTCAATCTTATTTATGACCTGGTAATATTTCATTTTTATATTTATATATATATGTATATCACATTTTCTTTAACAAATCTCTGTTATTGTGTACCTAGGCTGGTCCCATGTAACCCTCCAGATAACATGCTCAAGAATGATTTAGGTGAATCTTATGATAATTCTGTTTTTAGTTCTTGAACTCCATAACAATTACCATCTTGGCTATACTAAATTGTACATTCTTTTTTTTTGGTCTGGTCGTGGGGCCTGAACTCTGGGCCTAGATGCTGTCCCTCAGCTCTTCAGCTCAAGGCTACCGCTCTACCACTTGAGCTACAGCGCCACTTCCGGGTTTTTTCTTTTTTCTTATTGGTGCTGAGGAATCGAACCCAGGGCCTCATGCATGCAAGGCAAGCACTCTACCACTGAGCCACCTTCCCAGCCCCTAAATTGTACATTCTTTTTCTTAACTATGTATAAAAGTTTCTTTGAAGGGCACCAGTGGCTGAAGCCTGTAATCCTAGCTACTCAGGAGGCTGAGATCTGAGGATCAAGGTTCAAAACCAACCCAAGCACGAGAGTCCATGAGATTCTTAACTCCTGTAAACCACCAGAAAACCAGCAGTGACACTGTGGCTCAAGTGGTAGCGTACTTGCCTTGAACTGAAGCGCTCAGGGACAGTGCCCAGGCTCAGAGTTCAAAAAAAAAAGTTTCCTACCCCCAACATATCTAATCAGTATTTGTTGCTAGTTGTTTACCTATGGACATATAATGATTGTAATGCAATGGAATCTCAGCTTTTAAAAAGAAATTCCTTTATGGCTAGGATGTCAAACACTTCTTCATGTATTTGTTATCCATTGGTACTCTTCTTTTGAGCATGATCTCTGTAATTCCTTTGCCCTGTATTACTTGGGTTATTTGTTCTTCTGAAACTTAGTTTTTTTTAAAAATTTTAATGTATTATCGATGCTAATCCTTTGATTACTAGCTTGTAAAGATTTTCTCCCATCCTGTGAGCTCCTCCCTTGATTGAGGAAATGTTTCCTTTGATGTGTAGAAAGTTTAATTCAATACAAACACAATTTTCAGCCATTGCTCTTATCTCTTGGGCAATTCTAATCCTGTTTAACAAACAATTGTTTGGCCTGAATTATCAAATGTTTTCCTAAAGTTATTTCAATGTTTCAGATCTTATATTTATATCTTTGGTCCACTTCTAATTAGTTTTTATTCATAGTGAGAGATATGGATCTAGTTTAAATCTTCTACATGAGAACATACAGTTTCTCCAGCACCATAGATTACAGAGATTGTCTTTTCTCTGGGCTTTGTCTTTCAAGGCAAAATGGCTGTAGCTATGCCAACCTTAAATGTTTTCTTAATAGGTCTCTTCTCTTCTGGTCCCCTGCCTTTTAATGTAATATTCTGCTGCCAGATAAACTTTTAATCAAACTAGCTAATAAATTGGATTTTGACACTACCACTCTTTTAATCAGAAATGTTTAACAAGTGTCTCATTATCCAAGGAAAAAAGTTTAAAGTCTGATATTTAAGGATGGATAGATAGACAGATAGACAGACAGATAGATATAAGATATCTATATAGTGCTTGTTCCAGGGCTTAAATTTAAGGCCTCATACTAATTTGGCTTTCATGATCATGACTGGTGCTCTACTACTCGAGTGTGCTTTATTCTAGTTAATAGGAGATAGAAATCTCTCAGACCTTTCTGTCTAGGTTGACCTTGAACTGCAATCTTGCATATCTCAGCCTCCTGAGGGGCTATGCAAGAGCCACTGGCATCCAGCTATGTTATCTCTTGAATATGAAAACAACAGTTAACAATACATAAGCATATCATTTCATTAATGCTCTAAGTAATTGCTCTTGCCTGTTATGCATGCCAATACGCTTGAGTGGTTTCTTTACGTAGCAGTCTGCACCAGATGAAAGGCGGTTAGAAGTCAAGTGTGCTCAGGGCTTGCAGTCATGTTTCATGAGCACAATCTTTAGCAACCTTGGTGTACAGCTGTGGTAGTGCTTAACGGTGGGAATGATTGCAGCCTAGTTACTAAATGTGGCTGTGTTTGGGATCAGGCCTTTGAAGGCATATCAACTCTAGGAAATGTCTGACTGGGCAGATAGTTTCACCTCACTTGGGAGCTACAGGCCGGGCAGCTGTGACTGACTGAAGAAAGCACCTGTCCTCAAAGTAACTCTGCTCAGCGGCTGTGCATTTGATTTGTGGTCAGGGTTGAGATGGGGCTGCCATTGTCTTTCTTTCCTGCTGAGACCCAAGTATAACATCTGAGCACCCCCTAATGGGGAAAGCTATCTTTTCATGATAAAGGATGAATTGGAATGAGATCAAGAGCACTGACCAAGGCAAGGGAATTTAACTTGGGAGCTGCTCATGTCTTCTGTTTGTGTAGAATACAGGCTTTTTATGCCGTGTGTGTGTGTGTGTGTGTGTGTGTGTGTGTGTGTGTGTGTGTGTGTGTGTGTGTGTGTGTGTGTGTGTATGTACTCACATGTGCCAGTCCTGCGGCTTGAACTCAGGGCCTGGTCGCTGTCCTTGAGCTTTTTGTTTAAGCCAGCTCTCTACCTCTTGAATCACATTTCTACTTCTGCCTTTTTGGTGGTTCTTTGGATAATAAGAGTCTCACAGACGTTCCTGTCCTGGCTGGAATCACAGACCTCAGATCTCAGCCTCTTGAGTAGCCAGGATTACAGACTTGACCCATGGCATCCAACTAGTAAGCAAGTTTTGTGATCATGACTTGGAGCAGCAGTTGAACCCCTATATCTATTCTTGACTATTTTGAGCTTAATCTGTCCTCACTGTTTCTTTAAACATCGTCAAGAAGGTTTTCTTCTTTCTGTGCTCTTCCTCCAACACTTCCGAGCCGCCTGCTTTGGCAGAGGAGTGGACAAAATCTAAATCCAGAGGATTTTGTTCCTCTTTGTTTTTTCCCACAGTGGACGAATTACCTTTATAGTATTCTCTATGTCTTTATTCTTTTTTCCCCCCACTTTCTATGTCTTTATTCTATATTGCAAAGTTCTTAGTTCCAAACAGACAAACTCCCCCTTCCTCTTAGAAAAGAAAAAATGTTGAATATACAGTTTGGTTGAATATAATATAGACTGTAATGTTAAATACCTCTCAGCCTCTCTCTAGCACACCATTTCAATAAAAAAGTATATAAAGGAGTCAGTTTTCTTGGGTTGCTAGGTAATAAGTCTTCATAAATTCTGTTTTAAGTCTTGACATTATTCACAAAAGCAGAAGATAAAAAACATGTCTGCATTTTCCTACTAGTATTATTATGCAAATACTTGAGATGGAACAAAATTGGCTGTTTCAATGTGGAGAAAACTTGAATAAATCTCCTGAGCCATTCCAAAGATGCATGTCGACTCCAGTGTGGTTTCTTGGGCTTGTAGAGTAGTGTGCAGTAATAAAGAGTGACTCAGGCTCAGAAATGGTAGTAAAGAGAAAAGGAAGAAAAGCAACAGCTAAGACAAGTGGGAAAAACCATTGCCCAAGCCTGCCCAAGCTCTGTGAACAGCCTTACATGTTCTGAAGCCTGTAAGGAAAACTAGACACCGTGCTGTTTTACAAACCTATTTTACAAATCTAGGCAAAATTAAAGGTCCTCCTGTTTGATCTGCATGGTGATGTGGTGTCCTTTTTGACAGGGCCTAAGCACGGATGTGGTGGGTATGTGAGCGGTTCCCAGGGAAGCTTGGTGTCCCCCGATTCAGATTCCAACGGAAGATACGACAAGGGTCTGAACTGCATATGGTTCATTACTGCACCTGACAACAAGCTGATCAACCTCACCTTCAATACCTTTGTTCTGGAGCACTCATCCTCTTTGGGCAGATGTGCTTATGATTATGTAAAGGTAAGACTGTATTACGTTGGCAGAATCTGCAGGCCCCAGCCTTCTAGTTTTTGTCCTATGGGAAGTCTTTCTGCTTTGAGCCATCAGTGATGGAACAATCAGGATACAGATGTTATATTCTCATTATCAGGTTATTCTTTAATAAGGATAAGTTTTTAAAAAATACATGTTCAATGGGTGCCAATAGCTCACACCTGTCATCCTTGCTACTTGGGAGGTTAAGATCAGTGTTGAAGTTCATTCCATGGGAATGTGAAGTCTGATCAGAAAATGAAAGGGTGGCACATGCAAATCTACCAGGAACACTTCAGGAGAGCAAACATGGATGTGCTAACAGATGCATTCGATACAGGCGTGGAGCACTGTATGGCTGTGTAGCTCAGTGCTAGAATACCTGCCTAGTATGTGCAGTACACTGAGTCTTATCCTCATCACTGCAAAAAGTAGGGGGTAGAGAGGAGATTGGGGAAGGGTGACTAGGAGAGAAGGCCTGCCGGCTCCTGTTCTATGTTCGACTCTGCTTAGCTCTGGAGTAACTGAAAGTGTCTTTACTAAAGGATACACTGCCATCTAGTGGCCCATGTGTTTTACTTTTTTATTTTGGAAGTGAATAATCATTTTTAGCATTCAAACAACCAGGATTGTGGCTGTGCCCAAGTCTCTGAAACAGTATAGTCCTGGTATGCATTCAGGACACACACAGACCCAATTTCAGTGAAATTTAAGATAATGAAGCTTCCTTAGATGCTGTTTTCTACTGAAGTGTGTAGAAGTAGTCCAATCTCTCGTTTCTGGGTGTTGAGGACACCAAAGCAAATTATTGAAAGTCTGCCCACCTGTGGGACTTCACATTATTGTGGAGGGGGGGGAGATGAGAAAAGAAAATAGACAATCGATAAGATATGCTTTATTCTACTGTAATGAAAGGAGTTGATATTGAGGGAAGACATCCCTGGCTACAGTTGGCTTCTGTGAGCTGAGGTCTCGTGACAAGTAGTTGGATCATCTGCAAGGGCAGATTCCTTGGCTAGAGTTCCTCCTGGACTGCAGGACTGTAGGAAGCAGTGACTGAGGGGCTAAGAGGGGGTGCAGGCCAATGAGTGAGCAAGTAGATAAGAATTGAGAGCAGAAAGGCCTGAGCTCTGGAGAAGAGCACACTGGATTAGGCCTTGAAGGCTGCTGTTAAGGTCTGCACAGACAGGATTGAAAGCAGTTAGGCAGCTCCTGGGCAGACTTCATGCTCTCCGTAGCATCTGGCTGATGTTTTAATAACAGACTAAGAGCAGAATCAGGAAGCCAGAGAGAGAGATGGGTGGGGGAAGAGAGACTTGAATAAGAATCAGTAGAGGGCTGGGAAGGTGGCTCAGTGGTAGAGCGCTTGCCTTGCATGCCTGAGGCCCTGGGTTCGATTCCTTAGCACCATATAAACAAAAAGAAAAAAGCCGGAAAGTGGTGCTGTGGCTCAAGTGGTAGAGCGCTAGCCTTGAGCTGAAGGGCTGAGGGACAGCGCCCACGCCCAGAGTTCAGGCCCCACGACCAGACCCCCCCAAAAAAAATAAATAAAAAATTCAGTAGAAGCAAAGCTAGAAATGGACCTGATGACTCCAATAATAGATTGTTTTTTAAATTACTTCACTGGAAGGAAAAATATATATTCAGGATAATAGCAGGTTGTACCTAAATCACTATAATATGAATCCTATTATCTTTTAAAATTAATTCACCTTTTGGTCATGCATGGTGGCACATGCCTGAAATCCCAGCCTTGGAGAGGTGGAATTAAGTTCATGAGTTCCAGACCAGCGTAGGCTACAAAGCAAGACAAAACAAATGAAACAAAAATTCCCAAATGTATAAGAACATCAACCCAAAGATCCCTAATCATAACTTACAGTGACTTCCTATCTAATGTACTGTAAAAATGTGCATATGAGACCTCACAAACTTCATTTTTTCAGATATTTGATGGGGAGAATGAACATGCAGACTTGGCTGGGACATTCTGTGGTTCTACTGTACCTGCTCCTTTTATCTCTTCTGGTAAATTCCTTACAATTCAATTCGTCAGTGACCTATCCTTGGAGAGAGATGGATTTAATGTGACATACACTTTTGTGGACAGTGAGTATATTGAGAGACTTTTACAAATATATTATCAAATACATTTATGTTATTCACTGAATAAACATAATCCAGAGTGTGGCTGGAAATGTGGCTTGGTCGTAGAGTGCTTGCCTACCATGCATGAAGCCCTGGGTTCGATTCCTCAATACCACATACACAGAAAAAGCTGGAAGTTGCACTGTGGCTCAAGTGGTAGAGTGCTAGCCTTGAGCAAAAGAAGCTCAGGCCCTGAGTTCAAGCCCCAGGCCTGACCAAAAAAAAAAAAAAAAAAAGGAGACTTACTATATATTTAAATTCAACATCATTTCCAGAACTTAATGGCAGTTAATATCTTAGTTGGTTACTTAAACATCCGTTACCCCATTTAATCTGTCGTCAAACTTTGGCATGGTCTTTCGTCAGAGATGTATATCCCAAATCTTTAACAGAATAGTGTCAGGTATATCTCAAATCCTCAATAGAATGGTGTAAGTATATCTCAAGTGCTTAGCAGAGTAGGATCATGTAGGCTTACTTCCTGTAGAGCAGCAGGAGAAAAGAAGGCAGAATTTTAAGGATCGTGTCTATAAATGACAAATAAAACATCTCCTACTTTGCTTCTTTCTTCCCTTCCCAGTGCCTTGTGGCGGAACATATAATGCAACTTGGATTCCACAAAGTCTTTCATCACCCCACTTATCCACCCCCAGCTTCCCATTCTCCATGTGCACGTGGGTTATCCAGGCCCCGCCACAGCAGCAGGTGAAGATCACCGTGGATGCCTTGAAGCTGCTCTCCCCGGACTGCGAGCAGAACTACTTACAGCTCCAGGACTCGCCGCAGGTAACAGTGACAGGCCCTCCCAATTGCAAACCACATACCATCTCAGTTCCGTCCCGCATCCTGTCTCAGCAGTATACAGATCTCCCCAACTCACATCTTGGGTGAGTCTGGAACCTGTAGGACAGGAGACTTCAAATGTCCCGTTTCTAAGGCTATCTGGGTATCATACCTGGGGTGCACTAGGAGAGAGTGAGTCCCACACACAGGCCACACCCATGATCAGCTGATCTGTGCAGAGGATGAATCAAAGGGATCCACGTGGGAATCCAGATTGGCTAGGCGACCCTTAGACACCTGCTCAGTCAGAATGCAGTTAATGTGCTATAAGAGAAAAAGAAATTGATGGGGGGGGAGGGAGAGGGAGAGATATGAGTCTTAATTACCCATGGTGGGGTCACTAGGAGACAGCTTGGATGTAAGTGCGCCAAGATTCAAAGGTCTGAGCATCCTCGTCCCGTGGGTAGGGGCTGGACTAATGAGGTGATGACATTACCCAGGAAATGTATACAGTGGGCATTCCTTATTCCAAGAATGCCATGTACAGACTCCCAGAGTGCTCTCTGTCTCCTCCTCCATGGTAAATCTGGGAGTTCCCACTTCTCCCTGTTCTGTTGGGGGAGATAAAAAATTTGGTTTGGATAGTTCTCCGATGTTCAGAGTGCATGGTAGACACCAGCTATGCTGAATTTGGGGAAAATCTGAAACACTGGGATATGTCCTAGGTCTCCCTATGGTAGCCAAGACAGTAGGTTGTCACCACTACATAGACAGAGGTTTTCAGGACAAAATTCCTATTTCCAGCCAGGCCCTGGTGACTCACACCTAGCTAGGATTCTAGCTAATCAGCAGGCTGAGATCGGAGGATTGCTTCAGAAGCTAGCTGGAGCAGCAAAGTTATCATCAGTTAACCCCCAGAAAACTGGAAGTGGAGCTGTGGTTCAATGTGGTAGAACACTCTCAGTGAGCACAAAAAGCTCAGGGACAGCACCCAGGCCCCAAGTTCAAACTCCATGACTGGCAACAACAACAACAAAATTCCTGTTCCCTAGTGATAAACTCATCAGAAGAACCATAGCCAATTGGATAAGGCAAAGTTCTTTTCATTTCCCTCTGGCTTTATGAAGCTGAAAGAATGTGATCAGAGCAGGTTCCTCATCTGACCACAAAAGGCTGTGGGCAGGGTATAAGACAACTCTGGGACACAGCCTCAAATACAACTCGATATTTGTCCCAACAGAATAAAATGTCCCTAGATGATTAAAGAAAAGGAAAGGAAACAAGTCTTCAGTCTTGGATAGTTTGGAAGGAAAGATAACAACAAACAGAAGGAGAGGCTGGGGGAACGTGGAAATGAAGCCATAGTTGGAAGGTCGTGAAGGCATTATCAGATGGAGGTGGATATAGACCTTGGGGTGGACAGTCATGGCAGGAAGAGACGTTCATCGCAGGGGTTAAGAAGTTTGAAGTGAGGATGTTTAATGAGCTGTCTTCCAAAACACTCAACTCTCTAAGGGGTCAGAAAAGAACTGGGGTGCAGAAAACAACTAATAGCTAAGCAACCACAAGTAAGTGAAGGGAATATAACTAGGAGGAAAGGAGAAGGGTCTGAGCGTCTCTGTGGACACATTGGTGGATAGATGCTAAAATGTGGGACAGGGCGAAACTTTGCTCATCCATTCCACCACCCCGGCACTCTCCACTGTAAAGACTGGTACCAGAATGGCCTCCTCCAGCCAGAGCCCCAGCACAAGTGGAGAGGCTTGGATGTGGTTATCAATGTCGTTGGTTTTCAGAAGATACAGATGGAGTCAGGATGGAGCATGTGTAGATGCACAAGTCCATAATAGCTGTTTTCAGTTGATGGGGGGGGGGCAGAGGGGTGCTCAGAAGGTGTTGGGAACTACAGGTGTTAGAGACACATGCGTGGTTGAGGGACTGTTGATGTCCTGGCTAGTACCATTTGGTTCTGTGAAGGAATTGATAAGTATTTGGTGGCATTTACCCAAGGCTTTCAAGAAGTGATGAGGGCCGGGTGCTGGTGGCTCAGGTCCATAATCCTAGCTACTCAGGAGGCTGAGATCTGAGGATCAAGGTTCAAAGCCAACTTGGGCAGGAAAGTCCATGAGACACTTATTTCCAATTAACCACCTGAAAACTGGAAGTGGCACTGTGGGTCAAGTGGTAGAGCACTCTCCTTGAGCTGAAGAGCTCAGGGACAGGAACCAGGCCCAGAGGTCAAGCCCCATGACCACCATCACCAATAAAACAAAAACAAGAAGTGATAGGTGTTGCCCCAGTGTTTCAGAAGGGTTGGGACTGCATGCAAGGCACAAGCCTACTTGGGGATTCACAGGAGTGCGCATGCTCTCAGGAGCTAGGACTAGATGAGGTGATTGGCCTTGGGTTAGTCCAACTCAATAGCTACTGCTTTCACTCAATGGCTAGTGTGCTACCACCTTAGCCATGGCTTCAACCCCTGAAATAATTCTTTTTTGTTCTGTTCCTAGGGCTTGAACTCAGGCCCTGGGCTCTATCCCTGAGCTTTTTTTGTTGTTGGTGGTGGTGGTTGTGGGGCTTGAACTCTGGGCCTGGGCTCTATCCCTCAGCTCTTCAGCTCAAGGCTAATGCTCTACCACTTGAGCCACAGCACCACTTCCAGTTTTCTGAGTGGTTTATTGGAGGTAAGAGTCTCACGGACTTTCCTGCCTGGGCTGGCTTTGAATCACAATCCTCAGATCTCAGCCTCCTGAATAGCTAGGATTACAGGCGTGAGCCACCAGCACCCACCACCCCCAAGCTTTCTAAACAGCAGGCTAAATGCTCAACCACTTGAGCTACAACTCCACTCCCACTGTGAACAAAGCTGTAGCTGGAAACATTCAAGTGAGGGCCAGTAGCATGGCTCTGCTCCAAACCAAGCCCCAGGCCGCAGCTATGTCATGATGAGACTTCTGGACCTGGCTATTTGGTTTTGACAGAAGCTTTGCTCCGCACCTCCTGTTCTCTGGGAAGCTGGACCCCTGCTCAATTCCAAGGACAGCTGTGGGTCTTGTTCCTGAGTGCTATCCCAACACCACAGCTAGTTTCCATGGACAGGCGTTTAATCCATAGTTATTATGGGGTTTATTTTGCAATATGCATGTTCTCTTCAAAAACGAAGTCTCATGCAATTTGGCTTCCATTTCTTTTCAGAATAATGGGAACTCCAGAATGCAGTTCTGCAGCACCAATGTCTCCACTGTGCCAGCCTTTTATTCTTCCACCCACACTGCAATCGTCCTTTTCAAATCTGAGGTACTGAACAGAGACTCGGAAGTGAGCTTCACCTACCAGCTGGCAGGTGAGCACAAGAATGTCATCCTTATTCTAGAAAAAAAATTAGGTGGTGATTACAGTTATGGTTACAGTGACTCTTGAACAGGCTTGTTAAGAGCCCAAACTCAATATAGTGGTGTACACTTGTAATCCCAGATATTGGGAAGCTGAGGGAAGAGAACTGTTGTCTAGGGAAAGATATGAGACCTCATCTGAAATATAACTAAAGCAAGAAAAGAGAGAGAGAGAGAGAGAGAGGAAGAAGGAAGGAAAAGAAGGAAGGAAAGAAGGAAGGAAGGAGTAATATCAATCAAGATGTATTGTATTCATAATCTGACTTATGAAATTGAAACCTCTTCAAACAGCAATATAATAAAAAGAAAGAGATGAGATTCAAAAAAAAGAAGAAAATGTTATTATAAGTTCTCTCACAGAGAGACACAGAAATAAAAAAAAATACTTTGAAAAAAAAGTTAATGTATATGGAGATGGTGTCATAGTTCTAATATTCTAATGTAAGATCCAGGAAACAGAAAAGCCAAAAATGTTATTGAGAATATGCTCTAATTTATGGAAGATGCCAATCTCCATAGTTAATAAGTCCAATAAGTGTCAAACTAGATATACAAACAAGAAATCCTCTTTTATGTATTGAAGTGAGGTAGAAGAATAAAGACAAAAAGATGTTTCCCTTATTAAAAAAAAAATGAAACAAAGGAGGGACATATACAGGGGGTGGGGGTGGGGAACATGACTTAAGTTGTAGAACATTTACCTAATAAAAAGGTGAGACTCTGAGTTCAAATCCTAGCACCTCCTGCTCCCCTCTCCCTCGAAAATGGCTACTATACCCATAGAGTTCAATGTTCTTGAGAAGAAAGGCCCAATTTAGCAAATGACTAAAGTTGATTTCTTGAAGAAAACTGAATATAAATGTAATGTACTCATGTTTAAAATATACCAATTATTTAATTAATGATCCTTTTGACCATGCACGGAGGGTCATCACTTGTATTTTTATAATAGCTTTATGGGGGTGTGAGGTTCATATCATACAATTTTACCTATTTTGCCCACAGAGCTAATGGCTCTGTGATTTGTAGAATATTCACAAAGCTAAGAATTACTATGCCTTAGGAAATTGTTTTGTAAAATGAGGAGGGGAATGGGGGGGGGGAATGCAGTCAAGAATCCAATGTATGGGGCTGGGCTTAGTGGTAGAGTGCTTGCCTCACCTGCATGAAGCCCTGGGTTCGATTCCTTAGCACCAATAAACAAAAAAAGCTGGAAATGGTGCTGTGGTTCAAGTGGTCGAGTGCTTGCCTTGAGTTGAATTGCTGAGGGACAGCACCCAGGCCCAGAGTTCAAACCGCACGATAGACCAAAAAATAAACAAACAAATAAAAAAGAATCCAATATACATACTACAACATTAAGAAGTGTGAGGGAATAGTAAGGGGAGGGATGGATCAGAATATTGAAAGGCTGACATTGATCAAGATATATTGTATTCATAAATCGCTTTGTTAAATGGCAATTCCTTTGTACATTTAAAAATAATTATAAAAAAATGAAAACCATGGTGCTTTGAAAAGGTTATTTGGTTTTTGTACCTGAAAGCTTGCTTCCAGAAAATACTTTAAGTGATGTTGATATTGTACTTGATTACACCTAAAACTGCCTTTGATTCAAACAAATTTAATTTGACTTTTTTTTTAATGTAAAGGAAACAATAATTAGCCAGTTCAAAGAAATGATTCACTAAATGATTTTAAGAAAAATTCTCATGCAGAACTGTTACTTGGGAGGCAGGTTTTAGTGTCCAAAAAAAAAAAAAAAACAAAGGTTTAAACGTGAGCCACTGATGCCTAAACATGGTCAGAAAAATCCAAAGGTTTCTGGAATATTCTTCTTGGGAAGAAGTGCTGTTTTATGTTCCCCAGGGGTGTTTTAGTGCTAATAGGCACTGGACTGTGTTTGTGCTGGGTGCATCCCTTTCTCATGTCTCATTCAGCTCAAAGGTAGACAGAGGCTGGGTTTGCTTTTCCTAAAGCTTGGCCAAATTTAATAGACTTTCAAGATGCTTCTTGGCACATCGGAGCAACGTTAAATCATTGGATACACTGTTAACTTGATTTCCCCCCCTCTAAGATTGCAACAGAGAATATAACCAGGCCTTTGGCACACTGAAGAGCCCAGGATGGCCAAATAATTACAATGGTGACATGGATTGCACGGTCATTCTCAACGCACCACAGGACCACAACATCTCCCTGTTCTTCCAGTCCTTTGCCCTGGAAGACTCAAATGAATGCTCACACGATTTCTTGGAGGTAATGTGAATCTGCAGATCGTTTAAATGATGTGTGACTTAAATCAATGATAGATGACCTAAAATTTCCTTTTTTTCATCTCTGGCAGGTTTTCTCTTCTGCTAGGTTTTGTTAATGGTTGGTTTTTTGCTTTTGTTTTTTTTTTTTTAAAGCTACTTTTTCTTGGGAGCTGCAAGCATTTTCCCTCTACCACAGGCCTCCTCTGCTTCTTAACACCAGCAACTGTATTCTACCCATTCTCAGCTGACTTGGTCCCTTCTCTGTCTTTCTCAACCACCCAGAGATGCTTCCCTCTCTTCCTCCCACCCTCCTCCCCCCTCTCCCTCCCTCTGTTTTTCTGTTCCTCCTTTGAGGAGATGAGTGGGTACAGAAAGCTGTACCCACCTTCAGTGGAGGTTCCTTCTGTCCCTCAGGGAAGTAGACCCCAAGTCAAGATTACAGCAGGGGCAGGCTGGGCTTTCCAGCATCCTTCCCTGGCTCTCCATTGGGGCCATGACCACTTTAAACATTTAGCAGAATAACCCAACAACAAGCACCCGAATGATCTAGCTCTCTCCCTCTGGCTGCCCTGTAGGTCCTGCAGGAATCTCTCCAGCCTAGTCCAGCCCAGCAAGAGGAACACTGTTCCCAGAGCACCTCTGTGGCTTAAACTTTCAAAGCGAGGCTTCACAAGGGCATGGGGGGGGGGGGGAGTTCGCAAACAAAGGAAAGCAGCACTGATCGGTAGTAATGCGTTCCATTTGTGCACAGCCTGCAGTCATCAGGCCGCTCTCGGGGGTACAGAGAAGCAGAGTAAGAAGGACCCAGGCTGGGGGACTGAACTGACTAGGGTGCCTATCTACCCTCTAGCCAACTTTTTCCTGTTGTAAGGCTGGGAGATGGAAAGGGAAAACAATAGTCAGAAATTGTATCGATTTATCGCAATGTTTCCTTCTTCCACACAGAACACCCCCTTGTCTTGAACTTTGTGTAATGCATTGTGTATTGCCACTTTATATTTTTCATTTAAGCAAAACATACACACACTCCTCCTCTACATTTCTAGAATTTACTTTGTAGTCTTTTTAAAAGTTTCCTCCAAAGCAAAGATGGTAGGATCTTAGCACATTACTATATTAAGACATGTCCTTGAGCTGTGAGCTGGTGGCTCATGCCTGTAATCCTAGCTATTCAGGAGGCTGAGATCTGAGGATCGCGGTTCAAAGCCAACCCGGGCAGGAGAGACCGTGAGACTCCTATCTCCAATAAAAACCACCAGAAAACCGGAAGTGGCGCTGTGTTAAAGGCGTAGAGCCTTGAGCACAAAGAGGCTCAGGGATAGCACACAGGCCCTGAGTTCAAGCCCCAGAACAGGCCACAAAACAACACACAAACATGTCCTTGGTGCTTTGATTGTTATAGGTTATTCAATATTGTTGGATGCAAATGGTTGTTGATCTACAGTGTGACCATTTCTCCCTTTCCAAGAGCTGGTGACTTCAGCATATAGTTTTAGAAAATCCTTCATTATTAACTACATAAAAACACAAAGCATAAGCAAAAGCCACCCAAGTTCCCTTAATGTGCAGCTATGGTAAGTGGAAGAAGTTATATATATAATACGAGCACAATAATTAAGGAACTCATTGTTTGCAGATAAGAAACGGAGGTGACAACAGCTCCCCATTAATCGGCAAGTATTGTGGAACCCTAGTGCCGAACCCTGTCTTCTCTCATCGGAATAAACTGTATCTGAGGTTTAAGAGCAACAGCGACATTTCTAACCATGGCTATGAAATCCTCTGGACCTCATCACCCTCCGGTGAGACACTCACACTCAGTTATTGGATGTGATGGTGGTAGGAGAGATGAAAGGTTTATCTCCAGTTGCCCGTGACTCAGGCCTGTAATCCTTGCAACTCAGGAGGCTGAGATGTGAGGATTGCTGTTCAAAGCCAGTGTAGGAAGGAAAGTTTGTGACTTTTCTCTCCACTTAACCACCAAAAAAGCTGGGACTGATACTGGGGCTCAAGTGGTAGAGTGCTAGTCTTGAGCACAGTATACATATATGTGTGTTTGTAGATACGTGTGTGTGTGTGTGTGTGTGTGTGTGTGTGTGTGTGTGTGTATGGTCTAAAGAATTTAGAATTCTCATATAAATTCTATTTTGTCAGGCTTTTGATCTAGTCAGCCAGAGTAGTTCTCTGACAACTACTGAGTATCTCCCTGTCCTTT
Source organism: Dipodomys ordii (assembly GCF_000151885.1). NCBI lineage: Eukaryota > Metazoa > Chordata > Mammalia > Rodentia > Heteromyidae > Dipodomys > Dipodomys ordii. The sequence continues at coordinate 14,566,353 of NW_012267240.1, forward strand.
CTGGCAGCCCTGAGAATTGGCAGTCTAGGGAAGTAAAGACCTATTTTGGTTGACTATTTCTTCAATAACTAAAGGGCATTTTAGTCATGGCAATAGCTTTAACCCAAGAGAGGAAGAGCACGTTTATGAAAATGTCCCCAGACATCTGAAAAAAACTGTAAAATAAAATTGGTAGAAGAGAATCTAGTCTGTCCTGTAGATAGCTCATCTCCCACCTGTGTTTCCTTTCTGTGTCTACAGTTTGCAAAGGACAGCTGTGGGGACAGCCATGATAGGCAGGGACAGAGTGGGTAGGGGCCATGAACAAGAGCGCAGTCCAGAGAAGGAAGGAGAGCAGGAGGCTGCCTCTGTGTTTCTTGCAGAGTCTCAGCCACTAGGGACAGGAAAAGCAGCCTCATGGCAAAAGGTAGTGTGTCCATCCAGTTGTATGCATTCAGTGTTCCCCGATCAAGCTGGTGACCATCCATCATTTCCTTGCAGGCTGTGGGGGAACTCTTTATGGAGATGCTGGTTTGCTCACCAGCCCTGGCTTTCCTAGCACATATCCCAACAACACTCACTGCGAATGGACTGTCTTTGCTCCTTCTGGAAGGCCCCTCACCATCAGCTTTGACCCCGTCATCATCGACGACCCAGGAAACTGTATCCAGAACTACCTCATCCTCTACAATGGACCTGATGTAAATTCGCCACCCTTTGGGCCATACTGTGGAGCCGTGAGTGCAACCTTTTTCAATACACACTTGTTGGTTTTAAACAATGATACTCACTTCCTATGGAATTCTAAAGGCAGATACTTGCAATGTACAAAAATTACAAAGCCTTTGGGGGCTGGGAAAGTGGCTCAGTAGAGCGCTTGCCTCACATGCATGAGGCCCTGGGTTCGATTCCTCAGCACCACATAAGCAAAAAGAAAAAAAGCCAGAAGTGGAGCTGTGGCTCAAGTTGTAGAGCACTAGCCTTGAGCTGAAGAGATGAGGGACAGTGCCCAGGCCCAGAGTTCAGGCCCCACAACTGAACCTCCCCTCCCCCCACCAAAAATACAAAGCCTTAAGCAAATCTAGTTTCTCACTTTCTCTGCTGGGAGCAGGTGCGCCACCTAGTGTAAATGTGTTAAATTACGACTAATCCAATTGTAGGCTGCCTTAGGGATCCATCACCTACGGAGTTAGTTAGCATTAGGAGCTTCCGGTTCTCATGAAAACCTGAACCTTCCGGTCAGAATGTCTAAGGGCGGTAAGATATAGATTAAAAAAAAAAAAAAACCTCTTTGTGTGATCTCACCTCATCACCCATAGTTGAATACTTGTACTCACTTGTAGATACACAGAACAGAACCGTAGAAAATTTGGACACCTGGCTGCCTTTCATCTACTGTTTCTGAAAGTTCGTTGAAGAAACAGTGGCTAGCAGTTTGATTGTTTTTGCAAAGTTCTGATAGGTCCTTAAGCATCAAGTAAGACCCTGACACTCATGCAGGATTGTGGGTGCATGCCCTTTCTACCCTCTCATTTTGTAAAACCATCACTTTCCTGGGGGAGCTGTCAGGTGAATGTGGCTGGCCGGAGGTCACTCAGGCCTTCTGACCAACATGGTCAAGGATGATACAGATGGAAAGTGATTTCTTTTTCAGCACTATCAGAAAGTAGATCAGAATATATATATTTTTTAAGCTGGGCACTGGTAGTTCAAGTCTGTAATCCTAGCTACTCATGCAGGATCTCAGTTCAAAGCCAGCCTGGGGAGGAAAGTCCATGAGACTCTTATCTCCAGTTAACCACCAGAAAACCAGAAGTGGAGCTGTGGGCCAATATGGTAGAGCACTAGCTTTGAGCTCTGACCCCACAATCGACCCCCCGCCCCTGCCAAAAAAGAAAAAAAATGAACAGGATATTTTCACTATTCCAAAAAGAGACCAGATGGCCTTCAACCTTCCACGCTGCCCTCTCCCCCCGCCTACCTCCCCACACATAATTTCCCACAGCCTTTATTCTACATTAATTCCTGGCAGGATTACTTCTAGAAATATGTTCAGCTTCACTGTACATTCTACAGAGGTTCCTTATGCAGTATATATTGTTAACCAGGCTACCCTGTTTAACAAAAATGTTTAAAATTTAGGGCAGCGTGACTTACACCTTTTCCCCCCTCTGTTTTAGGACACGAGCATAGCTCCGTTCGTGGCTTCCTCAAATCGGGTCTTCATAAAGTTCCATGCTGAGTACGCCACGCGTCCGTCTTCATTCCGGCTCAGGTGGCAAAGCTGAAGGGGAAAGGTATGGGTTTGCTCCTTGCTTGGACTGACCCTCAGAGCCATCGGGCACCACACTGGACAGAACTCCGCCACCCTGGCTGTGGAGCCCTGCCCCAAGACCTGGAACAAGGCTGCTGCCAGCCCTTCCCCAGAGCAGCCCGGTCACCGCTCACGGAATCAGCGCTCACACGATCAGCTGGCACACAAGGCTTTCCTGCAATGCCGGGTCTGACTCCTTTGAGCATGGCTGTGCATGGTCTCCTTACTTTCTAAGTTTTCAACTGCATTTTTTTTAAAAAAATTCTTAAATGGTTGTCATTAAAAAAAACAGTTAATGATACAATATATGTCTTATTTTCACCAGGGATGCCAAATTGGGGAAATAAACATCATTGGATTATTAATGTTGTATGTATGTGGCAGTCACTCGCTGTCTTTCCCATGGAATTCTTCTTGGCCACAAGGAGCCTTCTCACTGGAGTCCGTTGTGTCCATTTCCCCACTCTTGGTACTCTGTATCATGAACTCCTATAACCCTAGAACATCCCCTTTTCTCTTTGTGTGGGGCTTTTCCTTCCACATTCTCCACACTAAGGACCTTTTTCTTCCTCTTTTTTCTTGCATGTCTACTGTGGACATTTCAGCTCAAATCTATCATAAGCAGGAAATTCTTCTCCCATTTTTGGCTTTCATAGGAAGTTTTATCATCTGATAGCCAATTTGTCACATTAGGTTGTGTGTGTGTGTGTGTGTGTGTGTGTGTGTGTGTGTGTGTATGTGCGTGTGTGTGTGTCTGTGAGTGAGTAGTCACAGGGCCTAGCTCATGCTACACCCCCAAACTTACCTTTTTAAAAAATCTCTATTGTATTAGTTGTGTACATTTAGTCTCTGCTTACTTTTTCAGTTATTATTTTTATCTGTGTATGTGATACTGAGGAATCGAACCCAGGGCCTCATGCATGCTAGGCAAGCACTCTATCACTAAGCCACATTCCCAGCCCAGTCTCTGCTTATTACATTATGTTCTTCAAGGGCAGTTCTCAAGTTCCTTGTGAGGGTTAAGCTGTAAATGGATGGATAAATAAAATGTCTGACAAACATCGCTGCAGTCTTACTGTCACGTCCATTTTGTGTCAATCAGCCCATGAACCGTGATAGGTGGCAAGCGATAGGTAGCAAGGAAGATGAGACTATGTTGTGCTTTCTGTGGCTATCAATAGACACCCAGGATGAAGAGCATCATGGAGGCAAGGATGACAGCAGTTCTACGCAATGGCTTCTAGAATTGCTGAAGTGGACGGAGACCCATCTGTTCTTAAAGTAAATTTAGTATGCATGTTTACTCCTGTACAACCCACCCCTCATATTCCTTCCCCCCTACCAAACATAAGCCCTACTCCCCACAATGCATTGGGGCTTACCTCTACACTTTCCTGTCTTCTCCTGGCCATTGCATGGAATGACCCATATCACCAAAATGCTAGCGCATGCATGCTAGTTTCCACATACCTCATTTAGAGCCCAACCAGTTTCTAGGATTCTACACCAGTCTTAAACCACGTAGTCTCTCCATTCCTCCACTCGGTGGGCCACAGCTTCTACTTTCTATTGCTTGCTTTGCTTTGAATCCTCTGCAGATGAGCATTCAGTGAGTAGCATTTTTACATCACCTTAAAACCCTTTTTGTATTGGAATAACATAGATCTGCAAAACACTGAAAAGATACTACAGAGCGATCTCATGGCCTGGTTACTTAATGTCATCCAAATTTCCAGAACAATTTGGGAATGATTTCTAATAGGTGAATTTCCAATAAAAGGAGAGATCCTTTTACCTGTTGACTTATATTATTAAATAAGCCAGTAACAAGACCAGAACATTGACAATTCTATTACCAGTCAAAATGCTATTGCCAAAACAAAAAATCAAACAAAATCAAAAACATAAAACAACTCCAGGTGGAAACCAGTTTTTTTTTTCATTTCAGTTAATTCATCTTGAGGAAAATCCCCAAGTGTGTTCTTCGATAAAACCTCTAAAAATAACTTCCAACTGATGTTCAAGATATAAATATGGAGGGGACATGCTCTCATGTATATGTATTTGGAGAATCAAATTCTTGGAGAAGCGATATCTTCAGAAATATGTCGCAGTCTTAACACACACTTCTGGGTATTTCTATTCAGGTTAAATAGTGACAGCACCTTTACCCAAGAAAATCACATTCACTTTCAAGTATAAAAAAAGAAAGTAGCTCAGAGGAAATGACTGCACAGACCCACTTGGCCTTTAATACAGGGGTTTCTCAGTCACGGGGTGTTGACGTTGCTTGCATAAGTGAGACAAACCCCAGTGTGTGCATTTGTCCCCAAGGGGACAGAGTTTCAATAGAGCATCACCTCTGTCTATTTTTAGTTTTGCAACACAACATACCAAGTTAAGTAATATCAGATGCTATTTAGGAAGAATTGGAACATTCAATAGTATGTTATCTCTGAAGTTGCCAGACACGCATCTAAGTGAAGGAATGCTCAGATTCTTTTGCACAAGAAAATCCAAGGCTTTCATAAACTTTCCACTGTCTCTAGTAGGACAGAAGTCTTGGCCTTGGAGCCTGTCTTACATGCTGGAATGCCTGTCTAGCAAGCACGAAACTCTGAGTTCAAGCAAGCTCCAGATAAAATAGATACCACAGGAGAGATTCATGCTTTATGTTAGATATGCCAAGTGAAGACTTACTAAGCACAGGAGACTCACTAAATGAAAGGTCTGTATAACATTATTTTGTCATGCTCTAGTGGAATACTAGATAATTTTCTCTGGGAATCATGGTACGTATCTATCATCCCTGCTACTTGGGAAGCAGAGATCAGGAGGATTGCAATTCTAGACCAACTTGGGCAAAAAGTAAGACCCTATCTGATAAGTACAGTTACAAAGAGCTGGGCTCTGTACCTGCCTAGCAAGCATACTGAGTTCAACCCCCCTGTACTGACAAAACAAATTTAAAACATGAGATATTCTCACCTTCAACATTTCTGCTTTGGGGCTGGGAAAGGTGGCTCAGTGGTAGAGCGCTTGCCTTGCATGCATGAGGCCCTGGGTTCGATTCCTCAGCACCACATAAGCAAAAAGAAAAAAAGCCAGAAGTAGCACTGTGGCTCATGTGGTAGAGTGCTAGCCTTGAGCTGAAGAGCTGAGGGACAGAGCCCAGGCCCAGAGTTCAGGCCTCATGACCGGACCCCAAAAAACAAAACAAAACATTTCTGCTTTGATTATTTACATACCAGGAATAGATATGCCAACTTTATGGATGACATTGAACTGAAAAACATAGTAGGATGTAATGAATAGCACCATCAGACACCTGGGAACAGCATGTAATTAGGGGTACATGCAAGATTTTGCTTTTTCATTTAAAAATGAATTGTCAAGGTTCAGAATATGCAAAAAGTTTGACAACATGAGCGATTTGGGAATTTTGTCTAAAAGCAAGTATAACAGGATGCAGCTCTTGAAACCAGAGGGGACTTGTGCTCACTTGGTGCCATCTGAACAACGGCATCTTAAGAGCCCCGACACTGAGAGGTGTGGTTCTCTACGGGGGAGGTTCTGAGGCTATCCAGCAAGTGCACCTATGGAATTGAAGAAAGCAGTGCCAATATTACATAAAGTTGAAAACAAAATGGGGGGGGGGAGAGAATGAGGAAGAGGAAAAGAGGGAGAGGAAGAGAGGCAAAGAGATGGAGAGAGGGAGAGAGAGAAGTGAGAGAGAGGGAGAGAGAAAAGGAGGAGATAGAGAAAGGGGGAGGGAGAGAAAGAGGGAGAGAGACATAGAAAGAGGGAGAGAGGGGGCAAATGAGAGAGAGAGAGAGAGAGGCTAAATCTTTCTACAAGAGGCTCCAGACTAGCCTTCTGTGATGTGGCAATGATTTTTAGGGTGTTTGAGGATTGTCATGATCATTTTCAAGTATAGAAAAATGGAAGTGGGCTTAGTACATTTTCAAATAATTCACCTGAAACAAGAAAAGAAGAAGGAATCCTGGCTAGATGCACATCCAAATGTCATGAATGGATGGAAGGGATCCATGCTTTCTAAGAATGCTCAGGTCTTTCTTGTATCTTTTAGGCCCGGGTGTGGGGGGAAGGGGGGAATACCAGTTGCTCAAAACCAAAAAGCCAGGTGCAAAATCAAACCGAACCAAACCCAAACTCCAAACTCCAAACCCCAAACCCAGCCAGAGGCACCAGCTCCTCTCTTCAGGTGCTCATAATACAGGCTGCAAGCTCCAGCCAGGGCTGACATAGGAATGTCTGCAGAGACGAGTTGTAACTTCTGACAGGTGAGACTGAAAGAAAGAAGTAGGACACTGGTAGCGATTTACTTCTAGATTTCTCAGGGCCTCCATCCCAACTACCGGCCCCCTAGTTACCACAACCTTCCCAGCACTAGAGACCCAGATTCCCTGCTTCCGCCCACACAACAATGCCCTTCCACCAACTCACTGGGCATGCGCTAAAGCTCGTACGCACGCGTAAACCTCCATCCAATCAGTCCCTCAAAACCGAGGACGGGGCGGAGTGGTGAGGTCAATACACGGATACGATTGGTCAGCCTTTAGGAGAGGGAGGAGAAAGCCACATTTTTCTTCAATGGGTGGAGCTTCGCGCGGGAGCCCGGTCTAGTACACGGTTCTCCTAATTTGGGAAGTGTCTGGAGCGGGAGTGGCGTGGCGCTGGGAGGCGAGCGCGCCTGCGCAGAGCGGACGCTGGGACAGGGCGTGTTCCTGGTTTAGGATCCCTGACGGGGTGCGTTCGCTTGTCACCCGAGCGTGAACCCCGAGGACTCCCCACGCCCAGCCTCCGCGGTAAGTGTGGGTGGCGGTGCACCCGGCTTTGCCCTGCGCCCCGACCCCTGCCGGGCTGTGCCCGGAGAGCCCGCGCTCAGTCCCGGCTCTCAGCGCCCGGGTGGGAGGTGACACCCCCTGGGGCACCCCGAGTCCGCGTCCCGGCGCCCACCCGCCCCTCATCGCCCACGGGCTCTGTTGTCGTTTGCTCCAGAACAAACATGTCCAAGTCTCTGAAAAAGTTGGTGGAGGAGAGCCGGGAGAAGAACCAGCCGGAAGTGGACATGAGCGACCGGGGCATCTCCAACATGCTGGACGTCCACGGCTTGTGTAAGTTCCCCCCCAGGGCCTGCTCTGCCCTGCCCGGCCCTGCCCTCCTCGGGGTGCTGGCGAGGGGGTCCGGGGTCGGCAGGGGTCTGCCTGACATCCCGCCCTCCGCAGATCCTCCTCCCTCCCCCGGCGGGATCTTCCTGCGGAAAGTTTGCTGTGCACCACCATTTGTTCTGTTGCAACCGGACAACCATCCTGGGCGTAGAGGATCGGATTATCCTCCACCCCGGGGGCCCCCCAGCTCAGCCACATGCACTGTGTGCACAGATGCCCGTGCTGAATCCACGCCTCTCTGTGCACTTCTTTCCAGAGTTGTTCCTCTCCCTCCTTGGCGTTCTGGGAGAACTTCATGCCATCTGGGTGGATTTCCCACACGCTTTACCTCCTAGCCACTTTATCACTTTAATTTGGGAAGTCTATTTTTTGAATCCTTCCCCTTTTCTCCTTTTCTGGCTTTGGTCCACGAACGAAAATGGTATCTTGAGAACTGTGTGACTAATGGGAATTCTTGGGTTTGCAATGTTTGAAGTTTGTGCCTGGCTCTTACTGGTGGCTGCCGGCTATCATCCCAGTTACCCAGGAGGCTGAGATCTGTTTAATACTAGACCAGGCATAAAAGTCCAAGTGACCCTGATCTCCAATTGTCCACCAAAAACTGGAAGTGGAGCTGCTGCTCAAAGTGGTAGAATGCTAGCCTTGAGCAAAAAAGCTCAGGGACAGTGCCCAGGCCCTGAGTTCAAGCTCCAGGGCCTGTGTCTGTGCTGTGTGCACAGCATGCATGTACACACACACACACACACACACACACACACACACACACACACAAAATTCATAGCTTGTTGACTATTTCTGGATCTTTATCGTTAACTCTTTCTGGTGCTCCAAGCTTTGCCATCTTCCCTTCAGTTTCAGTATTCAGGTGCCACCCATTTTATTGTGTTTCCCTTCTTGTAATCAGGAATTCCAGACTCCAGATTATTTGTACAGGTGGCAACAGTCGGTCCTCTGTAAGAAGTCTGTCTCCCTACTACTCAGGGCCCAACAGTCTTCACTAGGTGTGGATACTCATCTAGTATTGCCAGACTAAAATTTTAAGAAGCCAAAAATCCACATTTTTGTGATTGTTGATTTTTTTTTATTTCACAGCTAATTCCAATATTGGAAAAAAAAACACTTTGTAAGTGCAATGCAGCATGGAAATACAGCATTTTTTTTCAGGTTAAGGCAAGTTTAGTTTGGACTTTGCCTTTACACACTTCTGGCTGTCCATATGTCAGTACTTCGAAATTCCTTGTTGAATTTGGTTTCCCATCCCTGCCATGCTCAATACACGATCTTGCCTGTAGCACTCTTCCTCACAGGCTAGAACAGAGTTTGCTTGAAGAACAGAGTTTGCTTTCTACTTAGTCTTGGAAGAAGTGACTCCATATAATATTTACAAGCTATTTCAGTTCTGCTCCATTATCTCTGAAATGACTTGGCCCATTTTAGAGAAGAAAAAATAGCCACTTGCTTTCTGGTAGAGATGTTTCCGGTATAACACTGTGTGGTAAAAAGCAAGCTCACGCTGAAGTTTTCCCAGAGAAATAGCGGAGGAAGAGCTTCCTTAGAAGATCAGCGGAAGTGAATCTCCTCTGGTTCTGTAGTGTTGGGCCATGGAGGGCTGCATTCTGCTGTCTCCTTGGCCTCTGGGCTTCTTGCAGTCTTCAGGGTTCTAGAACTTTCTTCAGAAGCCCATTCCTTCACTTGGGCTCATCAACCAGCTGTGCATATAATGTTCAATGTATATGTTTTGAAACATTTGATATGGTTACATGAATAATGTGATGTAAGACCCCTCTTATTCCTTTATTTATACAATTTCAGGGGGCTGGGAAGGTGGCTCAGTGGTAGAGCGCTTGCCTTGCATGCATGAGGCCCTGGGTTCGATTCCTCAGCACCATATAATCAGAAAAAAAAAAGCTGGAAGTGGTGCTATGGCTCAAGTGGTAAGTGCTAGCCTTGAGCTGAAGAGCTGAGGGATAGCGCCCAGGTGCAGAGTTCAGGCCCCATGACCGGACCCAAAAAAATACAATTTCACTTGCAGCCTTGAAGTTTTCTATATTATCCTGTGGAGACACAGGGAATGATGAATTCCCACCTACTGAGAATGACCATTTCTTCAGTGTCAAGCTTCGCTTTCATTGTCTTAATTTCTCAGAAGCTAAACAGAAATTCAGCTTTGAAGATAAGGACAGAGGTTTTGTATTTCTTTGAAGCATGTGAAATACCTGTCTTTCTGCTTATGAGAGTTGAGTCTTATCAACAGAGCACTGGAATTCTTTTTTTTTTTTTTTGGGTCTGGTCGTGGGGCCTGAACTCTGAGCCTGGGTGCTGTCCCTCAGCTCTTCAGCTCAAGGCTAGCGCTCTACCACTTGAGCCACGGTGCTACTTCTGGCTTTTTTTCTTTTTGCTTATGTGGTGCTGAGGAATCGAACCCAGGGCCTCAAGCATGCAAGGCAAGCGCTCTACCACTGAGCCACCTTCCCAGCCCCTGGACTTTCTTAGATAGAGTAGGTTACCGTGTGTGTGTGTGTGTGTGTGTGTGTGTGTGTGTGTGTGTGTGTGTGTGTGTGTGATGTATATGTGTGTGCTGGTACTAAGGCTTGAACTCAGGACCTCATGTCTTTGCTTAGCTTTTTCTGCTCAAGGACGATGCTCTATCTACTACTTGAGCCATACCTCCACTTCTGGCTTTTTGCTATTTAATTGGAGATAAGAGTCTCTTCGATTTGTCTGTGAGGGCTGGCTTTGAACCCCAGTCCTCAGGTCTCAGCCTCCTAGGTGGTTACGCTCAAGCTCATCTAGGTGAGCTTTTAGTGACATTTCAGTGTACATACCACAATCTTCTCGATGAGCTTTCTTTTCTCCTTGGGCTAGAGTCAGATGCCAGATAGAGAGACTTTTGTCAGCTCCATGACATCCTAAGGATACTCAGATCCTCTGTGGGAGGAGCTTAAAGCAGTACCTTGGAGTGGGAGAAAGTGAGTTCAAAATCTCATAGCCACTGTGTCACATTGGACAAGCTACTTGACTTCTCTGAGCCTTAAATTCCTCGTCATCAAATAGGAATAAAAATACCACTGGGAGGACCGGCTTAGTGAGAAATGCAATGAAATGTTAGCCAGTCCTGGGGCTTGAACTCAGGGCCTGGGCTTTGTTCCTGAGCCTCTCTGTGCTCAAGGCTGGCACTCTACCACTTGATCCATGGCACCACTCCTGGCCTTTTCTGTGTATGTGGTACTGAGGAATCAAACCCAGGGCTTCATGTGTGCAAGGCAAGCACTCTACCACTAAGCCACATTCTCAGCCCCAAACGTTAACTATTAATATAAATCTCTACTTAATGCAACCAGTTCCAGCAGAGTTAGTTACGTGCATCCAGAATTTAATGTGGTTTATGATACTGAGTCACATATTGGTGTTTTATATGTTGCTTGTTAGAATGTGAATCATTCCGCCCTTTTGCCTAAGGTTCTAATTGATTTAGATAGCCATGGTTTTGAAATGTGTTCCACTTTTAATTTTCAAATCATTCTTTTCTCTATGCTATGTCATCTGCATATATATTCTCTGCTCAAAGTTTCTAAGAGCAAGAGTGCCAATTTTGTTTTTATGAAAGAGATTTCACTTCAGAAGCTCCCCCAAGCAGCAGCTGTCTTTTCCTTGGCTGATGAAGTTGCTTCTAGAAGCTCCTGTGTTCATGTTACATAGAGGTGAAGAATTCTGGGGGTAGTCAGGTGCCGTGCTGTCATTTTCTCTGGTCACATCTTCTGTGGCTTGGTAATCTCTTCCAGAAGTGGCCAAGCCTTCATCAATCACTGTTTTCTTCAGGTTAGATGAACACATCTTTCAGATATGTCTTCAAAAGGAAAAACAACTAGCTACCAAAAGAGTTGTATAGAAAGTTGTGACCACATGTATAGCCACGGGATGCTGAGAGGGACTGTTTGTTTCCAAGCCCTGTTGGGCTGGAATCTGTCTCTCTGTGAGGAATGCATGGGATGGGGCCAGATAGGAATGTGGGAGGAAGGGTTGAAAAACTGGGAAGAGCAGGGTGCTGGTGGCTCATGCCTGTAATCCTAGCTACTTAGGAGGCTGAGATCTGAGGATTACCATTCAAAGCCAACCCAGGCAGGAAAGTCTGTGAGACTCTTATCTGTAATTAACCACCACCCAGCCAGAAGTGTGGCTGTGGTTCTCAGTTGTAAAGTGCTAACCTTGTGCATAAGAGCTCAAGGACAGCATTCAAGCCTTGAGTTCAAGTTGCTGGACTGTCATCAAAAAACACAAACAAAACCTGGGAAGAATGTGATTTTAGCTATTGCATTTGCAGCTGGGCGCTGGTGGCTCACGCCTGTAATCCTAGCTACTCAGGAGGCTGAGATCTGAGGATCGAGGTTCAAAGCCAGCCCTGGCAGGAAAGTCTGAGAGACTCTTTATCTCCAATAAATCACTAGAAAACCGGAAGTGGCGCTGTGGCTCAAGTGGTAGAGCGCTCGCCTTGAGCTGAAGAGCTCAGGGACAGCGCCCAGGCCCAGAGTTCAAGCCCCACAACAGACAAAAAAAGAAAAAAGTGCATTTGCAATTAGTGTGCCCACTTTTATGTTATCCACGCAGCCTTGGAAAGGCTCTTTCCCCTTTCTTTCCAGCTCACCCACACACCTTGTCAGTGTTTGTTGAAAGACTGAATGATGGGACTGGAAATGTGGCTTAGTGGTAGAGTGCTTACCTAGCATGCATGAAGCCCTGGGTTCAATTCCTCAGTACCACATACAAAGAAAAAGTCAGAAGTGGTGCTATGGCTCAAGGGGTAGCTCTTGAGCAAAAGAAACTCAGGGACAGTGCCCAGGTCTTGAGTTCAAGCCCCAGGACTGGCAAAAAAAAAGGAAGGAAGAAAGAAAGAAAGCCCGAATTACTTATCTGTCTCTTCTAGTGAAGCATCTCAATAATCTACATTTTAGTCTACTACCCCCTTCCAACGTTGTATACGTAAGAGTCTCTTCTGTGCCCCTTATATCTGATGTGGTGCTTAGGGAAAGTTTCTTGAAGAAGTACATGAGACCCACGGTTATGCAGCAAACACTGGAGGTGATATCGTCTCTTCTGAAACCTTCTTGCTTCTTTTTTTTGACTTGCCAGAATTCATGGCTTGATTTCTATTTGCTTTTCCCAAGCCTGCAGACACAGGGCTGAGAGGAGCAAGTCTTTCCCGATAGCGTGTGTAACCAGTAGAGGGCAGTGTTGCGCCTGTGTTTTGCTAAGGATTCCTGAGGAGACCAAAGGCAGCATCTCATTAATGCCGGGTCTACTGCCACCCAGTGCTCCCTTCCTCTTTCATGCTTTTCCCCCTTTTCCTCAGCATGGGACTCATCTGTTTTATTGTACATCGCCTGTGTGGCTCACCAGGAGAGACACTACACCCATCTCACAATCACGCTGATCAGAGCATGGAAACATTGCCCGTGGTCACAACTGCCTTGCACCAGGCTCCTGGGTAGAGAGTTGCTCATCAGCCAGTGTATTTTTAAATGAAAGATGAGGGCTGGGTGTGGTGGTTCACCCTTGTAATCCCAGCTATACAGGAGGTGGAGTTCAGGAGACTCCGTTCAAGGTAGACCGGGCAATAAAAAAGTTAGCAAGACTCCATGTACACAAATAAGGGGGTCATGGTGGTAAGTGGCTGTGATCCCAGCTACATAGGAAGCAGAGATGGGAAGGATCGAAGTTTGAGGCTGGCCTGGGAAAACCCCATGAAACCCGGTTAGAAAAATAACAAAAGGAAAAAGGATTGCGGGGCATAGCTCAAGTCATAGAAGGCCTGCTGAATAGGTTTGAAGCCCTGAATTCTTTTGGTTCCCTTAGTGCCAAACCAAGTCAAACCAGCAAAACATAACAAACAAATATAACCAGATGTTTTGCCAGGTGCCAATGGCTCATGCCTGTAATCCTAGCTACTCAGGAGGCTGAGATCTGAGGATCGCAGTTCAAAGCCAACCTGACAGCCTGAGACACCTATTTCCAGTAAGCAAGAAGTGGAGCTGTGGTAGAGTACTTGCTTTGAGCAAAAGAAGCTCAGATACAGCACCCACACTCTGAATTCAGGTCCTAGGACTGTCTCCCCCACAAAAAAACCGAACAGACAAAAAGGAAAGGAGGGAAGGGAGGGAATTAGAGAGAGAAGGAAGAAGAGAGGGAGTTAGGAAGGAAGGAAGGAAGAGAGGGAGGAAGGAAGAGAGGGAGGAAGGGAGGAAGAGAGGGAGGAAGGAAAGGGAATAGAATGGAATTCTATCCTCTGGTCCAGTTTCCATGGCTTTCATTAGTGTGTGATGCGTAATCGTGTTCAATAGCATTTTGTTTTGGTTATTGGTAAAGCCATGAAGGAAAATGGCTTTACTTTCTTAAGTTCCTGACTTCAGCAGCTCCTCCAAGACCCTGCTCTCAAATCCAGTCATACATGGAGGAACTGGGGAATCGTAGCTCTCACCACGCGTGCTCAGGCCTGCTGCGGGAAGTGTGTGCGGAGTCATGCTGCCACACTGTGATACACGTCATCTCTGGCCTCGGCCCATTGGTCCTCTTGGCTGCCTGCATCAGAGTTTGCCCATGGTGTATGAATGACAGCTACCTTTTGTAACTCTGTGTCATGTGGTGGCATCCTAGCCTTGCTGAGAAAGGACTGGTGATTTCCAGAGGGATCTGGGACAGGTCTGCTGTAGCCCAGGGCATTCATTTTCTTTCAGACCTTGTGGTAGTCAAAATGCAGCCTTGGGCTCGCCCGTTGTCTTGGAGACTGGGGGGTGAAAGGACTCTTGCCCAGTGCTAACTATGGGAGAAAACCTGGAGGCCACATCATCACCAAGTGAGACGCGTCTGCCCAGCCTGCTCCTTTCTTTAGTTTCCCAAGAAACTGTTCATCTTATGTGGATTTGATGATTACATGTAAGATTGTTTTAATACCGCTTCTTCATTTCTTCTATTTTCTGACTTTGAACATTAGCTTAAGATGCTTCATGCAGGAAGGTATGGGAAACTCTTGAGAGGGAGAAATGCAGGTTTGTGAGAAGACAGAATGAACCTCAGACACTGAATGGGGTCCGAGCAGTACTGCTTGTACCTGACCTGGAGCGCTGTTTTGTTTCCGTGCATTTCTCTGCATCTCTATTCATTATTCTTTTGGACTCCAAGTAGCTTATAATTGGACCAAATGAAAGGCAAATCACATAGGAGAGTTCACTAGGAGTATTTAGGGTCTCAGTTTTTCAGGACATACTGTGAACCAGCAAACGGTAACATGATTTTCCACTGCAGTATATGAATTGTGGCTTTGTACATTTTCCTATTAAGTTTTTCAAGCCACATAAGAGCCACTTCTTTACTATATGTTTACATTCTACAAGTGTGTGCCTTGTGTTAGAAAGATTGAAGGATATTAGAATATAATTGTACTATCAAAGAATATTATTATATAAGCTGGGCACTAGTGGTTCACGCTTGTAATCCTAGCTACTCAGGAGGCAGAGAACTGAGGACCACCATTTGAAACCAATCAGGGAAAGAAAGAATGTGAAACTCAGCGCCAATGAAACTACTGTGAAAAAGCTGAAAGCAGAACTGTGGCTAAAGTGGTAGAATGCTAGCCTTGAGCCAAAACAGCTTAGGGACAGGGCCTAGAAGCTCAGGGACAGCGCCTAGGCTCTGAATTCAAGCCCTAGGACAGGCATTTTTTATATAGAGTGTATTACGTATGGTATGCTATATACCATGGTGCCAAGTTTTTCTATGCATTACCTTTTATTATTTCACTTTGTTTCCTATTAGTGATTGATTAATTGATTGATTGATTGATTGGTTGATTATGCCAGTATGAGGATCGAATTCAGGGCCTCATTTTTACTTGACTTTTTTTCCCCCCCTTTCAAATCAGGTGCTCTACCATTGAGCCACAGTTCCACTTCTGGCTTTTGGGCTGTTACTTGGAGATAAGAGTCCCACAAGATTTCTGTCTGGCTTTGAACCTCGATCTTTAGATCTCAGCCTCCTGAGTAGCTAGGAGTACAGGTGTGAGGTACTGGTGCCTGCCTGCATTACTTCTTTTAATCCTCACAGCCCTCCTGGTGATCACCATCTAGTTATTTAATTAGCTCATTGTGGTGGCTAGACTCTTTAGCACCATAAATAGTAGAATTCACTCAAGTGACCAATTATTTTGAGAACTTTAACCACTAAAATGTCTCCAAACCTGCACAGCAAATAGTTGGGAGAGAAAAGCTTTTCAGTTCCCCAATGGTGGTTTTGAAGCTTTAAATCATGTACAAGATTTGAAAGAAAAATCTTAAACTATTCTGAGTGTGTTGATGAATACATTACTTGTATTATGTTTCGGTATCAAATATTTATATTGTCCGTCTTTATTTTAAAGTATGGGCCGAGCCTGCATATTTACGCAGGTCTGGATCTCCAGTCTTCTACCCAGGGTGAAATAACTTCAGCGAGGCGACATGGGCTGCCATATTAATCGTGTATAATCGAGATGGAGAACTCAGATCTGTCAGCATCGATGTAGACACCAGGCCAGACTCTCCTTCCTATGGAGCCTCGCCAACAGGGTCATCTCAGGCTGGGACTGTTTCTAACCCAGCAGCTAGCTATACTGGAAAAGCTATTTTTATTACCTATGTAGTAAGTTCAAGTTAATTATTATTATTATTGTTGTTGTTGTTGTCTGAGACTGAGGCTGGAACTTAGTAGCTGACGCTTTTGCTCATTGGCTGTTGCTCTCCTACCTGAGCCGTGCCACCAACCCCATCAAGATAATTCTTGCCCTGTCGTGGTTTCCAGAAGGTGCTACTGTCAAGAAGGTAATCTGGGGAATTGCACAGATTTTGAACAGTGTGCCCCTGGAGTTGTAAAATAAGCTAGCCAGTTAGAATATCCCAAGAGGGAGGGTTTCTTCTGGTGTATTACATTTCATACCCTAAGAGCCACCAAAGAATGGCAAGCTGCCACTGGCTCATGACTATAATCCTAGCCACAGAGGAGGCTGAGACAAATCTGAGAGGGTCTTCATCTCCAAATAACCATTAAAAAGCTAGAAATGGAGACGTGACCTCAGTGCTAGAGAACCAGCCATGAGTGAAAAGGCTGAGCAAGAGCATGAGGCCCTGAGTTCAAGCTTCAGTCCTAGGGGGGGAAAAATCATGAGCCATTTGCTTTCAGGTGATAGAAATGCTTTTTGGGTGATAGTTGCTTCCCTTTGGTATATAGTGTCTATAAATGAACTGAGGGTGACATTCAAGTTTTTGTGGCCTTCGTCACAGAACCTTGCATTTGAAACCTAAAGATGGTCAGTTTGACTGTTATGCATAGCTTTAGTCCCAAAACTAGAGAGTTTGAAGCCTCACAGATTCCTGGGCTTCATAGTTATATCCTATCATTAAAAAAAAAAAAAAAGACCTGGGTGCTGCTCATTCACATCTATAATCCTAGCTACTCAGGAAGCTGAGAACTGAGGATTGAGATTCAAAGCCAGCCCATGCAGGAAAGCTTGTGAGACTGTTACTTCCAGTGAAGCACAAAAATCCACAACCCCCCCCCCCAAAAAAAACCCCAAAACCTGGAGTGGGCTGTGACTTAAGTGGTAAAACACTAGTCTTGAGCAAAAAATGCTCAGCACACAGGCCCTGAGTTCCAGCCCTAGGACTGGCACCCAAAAAATAAAAAGGAAACAAGAAATAAAGATGGAAGGTAAAAAGGACAGGGGAGGAGAAGAGAGGAAGAGAGGGATGAAGGGGAAGAAACTATAACACACCATGAAAGTTTACTTCCTGTTGTTCATTTTGGTTTTATCCAATGGATAACTTTTTTTTTTTTAATTTTTGAGTCAGAGTCTCAATAGCCCAGACTGGTTTAGAACTTATGACCCTTCTGCTCTAGTCCCTGGAGTTCTAGGTTGTCAGCCTCCCGCTCTCTTCCCACCCCCGCCTCCCAACCCCCAACCAACTCTTAAGAGACTGGAGATGAACCAAATAGTCAAGTCACTAAAACATGTATGTCAACACATTTTCCTAGTTAGTTGTGTAATTTTGAAATGCATTCAATTCTGGTTGAATATCGCCTATGGAATTTTGGTAGCAGTTTGTTCTCGTTGGTTTTGGAGGGGGAGGGTAAAGCAAGGTGAGGTGTGGAGCTCATTCTTTTTTTGGGGGGGGGCGGGGGGGGAGGTTCGGTTGTGGGGCCTGAACTCTGGGCCTGGGCACTGTCCCTCAGCTTTTCAGCTCAAGGCTAGGGCTCTACCACTTGAGCCACAGCGCCACTTCCAGCTTTTTTCTTACGTGGTGCTGAGGAATCAAACTCAGGGCCTCGAGCATGCAAGGCAAGCGCTCTACCACTGAGCCACCTTCCCAGCCCAAGGAGCTCATTCTTAATAGTTTCTGGTGAGCAGGACCTGTGGTGTGCTATTCACACACTGGTAAGCCTCCTACCCTGATGTGGTCACAACAGGAATGGGTCACAAGTTGTCCATTTCCATCCTTAGACATCTTTGACAGTGGGCAGGGGGAGGGTCTTGGACTCTGTTATTTTCGTTGGCTGTGAGTCTTGAACTCAAGACCTGGGCACTGTCTCTGAGCACTTTTACTCAAGGCTAGTGCTCTATCACTTTGAGCCACAGCTCTACTTCCAGTTTTCTGGTTATCTCACTGGAGATAAGCGTCTCACACCGACTTTTTCTGCCTGGGCTGGCTTTGAACCAAAATCCCTAGATCTTAGCCTCCTGGGTTTACAGGCATGAGCCACCTGTGCCTAACTTGGCTTTTGAACTCATAAATAATCCATTCTACTTCGTACAGCTTTTGTATTTTTCTCACAGTGCCACTTGCCTTAGGAGACTCGAAACGAGCTACTCTCTCCCAGCGGTGGCTGGTTGGACAAATGCACGCATTGCTGCTTGGTCTGTGTGCATCCGTGCTTTGTGACGTCTTCCTGTTTCTTTCTAGCTTAACTGCTCTCTCCCTGTGGTTCTTGCCTGCAGTCTTTTGTTGCCCTAAATATGTGTTTCTTTCAAAGCTCTTTCATTAACTTTCCCCCTTTCTCTGTTCTAATTTCTCTCCATCTTAACCTACTTTGGCTTATAGCCCTGTAACAATAGTAAGAAAAATTACATGTTCAGCCGGATGCCCGTGGCTCCTGCTTATAATTCTAGCTACTCATGAGGCTGAGATTTGTGGATCATGTTTTGAAGCCAGCCTGGGCAGGGAAAGTCCATGAGACTCCTTATCTCCAATGAATCACCAAAAAACTGGAAGTGGAGCTATGGCTCAAGTGGGGGAGACTGGCTTTGAGCACAAAAGGGACAGCACCCAGACCCAGAGTTCAAGCCCTGAGACCCGCCAAAACAAGACAAAACAGAAAAACAAACAAACAGAAAAACCTTTCTACTGGTGTGGTCAGGTAAAGCAACAATCAAACTACTCAAGAAAACACCAACTTTTCAACCTTGTTACTTTCTCTCCTGCTAAGTGTTTGTGGGTCAGACACAGTGGGCTGATTGACAAGAATGAATTTTCCTCATTAAATCTGTCACTGTGAACTTGGCTTTTCATTGAGGAGAGCGTAACAGTTGTTTTTTTTTTTTTCCTTTCTAATTAGTTACTTGCGATATCTTTGGAAAATTCCAGTATGAAAGACTGTTAATTATCTGCAAGTTTGTCCCATCTTTCTTGACAACAGAACTCTTAATTTTTGTGGGGCCCATGATTGCCTGGAGGAGACCACATTTCCCACATCGCCCCCACACCTTGTAATTAGGCATTCCTGTACTTTTGAATTTTGATTAATTGCTTGTAAGTGGAAATCCCGTTTGTAACTTCCTGGAGTTATCCTTAAAAGAATTAAAAAAAATAACAACCCAGCAACAACAAAATAAAAAAACCCACTTTTTTCCTTTTTGTTTTCCTAAGGGAAGTATAGCATGATGGTTAGCCCTGGGCGATCACTTTGGACCGTGGAGTATGTCTTTATCGGTTGGGTTGCTTGAACAGAAATATGACAGACTAGGAGGTCACAGTAAGAGAAAAATCCCTGGGGGTTAGTGCTTCAACATGTGAATTTGGAGAGACATAAACATTTGAGTCCCTAAAAGGTAGGAGTGAGGAACAATATGGGAGGAGACACTACATTGAATTCATCCATTCAGGAGAAAGCCTAGCTTTGCCATAATCCCGGCTGTTTGTTTCTTGTGGCACTGGGGCTGGAACCCAGGGACTTGTGCATACAAGGCAGGCACCCTGTCATCGAGCTACATCCTTGGGATAATTGTCACTTTGCTCTCCAAGAAGCTGACCGTAATCCGAACAGATTCATCTCAATGTCCAATTCATCTTGCTGGATATGCGGGAGCGTTTCAAGGTTTCTTGAAGGTTTCGTGCCAGATTATATACCTAAGAGATAGAGGAATCCTTCCTTTATTTAGTGGACAAGAAAGTCTTCACCCTTACCCATAAAGATGTGTGAGGTTTTCTGTAGCATCTACCATCTTAAGCATGATGTAGGAAGTTGCTGTCATGGTTTTTTTTTTTTAAACAATTAAATTATATTTGCCTTATTGTTGTACAAAGGAGAAGTTTATGAATATAAGGTATCTGGATGACTACCTCACACTTTTTATCATTCTCCTCCACCCCTTCCTACCTTACCCCTCCCCTCAATTTGCTTCATCTTGTAGGATTTCATTGACTATTAGGCTGTGTTCTCCCCCACTGTCTCTCTTTGTCTCCCCGCGGCCCTACCTCCCATCTTTTGAGAACCTGTTTCCCGATACTCATTTTGTTGTTCTGCAAGTTAGCCTTTCTAAGGCACTACACAGCATGAATTCTCCCCTGAGCATACCATATTTGGGGGAACACATTTGTGTACGCTTGCACACAATCCCGAAGTGTTTATGTACACATTTATAATTTCTGCCTTCCACACAGGAGAAGACACATGTATCCTTTGTCTCCCTGGGACTGAACATAATTCTTTTCCATGTCCTTCCATTTCTTTGCAAATGATACAATTCTAGTGGATAAAATTCCATTTTGTGTGTGTGTGTGTGTGTGTGTGTGTGTACACACACACCAATCCATCCTAAAGCCATTAAGTGGGACAGGAAAGGAAGCATGTAACTATCAGAATAAGAAAGTAGATGAGGGGCTTCCCCACCAACCCCAGAGACTCTTGGGACTGCTTGTTAGGTGCACAGGGCCCGTATGTCTCCAGATGATGAGCCAAAGGCTGTGTCTGAGGATTCTTGGTTCTAGCAGGACCTAGGCAGAAATGTCCAGCAGTGCCTTTTGTACTTGCTTAGTCACATGACCCAACTAGACCCTGGATCCAGATGTGGGCTAGCAATCTGTGTATCTCTGCACAGTATAAGCAGGCCGATCCTGGGGTGGATGCAGGGGTAGCCCACTTGTACTAGGAATGAGTACTGGACTTCCAGGGGAGTTGAGCATGAACACAGAGCCCTGTGATGGGAGCGGATCTCCCCGTAAGATAACTGTTCTGTGTATTTGTGTGTAGCGGTTTTAATTAAAGAGTGAATCCATTAAAAAAAATAATGGAAAGCAGAGTTCTTCCTGTCCGAAATGGGAATTACAGATGTGGAGGGAGAAAATGAAGAGGAGTCCTGTGATGTACAGGAATGGGATATATTGGGGATGAACTCATAGTTTTTAATAATGTAAGGAAATAGTGAAATCACTACAGGTATAAAGTGTGTGTATGTGTGTGTGTGTGTGTGTGTGAGAGAGAGAGAGAGAGAGAGAGAGAAAGAGAGAGAGAGAGAGCGCTTTACCTCTAGCCACTGTGATAGGCTGAGAGTAGTGACCTACCTCCCCATAACTATGGGCACGTTTAGGGTCTTTTAGTCCTCTCCTATAGAAAGGCCCAAGAGCCTCTTGGAGAAATCACTGATCCCAGGAAAACATATGGAAAACATACAAGATACACTTGAGTACCAGACGTTGGCCAGCAAGGGTGTGCTCAGGAACAGTGGTGGTATGGCCACAGGACTCAGATGCTAGGCTGCACAGACCTCCATTGGCCCCATGAGGCTCACTTTGAGAGCATCAGTATAAACACCAAGGGCTTATGACCCTGGACTAAAAGAGCAAACAGCAGAGCCATACAAATGAATGAAGCATGATTTCTCAACAGCAACATGGCTGCTGCATTGGTCTGTGTTGTTCATTTATATTCTGGATCTCTTCCCACCTGAGAAGTGATTTAGACCATTGTCATCCAGCATGAATATATGCAAAGCATATTTGGGAAATGTTTGATTTTTCTATCAGGCACAGGTGTAATAATAATCATAATGATAATGATAATAGTAATCATAATGATAATAAAAGTCAGCCTTGCCACATCTTGTGAGGGACAAGAGTATGCTAGTTGGGGAACCATGGAGCACATTCAGAGTTGAGGACATTCAAAGTTTAGTGAGGAACAAGCTAGCTTAGCTTCAAAATCTCCATCCTGTTTCCCCCCTAATTCGCAGTAGTTTTCAAGGGGAAGAGAATCGGCCAGCAGCTGAAAAGCCTGGTGGTTAATCACTGAGAAGTTTTAGAATTTAATGAAAGAAGAAAAGTCACAGTTTTCTTTTTCTTTTTCAAATTTATCTGGGTATATTTTCATCCTTTATAGTTAAGGGGGGGGAACAACCCCATTCTTTAGCAAATGCCATCTTGTTGAGCAGATGAAATTTTTATAATACACGTTGGAGACCCATCACCATCTGCATTTCAGATCAGCGCTGTGCAACTTGAACCCGTGTCTGTGCTGAGGAGGTTCTGGAGGGGTTCACTTGGGCCGTCTGATGGGGTACAGGTGGATTACCTAGGAATGGTGGTGAAGGCTAGACGTGGGTCACGGAGCCCGCAGCCCGCTGGCCTTCCGTGAGATGATGATCCTGTTTTGATGCAATGGTTTTTAATCCTGGACGAGGCCTCTCTGCTTCTCTGCACTCTCGGCTGGTTCTTCTGAGTGGTACATTATTGAGATGGATGGCCAGGTTAGGCCAGAGGACCAGGTTGCCAAGCAAAGTTAACTGGCCCTCGTTAAGTTTGATCTCGTGACATAGATCTCATTAGCTCTACCTGGCTGTGATGATTGCACCATTAATTGCTTGACTCCTTGTTCATTAAGCAGAACATTTAGCAGATACGTGTTAGGTGAGCGACTGTGTTCAGCAATACCACTTCAATCTGTGAAAGATCCTTGTAACAAGTTACCTGGTGGAGGGAAGGGGTTAAGCATAACGTGGACACATTTTCTGACTGTGATTTTCTTTCTCTTTTATTTTTCTTTTTACAGTCACCCTGTCTCATATCACGCAACTGGTCCTCAGCCACAACAAATTAACAAGTAAGTTAACTTTCTTCTCATTTCTCTAGTGTCTCACTTTTAGGTCATTTAATGGTATTTTCTGTTGCTATTTCCTGTAAAGAGACAAATGACTATTTGGGGGAACTTAGAAGTTTAGTTAGGTGATAACAAAGAAGATGCATATTTTGTACTTGGTTCTACTTGGACAATTCTTTTCTATCCTGTGTATAAACTTAAGAGAGAAAATAGTTGTATTCAAGGCTGGTAAGTGCTGGGCAGACTACAACCGTCTGGGAATTGGTTAGCATTTCATGACAAAAACTTTTCAAGCAATACCGAGCTGGGTGTGGTGGCACACATCTATAACTCCTGCTTCTCTGGAGGCTGAGGCAGGAGGATCACTTGAGCCCAGGAATTGGAAAGTGGCCTAGGCAACAGAGTGAGACTTCCATCTCAAAAGCAAAACACATTCTTTCATTTTTAAAGGAGTAGGTATTTTCATGTAATAGTTGTATTACCTTTACAAATAACATGCTTATTATAAAAAATAAGTGAGAGGAGATTAAATTTGTCATGATCCTGCAGTACAAAGGTGATCACAGTTAATATTTGGAATAAAGCACTTTGTAAAAGTAAACAAAAACAGAAGGAAAAAGTTTATATATATATATATATATATATATATATATATATATATATATAAGAACTGTTATATTTCATTCTCCAGAGGGGAAGAATTAAGTGTTGAATATTCATTTCTTCCCTACTTGATAAAGGAAAAATGCCACACAATTATATAAATTGCATGCATTTTCAATTGCATTTCTCAAACTCTTAGACTGGTCTTCCTCCCTCATCGTCTTCCAAAAATATTTTTCTCAGACATCAGCAGAGTTTTGTTCTGGCTAATATGCAGTAGAATTAATTTCTGTTTTAATATCTTATGTGAATGATGGGCCCTTTGATTCTTAGGGCACAGGCTTTAAAGATTTTAATGACAGCGACCCTCTCTGCTTTCTCCCTCCTAATTGACTGTCATTTCCGTGCTGCTTGCCATATTTCCTGCAGACTTGAATGATTTTTCTAATCACGTGGCAAGAATTTGTTCGGGAGCTTTCTGAGTCCAATGACAGCGAGTGGAATGTCGTGTTGTGAATGAATTTATGTGTGTGCGTGTGCATGAGCATGTGCATTACAGATAGCTCGGAGAGATGTCACCGAGCTGTGGATTACGGAGAATTAGGAACTGGCAGTGAATGATGCCCCTCAGGTATGGGGAACAGGCAGATGAGTTCATGTTTAGCCCAGTACTTGTTGGCTGAAAAAGACAGGGGGAAACAATTGTCCCATTTAAGAAGTAGAGCCATGAAAGCTGAAAGTGAGGGCCCCCTTCCGTCCCCCAAGTTTTGTGTGACCGCTGCTCACAAGTAATGCATTGCTAGTTCTACTGCTCCTTCCACAGACCCTGATTCTGGCTCCCAGGCAATTCACATTGTTTTTGAAGAATGGATGGTAGGATCTCTAAATTCCCCAAGACTTTTCACACAGAAATCCCTGACCATCTCCATTACCCAGTTTATAAAAGCCTTGCTTGGTCGCTCAGCTCTCCCAGTGTTAGATCATCTGTATCTTTTAGGGAACCAAAACCACTTACAATTAATTTAGCACAAACGCCAGCACTGCTTTGTTCCTATTATAGCATTCATTGATCTATCTGGTCTTGGGTGTGTGTGTGTGTGTGTGTGTGTGTGTGTTTGCAGATACTTGTCATTCATTTCTTTTTATGCATCTGCAAAGATACAAATTTCAGAAAATCAATAGGTCAGTGTCTTTCTCCAGCCCTGTAATATCAGATACTTTTGAAAAGGCAGAAATAAGTTAAAGTATGTTGGCTGTTAAAGGGGCTGGCTGGGAAAGAATTTGGACTTCCTATTTTTTTCCCCCTCCTTGATTTTTTTTTTAGTTTTGCTTTGTTATTTATTTTATTTTTTTCCAGTTTATTTGAGATGCTGTTGACCTAATCCAGTAAACGCTAATTAATTGTCTTTGTAAATTCTGTTTCAAGCTGGATGAAGTGTCACTGACACGAAGGTCAAATTAGCATCTTTTCCTATTTTTCTGGCATTTAAATGAATGACTTTGCTATGGTTTTCTTTTTCGAGTGTTTATAGTAAATATGTCCATTTGATGAGACTATAAATATGCATTAAATGTAAGTGGCGGAGCACACCCTCCTGTCACTTTTTATTCTAATCAGTGTCTTTCACTTGCGTGGTGTTTTAATAGGGACTGGCTGACAGAACTACATTAAAACCACTGGGACTTCAAAGACAAACCCCTCATCTCAGCCTGTATCTTGGGGAAGTATTTGTGTTTTTCTCTTGTTAGGCCAATTACACTCTCCTCTGACATTTCCCCTTGCCTGTTTATGGGATGAATGACTAGCTTCCGTAAGCAAGCTGGGACTTGCTAGCGTCAACATCCTAAGGAGCATCTGATCTGTGCAGCACTGGGCTCAAGTCCCCTTTCCTGCTGATTGATTTGACCTTGATTTCTTTGGCTTCCAAGGTCAGCTCCTGGTAGTACAGGTGAGGCCAGGAGGAAGAAGCACTTGAGGCCTGGATGATCCTGAGATTCCATTGAACATTTTTATTTTGTGTTGTTTTTTGGTGCTGCTCAGAGCCTCTCGCTTGCCAGGCAGATGCTTTACTACTTGAGCCTCGTCCTTTCAGATGAGGGTCAGCTAGTGTTTTGGTCTAGCCTAGCCTAGACTGCTAGTCTATGTTTCTTGTGTAGCTGACCTGACAGGAGTAGAACACCATAACCAGTTCATTTTTTTTTTTTTTTTTGTGAGTCGTGGGGCTTGAACTCTGGGCCTGGGCGCTGTCCCTGTGCTCTTCAGCTCAAAGCAAGCCACTCTACCACGTGAGCCACAGCGCCACTTCCAGTTTTCTAGTGGTTTATTGGAATAAGAGTCTCATGGACTTTCCTGCCTGAGCTGGCTTTGAACCGTGATCCTCAGATCTCAGCCTCCTGAGTTTCTAGGAATAAAGGTGTGAGCCACTGGGTGCCCGGCTCATTTTTTTTTTTTTGTCATTGTTTTTGTTGTTTTTTTGAGATGGGATCTTTGGAACTTATACTGAGGCTGGACTCTGTGATCCTCTTGGTCTCTGACTCCCTTAGTAACTGGGATTATAGGTGTGAGCCATTCCTCTTGGCAGTCTTCCTATTTTTATGTAAGTCTGAGTCTCTATTTGTTTTTTTTTTTTGTTTTTTGTTTTGTTTTAATCGGTCATGGGGCTTGAACTCTGGGCCTAGGTGCTGTCCCTGAGCTCTTCAGCTCATGGTGAGTGCTCTACCATTTGAGCCACAACGCCACTTCCAGTTTTCTGGTGGTTTATTGGAGATAAGAGTCTCACAGACTTTCCTGCCCAGGCTGGCTTTGAACCATGATCCTTATATCTCAGCCTCCTGAGTAGCTAGGATTATAGGTGTGAGCCACCATTGCCCAGCTCTACTTATTTTCTCTTTCTAAAGCACTGCTTTCATGTTTATCAGTGCTGGGGTTTGAACCCAGGGCTTTGTGCATACTTGACAAACCCTCTGCCTGTCTGAGCCACAGCCCCATTCCTGTGAGCAGACACTCTTCATAATCTCTTTGATGTACATCAAAATATGATGGAATTGTCAAGGCTGTTACTGGGAGAGCCTCACCAGTATTGCAGTGAGAAGCGAGCTTGGGGTGGTGACACAGGACTGGGTGTTGGCAAAGTCTGTTCTTTTCCCAGGCCTGGGTCCTTTCCCCAGATCTTGCTGCTGATAGGAAAGGTGGGGGCTGGAGCCCCCAAAAGGTGTTTTCAAAACAAAGTTCAAAAGAAAAGTTCACCTCCCTCCCACCTC
The DNA here is from genome assembly GCF_000151885.1 of Dipodomys ordii. Taxonomy (NCBI): domain Eukaryota; kingdom Metazoa; phylum Chordata; class Mammalia; order Rodentia; family Heteromyidae; genus Dipodomys; species Dipodomys ordii. The sequence continues at coordinate 14,593,092 of NW_012267240.1, forward strand.
TGTCTGCCTCCCTCACTCTTCCCTCCTTCCCTTCTCTTCTTCCTCCCTTTTCTTCCTCCTCCTCTTCCTTCTCTTCCTCCTCCCCTTCCTCCTCCTTCTTTCTTCTTCCCCTCCTTCCCTCTCTAACCTCCCTCCTCTCTCCTGTACCTCTTCTCCCATCCTTCTCTTGTTAGCAGTGCTGGGAGCAAAACCAGGCAACTTTCTACTACTGACCCTCCATAGCCAAGGTTTGATAGCCAGCACTGTTTCTTCCTTGGGTTGGATGCCTGTTGCTGGGGGTACAGTGACTCTTCCGGCCATTACCTGAACTGCTTGTGCCTGCTTGAAGGACGCAGAAAGGCATCAGAGAAGGGGAGAGAAGGACACGGGCTGAGGTGAAGAGAGGCCTCCAGACTTGGTGTGTCTTATTCCCCATGGGGTCATGTCCCCTGTGTTGGAATGTGGGTACCCCAGGGTAACATGGGGTCCTGTCTTGATATCCCCCTTGTCTGTGTGATCACAGTTGAGCTGGGATGTGTTGGGATGGTGGAAGGGTCCCCCAGAGCCCCTTCAGCTAGGGCAAGCCGGCTCAGGACCACTAAGGGGTTCTTTTCCCTATGCAGCAAACTTCCTGGATGACTTGTCCCACTGAATTTTCCTTTTTCCTCTTACCTTTTTGGATCTCGCTGCTCGCTGGTCTGTTTCTCTTTCACTGAAAACTAGCTTTACATATTGAAATTACTTACTAAGTTCCACCCATAAGCAATGACAAGCTTCTTGAAGTTAGGAAACCTATCTTCTTTTCCCCACAGAAGTACCCAAAGCATGTTGAACATAAACAAGACATTTCCTGTGTTCCCCCTGCCCTGCCCTTTCCAAAGCTCTTTCCCATGGTTGAATCCTTTCAGGTCAGGGTTAGCTGTATGTCTTTTTCATTGGGCTCCTTAATCTCATCTTTAGGTTTTTATTAGGTTTGGGTATCCTAGTTTTGTTTTCTTTTGAAAAAATTTTTGGAGACAACAATTATATGACTTGTCCACTAGAGGTCATAGTTGAGACACATTTTTTTCCCCTTACTGTGGGTCTTATATGTTAAAAACCAACCCTGTGTTGTCAGGAAATTCTTTGTACCTGCTCTTTGGCTTGGCCATCTACCATCGGGCAATATTTCCATGGCCATTTACAAAGTATGCTTTTTCATCACATTTGTGATGGCTCTGTAGAGAAAGAGATGTGTTGCTTTGTTGTTTGATTCTCGTCATCATTGGATTTTGGTTTTTGGTAATTACTGTGACTGCTTCCTTGCATGAGAAATATTTCTTCTTTTCCCAGTATCTTCCTAAATTGGAAGAGATGAACTTCTATGGTATTTTTTTCTTTTTTTTTTAATTGTGAAAATACTGTACAGAGGGGTTACAATTACATGAGCAAGGTCATGAGTACATTTCTTATCAAGCATTGTTGCCTCCTCCTTTGTTTTTCCCCTACCATCCCTTCCCTCCCACCTCTACATCTACACTCCCCTGCCCCCAACCTGGTATTTTTAAAAAATTGAGTATATATGAGATTTTCTTTACTGGTAGGAGGGAGTTTAAAATATATAGATACATAATCAAATGTTAATTTAAAAAAAACTATAAAAATTTTCACATATTTATGTTGCTTCTTATACTGTACCACTAATGTAATTGCCTAGGGAGCAGAATTTTGCCTAGGGTTGAATTCTGCATGGTGCTGAAACAGCCGCTGGCCATTCATTGTTGATCATAAAGCTTTTCCTAAGTTTTGAAAATATTGTTGCATGCTAATTCTGCCAGCAGCTTAAATGATAGAATAGCAATTTTATCTTCTGCATAATAAAAGGTAAGCACTCATCATTTTTTGTTTTTTTTTGGGGGGGTGCATGCTTGGGGTTTGAACTCAGGGCCTGGGTGAGCTTTTTTGCTCAAGGCTGCTTCTCTACCACTCTGGCTTTTTGGCACTTAATTAGAGATAAGAGTTTCATGGACTTTACTGCCTGCTTTGTACCTCAGTCCTCAGATCTCATCTTTCTAAGATTATAGGCAGGAACCACCGGCATTGGCCACAGCACTCAACATTTTGAGCAGAAGATACAAGAGATCTATCTTTTTTTTCTCTGTGTAGTCATTGAACAGCTAGCTACCCACTTATGGAACCCTTCTCTGAATATGGATCTGTGAAGGAAATAGTTGTGTTTTCTGCTTTGCACTGTTTTCCTGCTGTGGGTTTCAGTATTGGGGCTTGAACTCAGGGCTGGGGCACTGTCCTTTAGCTCCCCCCCCCCCCAAAGCCTATGTTCTACCACTCGAGCCACAACTTCACTTGTTGCTTTTTGCTAGTGAACTAGAGATAAGAGTCTATTCATAGACTTTTCTACCTGGGTTGGCTTTGAACTGCGATTCTTACATCTCAGTTTCTTGAGTTGCTAGAATTATAGATGTAAGCCACAGACATTGGTTTATGTTTGAACTTTTAGTTGTCATGTAGAATGTTTAACTAGCAGGTAGAAATTTTCACGGTCACAAATGATGTCCTGAGACATTGCCAGTAGTGTCTATAGTTTCCTAGTAGCTCTGTCTTATCATTTAATAGATGATAGGGTAATTGTAATCCTAAGTTTTACAGCAACGGGCATGAGTTTTTAAAAACTTATTTCCTACCTGGGACACTGTTGGCTCATGACTGTAATCCTAGCTACTGAGGAGGCTGAGATCAGAGGATTGCAATACAAAGCCAGCCTGAGCAAGAAAGTCCAAAGTCTTAACAACCAAAACAAACAAACAAAAGTAGAGCTGTGGTTTAAGAAGTAGAGCACTGGTCTTGAGCAAAAGGAGCTTAGGGATAGTTGTGCCCGTCCAGAGTTCAAGCCCTAGGACCAGCAAAAAAAAAAAAAAAAAAAAAAGCTATTCCTGTTAGATGCAGTTTACTGATGAATTTGAAATTATAGTAAACAACAAAATGCTAGGATACTTCCTTTAATGATTTAAAAAAATTTTTTTAACCGATGATAACATTCTACGTGCATAGGGAAGTTAAGACAATACTTCTAAATTTTATGCATATTTGTCAACTACTATTATTCTTATTATGAAGGAACTAAGTATGGGAAACCTGAAAATGTTACATTGTCAAAATATGCAGATCTAATGAAGAAAATCAAGCAGATTTTTTAACATGTGATAAGGTAAAACCCTTCCCTGCAGAGAGTAGATTGTTGGGGTGAATGAGAAAAATCAACAGCACCTATTTATCTGAATGACCTTCAATGCTCTTCCAAGACCTTGCTGTTCCTAAGTGTCTGGTTATTTTCTCTTTCCTAGACGATTTGTCATCCCGTATGCAAAAGTTCTCATGTCGGGCTTGTATGAAATTAAACTATGAGGGGAAATATGCAAAATAAATTGTCTCCGTGTCATGAATTTATCTTGTGACAATATCAAAACAGCTTACCGTTTGCATTTTAACCCAGCACAGGTATATGTACAACACAGAGGTGCTTTGATCAATAGCTTATTTTTTAAATTAGTGCACATTTATCAGTTTGTTACTGGGCCCTTGTTTGAAAGATCGGAGTTGAAAAAGTATGCACATAGTATTTTTGAGTCTGACAGCTATTAATTAACCAATCTCTATCTGTTGGTCTCAGTCATCAAGTCTCCTTGAAAAATGGCCTGCAGTTGGGAGTGTGCTGTTCGTTTTGGCTTTAAGAAAGAGACACGTGGGCTGGGGGGGAGGGAGGGAGGGGACAATCCCTTGGCCCAGGGCTCAGCCCCTGTTCACATCAAAGTCATCGGGCCCTTCGTGGGACAAGCTTGAGCCCAGAATGTCTCACCTTGAGTCAGGACACCACTCGCTCGCCCCATCAACCAACACAGAACATAATTCTAGACTCCCCTTTCCTGAAGTCCACTCTATCCCAGAAGAAGCTGGCTCAAGTGTAGCATTGTTAATCCTCCCACAATCTATTTTTTTTTTAATAGAACAACATTAATCATGACAACTTGAGAATGGTTGTAGACTAAGGAGGAAATGAGACAGAACAGGCGACCCTGTCACTTCCCATTGGGGGACTGATCTTGAAAAGGCTTTTCTTTCTTTTCTTTTTTTAACAATTGAATTTCTGTCAAACAGAACTTCATAGCCACACATGATGTGAATATGATCTAGCCTAACATTCCTATGGACATAGGAACTAAACAATGCAAGATTAAACTAAGTAGCAGAAAAATAATGATGTGGTCACAGACCAGGTAAACGGAACATCTGTGCAGTTGCTGCTGTTTATTATACACTTCTTTGTGGATAAGTAGGAGTGGATAACAGCCGTGAAATGTGTAGTGGATCAGGTGTATGAACCAGTAGTTCTTCATTATTGCTATCAAATGTTATGTAGCATGTGCCAAATTTTTATCTGACTGGACTCAGCACGCACAACACAAGTGATAGCTTTTTCTAGGATGTCTCAATGGCTTTGATGTCATTGGACTATGGAGTCATCACACCATTATAACCTGTGTGATTACTCTTCATTCTCCTGTGGGCAGTCCACTGTTCATTGAGATGTTCCGTGGCTCATGACTGTATATAAATATTCAGTTGGCTTTCTGTTTTATAAATAATTTACACATGTGCGTATGTGTGTGTATGTGTACATGTAAGTACTGTACTGGGGTATAACATTCTTTTTTCTCCCCTTGGGGTGTGTGTGTGTGTGTGTGTGTGTGTGCATGCATGTGTGCATGTGTGTATGCATATATGCATGTGCCAGTCCTGGGGCATGAGCTACAGGGCTAGGGCTCTTGCTTGGCTTTTGTGCTCAAGGCTAGCACTCCTACCACTACTTCTGGCTTTTTGCTGGTTAATTAGGCATAAGAATCTTATAGACTTTTCTGCCTGGGCTAGACTTTGAAGTGTGATCCTCAGATCTCAGCCTTCAGAATAGCTAGGATTATGGGTATAAGCTAGTGGTGAAAAGATCCTTTTGAACACAAAGTGAAACTTATGTTTGTTGGCTTTTCAAAATGTTTATATGTGTCACCTCATCCATTGGCCTAGATTTCTGTCTTTACATAAGGATTTGTAATCTTATAATCTAGAGTTTTAAATGAAATGCATGCATATGTATATGCATTTTTAGCTCCAATAAAATCCTTGAGAATCCTTTTCTCATTGCTATTTTTCTTTCTCTTTGTCACCTAGCTTAGAAACCACTAGAACTGACTACCAGCTAACAAACTTACTGACCTCATTTTCTGCTGTTTTCAACCTGAACTCTATTTGTCTATTTCCCCGTTTCTTTAGCTTATTACCTGATCTATGTATTCTTTGCTCTACTTACCTGCTTATTTTCTCATCAGAAATTCTCACCCCTCTCTCCAAATCCTGTCCAGCCATCAGAAGGCTTTGATGACTTCCATCTTCTCCAGGAAACCCTAGCTCAGTAACGAACCAACCAGCCCTGTGAGTGCAAAGTAAAGCAGAAGGCATGCTCATGGCCTTTGGATTGTTAAGGACCACCCCCCACAGATACATCACTTCAATATGAAATGAAGGGGAGGAAAGAACTCACATTTATCAGACCTTTATTCCACATCAAGTTTGGGTTTTAGACCTAATGTATTGCAGTACCAGAACTAGAAGGTTCTGGGCTTTGTGTAGTTCTGAATTTCTGCCCAGCTGTTGTCCAAGTTGCTTCCCACGTGATGTGTGTATGCAGATAAACTGTCTCAGACAAGCAGATTTCATGCTCCCTGGACCACACGTTTCTCTGGCTCTCGATTTTACCTGCTCAAGGAGAAGATTGGGGTGAACTGACAAGGTGAGAAGGCGGAGTTGTTATAGTTAGAGCAAGGATACCCAGTGTCTCCCCCTTCTTCTCCTTCCTTCCCTCCTCTTCATGTAATCAAGCCTTTTCTGGGCAGCTCAGCATATGGTCAGACAGGAAGAGCTACAAACAATTGTGGCCTCCACCAAAGGAGTTCTTAGTTACAGTTATATAAGCATTGTGTTTTTGTTTTTTTGGTCGGTTGTGGGGCTTGAATTCTGGGCCTGGGCGCTGTCCCTCAGCTCTTCAGCTCAAGGGGAGTACTCTACCACTTGGGTCACAGTGCCACTTCCGGTCTTCTGGTGGTTAATTGGAGATAAGAGTCTCATGAACTTCCCTGCCCAGGCTGGCTTTGAACCATGATCCTTAGATCTCAGCCTCCTGAATAGCTAGGATTACAGGCATGAGCCACCAGCGCCTGGCACAGTTATATAAGTAATAATCATATATTACATGTTTATATTATATAGGATCTGCAGTACGTGTGTATTTAGTATTTAGTATACATAGTATATGTTTATATGCCATATTATGGATTATATATTATCAAATAGCACACTTTTTTTTTTGGTGCCAGTTCTGGGGCTTGAACCCAGGGTCTGGGGTCCTAGGAGTCCCTGAGCTTCTTTGCTCAAAGCTAGTGTTCTAGTACTTGTAGCATATCTCCACTTCTGGGGATTTTTTTTTGAGGGGGGCAGTTGGTACTTAATTGGAGCACCAGTTGGTTATCTCCAGTTGGTTAGTTGGAGATAAGAGTCTCACGGACTTCCCTGCCCAGGCTGACTTTGAACCACCATCCTCAGATCTCAGCCTCCTGAGTAGCTAGGATTAGAGTCGTGAACCACCAGTGCCCAGTCCATAGCATGCATTTTGAAGAGGCTGAGTAGCTTCGGTCCTTTTGTAGCTCCACTCTTGGCTTTTCCACTGACTGAAGATCTTGTGCACTGCTTTCCCCTCCCACTTCTCACGAACTACTTTGGTGTGACTCCTGGCAGAGCTTATAGAGTTAGTTCCTCCCCAGGCCAGGGGATGGCTTTTCCTTTTCTCTCCTCTGGCCTTGCTCCCAAGTTAATAAGACTGTCTATTGATGTATAGCATTGAGACGTGTCAGAAAGGGAATGTAATTTGGAAAGCAGTGTGTTCCTGTAAGAACCCAGGGTTTATAAATGTCCTTAAGAGCTCATGGATAATTCCTTTATTCTCTCAAGTTAACACAAAACTTGGATATTAACTAATATTCATTTCCAAAGAAGAAATCCATGCATATCAGCCTTTTAGATTTATTTGGTGACACATAGACTTTTTTTTTTTTTTTTTTGCAGGTCCTGAGGCTTGAATTCAGGGCCTAGATGCTATCTCTGAATCTCTTTGTGCTTAAGACTCAAACCACAGTGTCACTTTTGGGTTTTGAGCATTTAATTGGAGATCAGAGTCTCATGGGGATTTTCCTGCCTGGGCTGTTTTGAACCACAATCCTCAAATCTCATCCTTCTGAGTAGCTAGGATTACAGGCGTGAGCCACTAGTGCCCGGTACACGTAGATGTTTTTTTAAGAACTCAAGGCCATTTTTTTTGCTTGATTAGCTTTAAATTATAAAAACTGTTCTTTGTATTTGCTTTTGCTTATTGGTACCTTTCCCCCTAATTTTCGTATAATTGATTATTCACATTGCTGCTGCTGAGAGAATGGGACCATTTTCTTTTTCTTTTTATGGTGATTATGTCCAAGATATTTTTGTTTACTAAGACATTACTAAGGAGGCACACAAGTACCCACATGGGTACTTAGTAGACACTTGACATTCGGGCATGGGTGCTTAGTCCTCACTGTTGATTAACCTAAGCCAGCATGACTTGTTATTTGTAGGTCTAATGGCGTTTGGAGGATGTTGGCCTTTATTGAGGTGGATGCTTAGATAGTTTGTGATTTTTATTTTTACCTCGAGGAACATGTAGAACCTGTTAAATGAGAATTTGCTTCAGTGTTTCATAAACTTGATGTTTTGAAATAGCCTATAACTACTGTAATTCACGGTTTTAATAGCTGTTTGGGGGGTTCTCCCATAAAAATCTGTAAAGCCAGTTATGATTAGTATACTTTTGAACTTCAACTTCTTACTGCAACATATAATTAGTTCATTATCTACCTTGTATTTTTGGCCAGAAAACAAAAATAATTAATCACTATTAGGACAAATGACCTTTTCTGCATGTAAAATTCTAAAGAGCATAATTATTACCACTCAAGTGTAAAGTTCCTTAAAAAAATAGAATCATTAAAATGTTATTGAAAACTATGATTCCCAATTTGCTGAAGGAATTGGCATGTATATAATTAGTCTAGACATCATAACAACTTGGGGGTGAATAGTCTGGTGTTTTCTAGCTATTGGAGCTAAGGGTTTCAAGGCATGAGATTTCTATTTGACCAGGAAAGCCCCATATTTCTGTCCATTTGGCTACTTTTCAGGCCAGAGAGAAAGTGGTTATCTGCGATTCTATTTGTCAAACAGTGGGGGCAGAGCAGTGTTCGATTTCCCCCATTTTCTCTTGGATGAGTGTTTGCCTCACACCATCTGATTAATGAGTGATGTCACTCACTTTTATGTGTGTGTGTTAGGTATATTTCTAGAAACTTTGACGTAATAGTATTTCTTTTTTTTGTTGGTCGTGGGGCTTGAACTCTGGGCCTGGGCGCTGTCCCTCAGCTCTTCAGCTCAAGGCGAGCGCTCTACCACTTGAGCTACAGCGCCACTTCCAGTTTTCTGGTGGTTTATTGGAGATAGGAGTCTCACAGTCTCTCCTTCCCGGGTTGGCTTTGAACCGCGATCCTCAGATCTCAGCCTCCTGAGTAGCTAGGATTACAGGCGTGAGCCACCAGCGCCCGGCCGAAATAGTATTTCTAAAGCTAATTTAGTGTCTGTTACTATCCTTTTTTTCTTTGCAGGGGGGAGTGTGTAAAATACAATGAAGCGTAAGTGTGTTGTATAAAAACATAAGGCGTCTTCACTTGTTGTGGCATAAATATGTTTTCTAGTATAAATATGGCAGGATCTTGGAAGCAGTTGGTGCTGACTCCTCCTGTGTGATATTGTTGGGGACAATTTGGCCCAAGGGCAGGTGGCCCTAATGCTTTTGGGAAAAGGACATCAGGTGACAGCATGCACCATTGCATCATGGGACTGTGTTCACCACAGTGCCACCTGCTGGTTTGATGGCATCACTACCTGCCTTTGACTCCCATAATGTATCTATCTGCTCCAGGGTTTCCTCTTCTTACTCCAGTGGGAAATCACACTCCATCATTGGTTCTTAGGAAGGAGAACCATGAATCTCCTGATTTTTCAAAGAAGCACAGACACTAAGTCGGCTGCCTTTTGTCCTCTCACCCAGCAATCGCCAGACAGAGCTCAAGACAACTTTCTGTACTTCTACAAAATTAGTTGTGCTGAGTGTAACTCACACCACCCCCACATTTGGTGGAGGTGGCGGGGAGAGGTGGCCTCTGATTTCATGAGTGTGCTGCTATCAGAGACCCACATGCGCTCTGGCTTCCTGGTGCTGTGGGTGTGAACATGGGCAGCGTCTCCTCCTGCCTTCTGGAGCTGCAGGGGACCTGGCTGAGATGCTAAACATATGGCTCTAAAGACCAATGCATGACCCCCCCCCCCGGCCCTTCCGTGGGCTGCACCCCGACGGAGCTGCAGTCCGTATGTTCTGCAGGGTGCCTGCTGTTCCTGGAGCCTGTCACTCTTCACAGTTTAGTTTCTCTGCCCTGGAAACTAAGATGATCTTGCTCAAAAAGCTGCTGGATTGGCTCCATCCAAGCCAGTCTGCCTGTTCTGTTACTACCACCCAACACTAGGGGCCAGGCCTCAGTATTTCAGTAGGCCAAAGGAGAGCAAGTGAAAATTCCACAAGTGACCATACTTTCTCATGGGTGTGTGCCATTGAGCAACTGAATTCAGTGATCTTAAGGATTCTGGGCTTTCTCTACCCTTGAATGTTGTCTGTTCCACCCAGTGCCAGCTTCCTTCCACAAGTTTCGTGGAGAAGTCGAAGCAGACTAGAAATAGTATGATCTGAGCTGGATTAGCTGCTTACCATTTTTTTTTTCTTTCTTTAAGCTCTAATCTCTAGGCTCAGTAGGAAATCTTAACTGGGATAATATTGGTTATTTAAACTCATATATCAGTATTGTGTAAGTGAAGCTGGAGTTTTAGATCCAAGGCTCAATCTCCAGCAGTTTTCTGTGTGAGGACCAGCCACTTGCCCCTTTATGCCAAATAAATAAAGAGACATGGTCAAGGGCAAAGGAGGGAGAGATTTAACTTGGGGGCTCCAGCAGCCATGGGAAGATTGTACTTTGGCCATCTTCTGGATATAGACATGAGCTATAGGTTTACATAGACAAAGAGGATCAGTGGGGGAAGCCGGGGAAAAATGCATACTTCAACAGTCCTGATTACAGGCATGTTAGATGGCCGTGGTGAGACAGCCCATTGTCTCAGACTTGGTTAAGAAGGGCCTTGCTACATATGCTGAGACTTTTTGACACCTGACTGATGGTCTGGTCCTTCCTCAATCGCAAGATGGCTGCAGAGTGACTGCAGGAGAGAATGGCACAGGGCAAGTCACATACATACACAAAATGGTAGGTGGGAAGTCAAGCCTTCTCCTGCTTTTAAGCTAATTCTTGGGTCCAACTGGGAAGTTGGTGCTTTACATCAAAAGCTGTCTTAAGTATCTGTTACTTAGGAGAATTCATTGAATTCATGATGTTGTTATCATTAGTGAATTAGAATTTTCTAGAGGTGGACATGGTGGGACATACCTGTAATTCCAGCTGCTTGGGAGGTGGAGACAAGAGGAGCTGAGAGTTTGAGGCCATGCTGAGCAAAAAGGCAGCAAGACTCTATTTCAAAAGCAAAATACAAACGAAAGGGCTTGAGGTCAGGGCTCCAGCATTATGGGCACTTGCCTAACATTTGGGATGTCCTGAGTTCAATTCCAGGCTCTCTTCTGAAAGCTGGTGGGGAATGCCACATCAGGCTGACTCAATGGGAAGCTCTAGGCTGTCCTCACCTGTGTGTTTCTGAGCCCTGTGGGATGCCTGATGGAACCTATAATTGGAGAGCCAGTTTTAGAGCAGTGCTGTCTAATAGAACACTCTACAGTGACCCATGTTAAGTATGGTAACTAGCTGCACGGAGCTCTTCAAGTGTAGCAAGGTGAACAAACAACGGAGTTATTGATGTTATTTAATCCTAATTAATCTTGATTTAAGCAGCTACATAAAAGTAGCCAATACCCCTGGATAGACAAGCTCTTGTGCACTGTGTTGAGTAATGTGTTAATATATGGATCAACTCCTAAAATGCTTGAGGAGTAAATGGCTGGTTGGCTTATTTATTACATATTATAGAAGAGACCTCCACAAGTAGAATTCCTGTTGCTGTACTAGTTGATTCCACTTCTTCTTTGGCTGGGGTAGTTTGCTTGTTGCTAGATAATTGTGTAAAGTTTACTCTTTAAAAAATTAATTCTTTTATTTTTGGAGAGTTTCTTTTTTTAGCTATTAAATTTTTTTCTTCTTGTTATTATGAAGGTGATATACACAGGAGTTACAGTTACATAAATCAGGTAAAGAGTACATTTCTTTTTGGACAATGTCACCCCTTCCCTGGCTCTTCCTCAGTTTTTCCCTCCCATCCCCAGCCATAAGTTGTTCATTTTCAACATAGTATCTAGTGAGTACCACTGCTGTGTTTGTTCACCCTTTGTCCCTCCATTTCCCTCCCCTTACTCTCCCAAAGACATGTAAACAAATGAACAGGACAAACAGCAAAGAAAACAAAAACAACCAAAAAGAACAAAAAAAATCTCTTTCCATTTCTTGGAGTTCATTTCCAGATGTGCATAGGCATGGTGCCTTTGTGTTCCTCTCCTAAGAGCATCCTCCTTTGGTCTGTTATGTGTGAATGCCTACAGTCCTTTATCATTTATTATGTCCTGATGTATATTAGATCTAGCTGCCACGTATGAGAGAAAACACATGCCATTTGCCTCTCTGAGCTTGGCTTACCTCATGTAACATGGTCCGCTCTAGGTCTCTCCATTTCCCTGCAAATGCCATCACATTATTCTTTCTAATGGCTGTATAAAATTCCATGGTGTATAGGTACCACATTTTTTTTTTGGATCCACTCATCTATTGAAGGGCATCTGGGCTGTTTCCACAACTTGTAAAGCCTACTCTTGGGAGTCATACTGATCACACATCCCTAGGTAGCATATACCTGTTCTCAGTATATGGGTGAAACTCTTAGGTTGACGTTATTGCGTTGTGTTGCTTTGTGTGAAACACCAGCAGAATCCCTGGGCCGAGCGGGTCCTCAGATGTGTGATGGGATCCTGTGGAGCAGAAGGCGACATTCAGGGGACCAAGAGGGCCTGGGCATAATTAGAACATTTCCTCCCAAATCCAGCAACTGAGGTTTCAAACTGTAAAGAACCGTCACTGGTGAGACAGCTGATGATACTGAATTTTTTGTCACAAAGCGAAGTTCTACTTGACTGAGCATGCTAATTGGGGCCCCATTGTTGCATTCTCTAAATCCATTGTCATCGATTTTCTACAACCCATCTCTTCTTAGAATCATAAAAACGTTAAACCTAGTTGGAAGAGCATTCAGACATGGCTGCAACCCAGCCCTCTCGTCTTACCCTTGAACAAATGGAAGCTTGGAGAAGTTGTGAGTTGAATAGGGAAATTCACAGCAAATACACAGTTGGAGTCAAGATGGGTCAGTCGTCCTGTAAGGGTCAGGCTGGAGCATCTAGTGTCAGGTGCCACACTGTACCTCCATTTCTTCTGTGGCTTCAGCTGGGAGTCACAGGTCAGACTGATGGATAAAGGACATTTCAGATAGAGTCTGTTGTTTTTTTGTTTTTTGCCAGTCCTGGGGCTTGAACAGAGGGTCTGATGTCCCTGCGTTTCTTTTGTTCAAGGCTAGCGCTCTACCACTTGAGCCACAGTGCCACTTCCAGCTTCATGTGGTACTGAAGAGTCAAACCCAGGGCCTCATGCATGCCAGGCAAGCACTCTACCACTAAGTCACATTCCCAGCCAGCAAGAGTCTTAATAACAAGCATAATAATGCTTATTGCTTAGTTATTTGAAAGTGCTTCTTCTTCTTAAGGTGTCATGTAGATATTTTGGAAAATTCCAGCAAAGTATTTTGACTGGGGGAAATACTCACTAGACACTATGTTAAAAATGAACCACACAACTTGTCCATGGAGACAGGAGAGAAAGACCAGGAAGGGGTGACACTGTCCAAAGAGAAATATACTCTTTATCTGACTTATGTGACTGTAACCCCCCTGTATATCACCTTTACAATAACAATCACACATTAAGTATTCCTTAAAAACTGCAGCCAGCTTTTAATAGTAGTTAAGATTATTTCAGCCAATATGCCTATGTTGTGGCCATTCCAGTCTGTGTATTATCTACTTGGTATTACCTTCTTATGGATGGCTCTGCTGAGATTAATTTATGTCCCAAGCACTAGAGGTTTTCTGTCTGGGCCCTAATACTCTTTTCTTTGGTGACTTCCTTCCTTTTTTTTTTATGTCAGTACTCAGGCTTGAACTGAGTGTCTCTTGCTCTTACAACCTTCTTGCTCATAGTTGGCATACTGCCACTTGAGCCACACCTCTAGCCTGGCTTTTTGCTGGTTTTTTGGAGATGGAGTCTCTCTTCTCTTCCTGGGCTGGCTTCAAATCTCACTCCTCTAATCTCAGCCTCCTGAGTAGCTGGGATTACAGGCATGAGCCATTTACCCTTGGCAGCTCCCTTTTTTAAACAGTACCCTGTCCTGAGTTCTGCTGTGCTGCCTGTGAACTGTATGGTGCTGTTTACATGATAAACATTTTCTAACGTTGGCTGGAAGACAGAGTTGAATGTTGACTTCTTTTTATTTTCAGTATGCCTGAGAGACAGAAATATCTGTAGTTCAGAAAGCATATTAGCTTGTTTGTTTGTTTTTGACTTTGTTTATTTCCTCTTTTCTAGCTTGAATGGAGTCTCAAAACAAAACAAAATATCACATGTATATACCAAAAGGCTGGGAGAGGTTTGGCACATTGAGTGTGGGGTGATTGTTTGGGAACACAAAACGGAGTCCTAAATCACATTTAGCATAATTTGTGGGTTTAAATTGGGCTGATTTAACAAGGAGAGTGAAATAATCTCTCATCCTGTCAAAAAAAAAGCGATACCTTTAGAGCAGCATTTAATTGCATTGGCAGAGTAAGTTTGGGGAGGCGGCAGTAATTCTGGCCACATTATTCTTGGTTTGTGGCTAAATTGAGATCATCATTTTCTCCTGGTCTCACTAACTTTCTTCATTGCTCTTTGAACTAATCGGACCAGCTCAGTGAGAGGAAGCTTAATGGTAGCAGGAAGGTGGACAGGAAGGAAGGGTTGGCTGTCAGGTAGCAGCATTTTGCCACTGTATGGTCTGGGGAAGAAACAGCTGATCCTGAAGATAAAATCAGGTGACTTCTTTCTATCTCTCTCAGCAGTCCTGGGATTGAACTCTAATGTTACACTACTTGAGCCCTGCTCCTAGGACTTTTGCTTTTAGTTTTCATTTTAGATCGTCTCCTGTTGCCTGGCTAGCTTTGGAATGTCATCCTCCTACTACCGCAATACCTGACTTATTTTTAAGATAAGATCTCATGCTTTTGCAGGCTTTGAACCATGATCTCCCTGTTTTTGCCTACTGAGTGACAGTGATTACAGGCATGCACTAGCACATCCGTATTCATTGTCTTGAGTGTTGTTTTTTTTTTTTAATGTGAAGTGAGCATCATTTATTTGCACCAAAGTGTGAGTACTTTGAATATGCTTTTGCGGCCACATTATACAATTCAGATTCAAATACATTTGTATTAGCACTAGAATCAATCTTGGAGGGCTGGGAAGGTGGCTCAGTGGTAGAGCGCTTGCCTTGCATGCATGAGGCCCTGGGTTCAATTCCTCAGCACCATATAAGCAAGAAGAAAAAAAGCCGGAAGTGGTGCTGTGGCTCAAGTGGTAGAGTGCTAGCCTTGAGCTGAAGAGCTGAGGGACAGTACCCAGGCCCAGAGTTCAGGCCCCACGACCAGATCCTCCTCTCCCCCCCCAAAAAAAAGAATCAATCTTGGAAGTAATTCTCAGCTGCCTAGACTATTCCATGAAAACAGGCTGTTCTATGAACAGCTACTTCCAGAACTAATACAAGGCCCAGTCCCTGGAGCATTGTCCCCTGCCATGGGTCTTAGTCCAGACTGATATGATGTTCTTCACAGTCCTTCCTTCCAATGAAAGTCTTTCTGCTAAGTCTTCCTGCTAGAAGGAATCAGGCCCTCAATAACTTAGATGATCCATCACACCACAAATGAGGGTTCGAAACTGGCGTAAAGCATAGACTGTCCTCTTTCCTTGTCCTGTGTGCCTGGGATCTATCAACTGGGTTGACATTTTAGATGTA
Source organism: Dipodomys ordii (assembly GCF_000151885.1). Lineage (NCBI taxonomy): Eukaryota > Metazoa > Chordata > Mammalia > Rodentia > Heteromyidae > Dipodomys > Dipodomys ordii. Next base: position 14,608,458 of record NW_012267240.1, read on the forward strand.
CATTTTGAATTTTGCATTCCCTTCGTAGGGTGCAGAGGGGTTCCTGACTCTGCCTTCAGGCTGGATTGGCAGCGGGCAGGCTGGCTGGCTATCGCAGCCTTCTGGGGATGAAGGGAAGGAGGGAACTGACGGGTTGGGGGTGGCGAGGTACATGCCACCTGTGCTGATGTGAGGCACAGCACACTTGTGCTAGACTCAGTGTCTGTGCAAGTGCTTTCCTCCGTGACCTGCGCAGTCTCCTCATTAGGGTTCACTTAGCCACGCACGAGCTCCTTGACGCCTACAGAAAGTTGTAGAAAGACCGAATAAGGAAATAACAGTCTGTTTCAAAGTCTTCCTGCTGCCAACTTTTAGCTCTGGACAGTTGTCTGTCTCTCACTATCCTCGGGAGGGGAAGTTTAATTCTAGGAGTTACTCAGATACCAAAGTTCAATGATAGGCACTAAAAATGGCACAGTATTTACGTAGAAATTATGCATATTATAATCTAAACCATCTATACATTACTTGTAATATCCAACACTATGTAAACATTACGTAGATGTCATATTGCATCATTTAGGAAATACTGACAAGAACAAATATGTAATATTCAGTATGGCATGCATTTATCTCAGCTATTTTTGACCCAGAGTTGGTTGAATCTATGCATATGGAACTACAGATTTTGAAAGCCTACTCCATTTTTTTTGGTGCTGGTTCTGGGGCTTGAACTCAGAACCTGGGTGCTGTCCTTGATGTTATTTTTTTGCTCAGGGTTAGTGCTCTACCACCACTTGAGCTTACAGCTCCATTCCCAGCTTTTCAGGGAGTTAATTGGAGATTAACTTTCTTGCCCAGACTGTCTTCAAACCATAATCCTCAGATCTCAGCCTCCTGAATAGTTAGGATCACAACCATGAGCCACGGGAGCCCAGCTCCTACTGTACTTTGGAGGTGATGATGCCTTTGGTTTTTAATTTTGTGTTTGCAGTCGTTCGCTATAGGTAGGGAAAACCCTTGTACCACCAGCTTAGAGGACTATTTTCACCTTTGATCTGCATACCACTATTCATAGCATGTTAGTGAGTTGGTTTTTTGTGTTTCTATATAATAACAGTGTATTGAGCAGTTGTTAATCTGATGTAACCTCTGTGTGTGTGTGTGTGTGTGAGAGAGAGAGAGAGAGAGAGGGAGAGAGAGAGAGAGAAAGAGAGAGACAGAAGAGAGAGTGAGAGAGAGAGTGTGTGTGTTTGCATCTATATCGATCAAGGCAAATTAGTTCAGAGGCCAGAGTCAGAAACTAGATAGGTTAAATATCTTCTCATTTACAGCTGAGCATAAATTGTGATTTAGTACAATGCTAAAGAAGGCTAGCTCTTCATGTGTAGACTGATTTAAGAAGTCTGATGATACCCTCATTTAGGCAGGAATCTGGGTTTGCTGTTTTTCTTCTGGTGGAGATGCAAGGAAGTAAAAGAAGGCAGTGATTGCACTTATTAGCTCTCTGATCATGGAAAGCATGCACTCTGTGCTGCTCACTTACAGGCTGTTTCTGGTAGAGAAATCCCTCTTTGTCCCCCTGCGTCCTACCTCTCTGTCCCTCTGATACAAACTATGACAAGGACTTTTACCTAATTGTAGAAGAAATAGTCTGGCTTCTACTTGGTGGAGAGTTACTATGTACAAAAATTGTACAACTGCTGGGTACTAGTGGCTCACGCTTATAATCCTAGCTATTCAGGAGGCTGAGATCTGAGGCAAGGTTAGAAGCCAAACCAAGAAATCAACTCTACAAGACTCTTTATTTCAAATTAAGCAGCACAGAGCCAGAAATAGAGATGTGGCTCAAGTGGTAAAGCACCAACCTTGAGTGAAAAAGCTAAGTGAGAACACAAGGCCCCGAGTTCAAGCCGTAGTACCAGCAGACACAAGCAAAAATGTACAAGACCCACATAGGACTCTCATGTGAATTAGGTGATCTCATATTGGAGTTCCACTTCTCATCTGAAGTGGAAACAAAATGTGCTGCTATCCCCCCCCTTGCAAGGTGTTGTGACTTCCTGAATTCACAGTTGGCATTTTTCTTCCCCATAGCTGTGCCCCCAAACATAGCAGAACTGAAGAATTTGGAGGTGCTCAACTTCTTTAATAACCAGATTGAGGAGCTGCCCACACAGATCAGCAGCCTTCAGAAACTCAAACACCTAAACCTTGGGTGAGTACCAGAGGAGGGCGTAGGAAGCCAGGGCCAGTGGGAGAGCTCAGGGTGTGGGCAAGGCAGACGCACCATCCATATTACTTCATGGGAGAAGGCAAGGCAGACGCACCATTCATATTACTTCATGGGAGAAGTGGATCTCTCATTTCTTTTTATGTTTTGGGTAGTTCTTTTGGTTTTTTTTTTTTTTTAAAAAGAGGTTTATTGTTTTAATATTTTCTTTCAGTGGCCTCTGTTACTGCATTATCTATTTGAGAACTAATTGAGAAGCTAATTGTTAGGGCAATAAAGGGAGGTTTTTGGTGTGTGTGTGTGTTTTACTGTGTTGTTTCTAATAAAATTTTATTCCAGTTATGTCCATCAAGAAGGGACTTACTTGCCTAGCATTATCTGTTCAGATAAATGGCAAAATGTATTAAGTAGAAATCATTTATAAAATGTTTTCTTCTTAGACATTGTATATTCCCTAACACTTCCATTAAAATGACTACAACCTAGTAATTCTAGATTGTAGGGAGGTTTGTACTCTTTCCTTTTTCCTTATGGAAAGGTGAAGAGAGAGGATTGCCATTTCGGCAGAGGCTGAAGAACCAGGTAGCAGTAAACACTAATTATAGCTTGGATTCATATATTGCTTTGTGGTTTCCGAAGTCCTCAAGCAAGCATTTGAAGAGCAGACTTTGTGGTCTATTGCACAGAGAAGAAGCCACGCGTCTGGTTATATGGCTGTGTGACTGGCTTCTGATGACCTCTAAGGTCAGCTTCTGGGGGATGGAGAGAACCCATTGGTTTGGGTTGACATGTTTGCCATTAGATTCTGTAGAGGCCACCCAGAACTGCTGCTTCTGAATTCCATCTTTACTGTGGTGGATGGGATTGCCCATGCGTGCCTTCTTCTCTGGGTAAAGTAATGTATTGACTACATGGTGGCTACTTCATGCGTTACTTAAGTTTACACTCTACAAGGACTGGTAATAGAAGCTGGCCAGGTATTTATCACTTTAATAGAAAGCACTCATGAAAACAGCTACCATCCATGAGATGACTCTTGCTTCATGCATTTTTTACTAGGAGTTTGGTTCAGCCTTCTTCTTTTTTTTTTTTTTGTATAGTTTACCAGTTTTCTATTGTGGCCTAACCAATGACCTCAACTGTATTTATAGTGAAAGTGATAGCAATATACTTAAAAAAACCTTATTATTAAGTAGTTGTACAAAGAGGTTACAATTCCGTACATTTTTATATTGAAACTCTCTGGCAAGGTCCCAGAATATTCTTTTCCTATTGTGTGAGAGTAAGCAGGGAGAGGAGGGAATGACCTCAGCAAATGGGAGAGTTTTTGCCTTGCTGACTAGAGTATTATATCCCTATTTAGAAAAACAGAAGAGAAAGCATCTATATGGTTGTCTTAGTTTGGAAGTTTATCAAAGTCTTATGTTTAAATTGATATGTAAGAAGGTAAAATTACATATTGACATATATTCATCCTGTTAGTTTGTTCATTTATTAAATGTAATAGATCTATTTCATTTGGTTTGGGATAAGAAAGGCAAAGCATTAGCTATTATGGTCATCATCTTTGTGTTGGTAGAGACCAAAAGTGGAAAAGTTAGGGTGAAGGCCTTAAGCATGGGGCCATAAAAGGAAAAGAAAAAGAAAATGTAACAAGACAGTAATGGATGGCAGGGGATGACACCTAGATTTTCATGTTGGGCAGCTAAAATAGAAACGTGACGCCAAGTTTGGGATGAGGATAATAAGCTCAGGGTTTGCTCAGTTGGTAAGTGAGGTGTTGAGGACAAATGTAAACTTGTGAAACATATTAGTTTCCTTCCTGATCTTCATTGCAGTGGTTTGCATTTTGGCTGTCAGGGCTTTATTGATTAGGGAAAGCTTCTTGTATTTAATTATGTAGACTCGTAGCTGGAGTTGTCAAAGTTTGAACCCAATTTTGAGCTCTTTGGGAAAAGAATTAAAATGAGCGGTCAATAAAGGCGTTTCTGTCCTCGAATGCCATAAGAAATTATACATGGACACAAAGACAAGTCAAGGTGAAGCCAGTTGGGAGGTGGGTTCCTTCAAGAGTCAGCATAAAAAGAAAGCAGAGGAGTTAAGCCACACGTATTCGCATTCCAAAAGGTATACACAGCCAGAGTGTGTTTCTAAGTACATGGAGTATTCAATGTTGAGTCTGATGACCTAGAAGAATTTTAGGTCATCTGCATAAACAAAAGAAAGTTTTGTTATGTTCATAATTCTTAAAATATAGTTCATGCCATAAAGGTGTTTTCCAAATGTTGGGACATCAACCATTTTCAGGATAATTTTCTCTGTAGAGTACCATGCTCTACTCTTCGGATCTACCTTTCAACCAAACTTATTGCTAGTGTTCACCATGTGAACACTTAGTGAAAAAAATGAAATACATAGCTTAATGGAGAATCCTGGGTAGTATGAGCCCTCATGAGTTTCACCATGACTGCTCATGGAGTGAAGTTTGCTGTGAAATCTACCTGGGACTTTTTCTAGCCAAGAGATGGAAGTCTACTACCTTCTGCTATAGGTCACATCTTGAGAGACCTGATTAGTTGATTGGTCATGTCTTGTGAGACCTGATTGGTTGATTGGTGTCTTGTGAGCCTGATTGGTTGATTGGTAGGAGTGGACAGAATTGTTTGTTAGAGGAATTAATGACTAGAAGTTTTTGTTGTTGTTGTTTTTTGTTTTTTACTGTCATGGTCTCCTACTCTCCAATATCTGTCAACTTATTATTTTTTTCTATGGAAAATAGCCATTGAAGTGCATTAGAAAATATGACAATTAAAGAGGTTTTTTTTGTTCAAATATTTTACAAACATACAGATTCTCTCACTAAAACTCTTGGAGTGAGTAAGACATACTACATGATCTCATTTATATGGGGGGGGGTGTAAATAAACTAAACTCACAGAAGTAGAGAAAAGTGGCCAGGTGGGTGGAGGAGTGGGAGATGTAATTTAAAAAGATGCAAAATTCCAGTTAGACAAGAGCGAGTCATAGCTCTCTTAGAAATCATGGTGACTACAGTTAGTAGCGAGATATAGTACATTTGAAACTTGCTAAGACAGTAGATTTTTAAAAATTATCTCACTGCAGAAAAAAGTGAATTTATATACATGCTGTACAGCTCGATTTAAATGTTCTACATTGCATATGTCTATTGAAACATTCTAAGAAGTCTGGTGCTAGTTGCCCAAGCTTGTGATCCCAGCTTCTTTGGAGGCTGATATCTGAGGATTGTAGTTTCAAGCCAGCTTGATCAGGACAGTCTATGAGACTTTTACCTCCAGGTAATCACCCAAAATAAAGCCAAAAGTGGAACTGTGGCTCAACCTAGCCTTGAACTGTGAAGCTAATCGTAAAGCATCCGGGTCCTGAATTCAAGCCCCAGAACTGGCACACACACACACACAAAATCATGCTATAGATACACTCTTAGTCTATATAATTTTTACTTGTTGAAGAAATAAACAAATGAGTAAAATAACATAAAGCAAATGTGGAATCACAGCTCTCTTAGGCTCTCTGCCTGTCAAATAGTATTTAGGGTGAACACTCAGAATTCTGTATTAACTCCTTTTGTGTGATGACTTGTGTATGGCTTCTGTCTTCCCCCAACAGCATGAACAGGCTGAACACCCTGCCTCGAGGATTTGGCTCTCTTCCAGCTCTTGAGGTCCTGGATTTGACTTACAACAACTTGAATGAACAATCTCTCCCTGGAAACTTCTTCTACCTTAGTAAGAAACTGCTTAATTGTATAAATCTCCTTCACATGCTACTTTGAGTCCTCATAGAAAGAAATTTATTTGCCAGGGCCCAAACTCTTTAAGAGAAATTATTAGGCATTTATATTTTGTTCTTCATAGATTCCTTTTGAATATTCCTTCATAGCTCAGCAGTATTTATACTTGATATGTAGTTTTCTGACACTGCTGGGCAGAAGTGGTCTTAGTAATGTCATATTAACTTTCTAAGAGAGGTTTTCTTCCCAAATGAGGTAAAAATCTCACCTTTAGCTAAGAAACTTGATTTTTTTTTATGTTTTAAAGGAGTATGCCAAAGAAAATCAAGAAAAAAGAAAACATTCTCTTCAGTTGCTGTTAATTCTTTGTACAACATTTTCTATTAGATATTCCAGATAATGACTTGCAAAAATATCCATTAATAAGTTGCCGACAGGATTTTAAGTAATTCCAGCCAGAATTTGTGTTTTAAGCCTTTAAGAAAGTGCACTTATTGATGTGGTCATTTTGTCCAGTATATAGACAAACATTAAGAAATTGTTAGTTCTAGATGCATATTTTCATATGCAAATAAGCCTCTGGCAGCAGGTACTTCTAAATATTAGGAAAAACTGACTTTCTGAGAACTCTGAAATGTTCATGAAAAGGTTACGTCCCTGAAATGAATATTCTGCTTCTCCAAACAGTGATTTCTGTGGCATTCAAGAAGTATGAATATTCTGAGCTAACCTCTATAATCTTATTTTTTAGCCTATGTACACTGCCTTTTCTAGACTTTCTCAAATACCTGAAAGTAACCCTAAAAATTTTTTTTTTGGGGGGTTGCTATATGTATTCGCTTATAGTTTTATTGAATTTTAAAATATAGGAATGAAATTAAATACTTGTAATTTAAAAAACTACACAACTATTTATAGTCCCCTGTCTTTTTGTTTATTTCTGAAATACTGGGTTTTAGAATTCATTTTTATGGTAACCCCTCTGTACGGTATTTTCACAATAAAAAGTTAAAAAAATAAAATTCATTTTTACATTTTTTTATTCACATTAACTAGCATTACAAGAGAGGTTCATTTGTACACGTCCACATATGTGTATGATATACCTTGATCAGACTTACCTCCTCTTCCAGTGCCTCTCATCTCGTTTCCTTTCCCCAAGCAATCTCCATAAGCTTCACTGTTCTACACATGCAGGACTGGGGTTTGAACTCAGGGTTTTGTACTTTCTTTTTTTTTTTGTCGGCCGTGGGGCTGGAACTCTGGGCCTGGGCGCTGTCCCTCAGCTCTTCAGCTCAAGGCGAGCGCTCTACCACTTGAGCTACAGCGCCACTTCCGGTTTTCTGGTGGCTTATTGGAGATAGGAGTCTCATGGTCTCTCCTGCCCGGGCTGGCTTTGAACCGCGATCCTCAGATCTCAGCCTCCTGAGTAGCTAGGATTACAGGTTTGAGCCACCAGCGCCCGGCAGGGTTTTGTACTTTCTAGGCAAGTGTTCTGCACTTGAGCCACACTCCAGTCCTAATCTCCCACCTTTTGTTGTTGTTGAGGACAAATAATTTTTGCTTCAGGAGTATGGCTTCCCTCCTGCATGTTGAATATTGGAAACAAAGGAATTCCTGGTATTCTGTTTAATTTTGGCTTTACTCTCTTAACTCTACCGTTTTCTCCCCTTTGTCTTCATATCACTTTGGTCATGACGGCTTGTAGAAGTAAGTAACAGTACGTAGGGTGATTAGGAGAGTGATGGACTGTGCTTATGGCTTCCATCACTGGCACACCCTCAAAATATTTATTTATTTTGAGCATCGTTGTGTTTTGAGCATTGCTTCTGCTTCTAGGAAAGGGCCCTTTTGTTCAATGGATTGATGTCAAGTCTCAGGGGCTCTCTGTTGTTTTAGTCTGGATGCCAAAAGTCATGAATATGAACCGGAAGTAATTGAGAAAAATAGCTGTCTTTTCTGAAAACACATCACAAAAAAACGCCGGTGGGCACCCTTGCTAATTGTGTCAGTCCTCTTGGATAAAGATGTTTTCCTTGGACACACCAGCCACACAATCAGCCAGTAAATCTAAGTTTGACCTGCTTGTTATTATAGTAAGCCCCAGGTATGTCACCGATTTCTCGCCAAGCCCAGGTTATTTATCAATGCTGACTCGTTCGTATTGATCAGACCTCAAAACGGTTGGGTTCTGTGCCACTCTGTTTATATATTGCTGTTTAATTTGCAGCCACCCTGCGTGCACTCTATCTAAGTGACAACGATTTTGAAATCCTGCCTCCAGATATCGGGAAGCTCACGAAGTTGCAGATAGTAAGTAATTTATCTAAATTCTTAGAAAATCAATTCACTCCTGCAGCCCCTGTAGGAGTCGAATCAAGTCAATTTGAGCAGGAGTAAGGTTTGTTTTGCAAGAATGAACCACTACTCTTGATCCTGTTTCTTGTTTAGCCGGAGACACTCGTAAAATAAATTGTAGAGATTGTGCCTCAGAGAGAGAAAAGGGCAGAAGAGAGGATGGGGGCAAGTGGATCCCGTTGAGCACCTCTTTAGGAGAAAATTGTTTTTGACAAGTCCTTGTTTTCTTATCCTTAGCTCAGCCTTCGGGATAACGACCTAATCTCACTGCCAAAGGAAATCGGGGAGCTGACCCAGCTTAAAGAGCTCCACATTCAGGGGAACCGCCTGACAGTTCTGCCCCCAGAATTAGGTACAGTACTGGCAAATGATCTCAGTTCTGGGTTTTATTAGTATTCATTTTTCCCAGTGCAACAACTCTGGGCAGCAAATACTGTCTTCCCAGGCACTGAACTCTTGACTGTTCTGAAAAGCATTGGTCACCGGCTAGAGTCCAGCTGTTATGGATTTGCGCCATCCTGATTGTATGTTTTGCAGCTCTAGTGTACAGCATCCTAGAAAACGCTGGTGAAGCAGGGCCCCTCCCTGCAGGAAGTAGTGAGAAAACAGAAGATTAGTAGTCCTGATCTTATCTATGGTGCCTCATTTACTAGCTGGGCGAGGTTCTTTGTTTTGAATGGGTTCCTCCATTCCCATTCCTCTTGCCTCTCTGCCTCCCTGCCTCCTATGCTGGTCCTACCTTAGCCTTCTGAGAGCTGGGATTGCAGCCGTGTACCACCATGCTTGGTTGCTTTCTGAGTTCTGATTAGGTTGTTAATAACTTACATAAGAGCATCATTCTATGTTAACCTGTATATATACACACACATATATACATACGTGTATTTTTTGCCCTCCCCTTTCCCCTCTGAAAGTTTTACTAACTAGTTTTTGTGACAAACATTTGAAATTGTCTTTTTGAGTCATGAACTCAGTTGTCTCCTACAGGGAGAATTGTTCCAGCAAGTTCTTGCTGGAAATTCTTCCATCCTGTTGCTGGTGACTGACCCTCGGTTCCCTGTGTGACCAAGAATGTGGTTCTGGTAGATGTCTCTCCTCCCGCCCGCAGAGCGTTTCCCACCAGTAATTCCGTTGCTGAGTTGGGGGTCCCCCTTCCTCACAAGGCTCATGAAGTCATTTAGCTGTTCCCCTGCCTCTCTGCCCTCGAATCCTTGGAACCCATGTCATTTGCACAAACTGCCCTTGTTTGCTTTTCTGCAACAAAATACCATGATGTAACCACACTGCATTGAACTCACATGTCCTTGAGAAAGCAGTTCTTCAAAATGCATCTGATGCTTTGGTGCTTTTGAAAAAGCCAGCCGTGATCAACCCTGTGTGCAGGGTTATTTCTGTCCTACTCCTTGTTATAACCTCAGGACCTACTGCATGTCTGGCAGGTAATAGAGGCTCAAAGAAAAGTTACTGAGTGAGTTGATGAAGTGAATATGTGTGGTAAGGTGCCAGGAAGGCCAAGGTCAATGTTTGCCTTCTGCCTAGAGCTACGCTATCTGGTACAGAAGTCATCAAGCACAGTGTCCACGGTCCACAGTCTCCTGTGACTCACGCTTGTCCTGGAGGACAGCATTCTCATTGGCGTGGGGTTTTGGGAAGCAATAGTCTATAAGAGAAGCAGTCACCCAAATTCATGGTATGAATGAAAGTTTTACCTGCGTTTTTTCTCCTATATCCTGTAGTTTGGTTGTTGGGATCAGAAGTCCAGAGAATTTTTTTTTTTAACTCTAGTTTCTACATAAAAGAGAAAACATGTAGTATTTCTTTTTCTGCATCTGGCTTATTACACTTAATAGGATACTGTCAAGTTCTATCCATTTTCCTGCATATGACATAATTTAGTCCTTCTTTATGGCTAAGTAATACACCATTGTGTCTATATACTCCATTTTCTTTACACGGGACATGGATCGTTAGCTAGTTTCCTATCTTAACAATTGTAAATAGTTCTGCAGTAAACCTGGTTTGCAGATATCTTCTGATATATGCTGACTTATGCTTCTCCAGGTATTTGCTCATGAGTAGGGTAGCAGGATCTTGTATGCTAGTTCTATTTTTAGCTGGGTTTTTTTTTTTGAGAATCTTCCATACTAATTTCCATAGTGTTTGTACTAGTTTACATTTCTAGTATGTACATTTCTAGTATGTATCCTCTCCAGCATTCATTGTTTGTTTCTTGATGGTTGCTCTTCTGACTGCAAAGACCTGCATTTGAAGAAGAGGAAGGAATGTGTTTTACCTAATCCTCACTCAGGAAGGGGAAGCAGCCCCAGAATTTAATGACATGAGGGAGAAGGAGGCTCACATCTATGCAGCTCTGTTTCACTTTGCTGTTCTCCCACTCCAAAATTGTTTTGTGAATGATGTTTTGTATGTTTTTGCACAGCTCTTTTTCCTAAGTGTTCTACATGGGTTCTACATGGTTTTGGTGACTCCTGTCTGGCTCCATGGCTTCTAGAAATCCTAGAACCTTTCTCTGCATTGGTCATGAAGTTTTCCCACTGGAAGAAAAAGTTGCATTCATTGCTCAGCCAGGTCTGAAGCAAAGGAAGGCATTTCAGATGCCAGAACTATCTCTGCTTCAACCTATGCTGATGTATATTTTGCTTCACATATCTGGGGGGAGCTAGCTTAATGCTGGTAACAGGATAAAAATGGATGGTACAAACAGGAGGGCAAAAGGAGAGGGTGAAGGAGGATGAAGAGAGCCAAAACACTGCTTTTATTTATTTAGTTTTGTTGGTTGTAGGGCTTGAACTTAGGGCCTGGGTACTGTCTAAGAGCCTCTTTGTGCTCAAGGCTGGTGCTCTACCACTTGAATCACAGCACCACTTCCAGTTTTTTTGGTGGTTAATTGGAGATAAGAGTTACAGGGAGTTTTTTGCCCAGACTGGCTTGGAACTGCGATCCTCAGATCTTAGCCTCCAGAGCAGCTAGGATTACAGCTAGGATTATACCCGGCCAACATACATATTTTTTCCCTTCCCCTTATTTTTATCACTTGTTTACACAGTGGTCATTTACTTCAAGTTAAAACAAAGGCAATCTCCCAAGTTTTCCTTATGTTGTTATAAATTAAAGGCATTGCATATCCAAAAGTGAAGACTGTTCTAGAACTAGGCAAACTTGCTTCATTGTCCCATGAAAACGTCATAACTTTTTCTTTGAGAAGAGAGGTAATGGCAGTTATCAATCTGCTCTTGAATAATCGGGGAACATAGTAAATAAGCCAACATGTTCGTTGTTCTTCAGTCTGGGTAATTTCCAGGGGTAACTCAAGGCAGCTTTATATTGCTATCTGAATTGGTTTTCTCTGTCTAAATCCTGCTCGTTAAATGGAAAGAAGAGGGGACTCCTGCTCTGTCCAGTTCCCTTGAGAAGTAGTGCTACTGCAGTTGTTATTTTCTGCTTTTCTTCATGTGATGAAGTCCAAGTGAGACAGTGTATCAGGTGACGCTGGCCTGACAAGGCTCACTCAGTCTCTGTCTCTGCAGGTGGTGACCTGCAGTGCAGGTCTGAGTAACAGCTGGCCCTTTTCCTAGTTCACCAGAATCCTCGTCTTAATGTTTAATATTCTTAATCAAATCCGGTCAAATGAAATGGTAGAGTTCACATCTCAAGGTCATAGTGTGTTTTATATAATTTGATTTTTTTTTTACTTCTTATCTATTTTTATTTTCTCGGACCAGATCTCACAACGTACTCCAGACTAGTCTTCAGCTTACCTATGAAGCCTTTTGCTGGCCTCGAACTCACAGTCCTCCTCCCTCCACTTCCTAGTCCCTGGTAAAGAGTAATTTTGAACCTAGGAAAGTCTGACAGAGTATAATTCGTCTGTTCTTCACGGAATACTTTGGGGGAAATTTAGTTTGTGGAAGGGTGTCGTGGGGGTGGTCTAGATGGAGGTTAAAATCGTGTGCTAATCAGAGCTTGTTTCACACGCCCTTGTAGAAAATGTGCAGGATGTCAGGGGAGACGTTGATGGCAGTTCTGCTAGTCTGGTCCACTCACCCACATCCCACACACTTTCTCCTGCCCCACCCACTGCCACTCTTGGGATCGTGTTCACACTGACATTTGCCAATCCTGTTTTACTATCTGGACTCCATCTTCTGAGGAAGGCGGTGCCTTTCATTGAGGAAGCATTGGATCCACAGGGGGCTGCACACCAGTGACTCCTGCTCTTAACTCTGTTAGCATCACTTTTAGCAGTTCTCTTCTCTGGGTCCTGTAGAGAGGCTGGGGACTGATCCTGGCCCCAATGCATTGGCAGAAGCCTGCGGGAGAAGCCCCCAGAGACATGGGCATGGTGGAAGAGCCTGACAGGTTTCTGAGATGAGCAAGGAAGACGGACTAGAGAGAGATCCCTAAGCCCTGATGTGTATGTTGATGTCATTTCTGGGTGAAGTATTTTCTTATTTCCTTCTCTTATTTTCATTTTTTTGTTGGGGAGCCAAAGAAACTAAAAGAATGTAAAAGATAACGGCTATTTTTTAAATTGAATACATAAACTGTCTCATTAGACATTCGTTCATTCATTTTATTTAGTGCTGCTACTGTGGCTTGAATTCAGGACTTCATATTTTCTAGGTCCTTTTTCTCAAGGCTGGCACTCTTCCACTTGAGCCACACCTCCACTTCTGGGGTTTTGCTGGTTACTTAAGAGATGAGTCTCTTAGATTTGTCTGCCTGGATTGGTTTTGGACCAAAATCCTCATATCTCAACCTCCTGAATCGTTAAGATTACAGGTATAAGCCACCAGCACCTGCCCCATTAGGCATTTTATAGGGCATTTATTTGAACTTCCAACAGTCCTGACAAGTTGGGACCTTCCTCTCCTTGCTGAGAACACAAAGGAGTTAGACCAGCAGCCTGAATATTTTTTTGTCCTTTTTAGTTTGGAATAATTCATAAACTGTTAACTATACCATTTATCCATGTACAAAACAGAATGTGTCATTTGATCACTCATGTGGTTGAGGCTACTGTTAAATTGGATAGAACTATGTAATCACTTCAATGATTATACAAGATATCAGTTTACAAAATAATCTTTTATACTTAATCCTCCAACTTTGAATTTTGACTTGCATTATGTCACCTGCTTTGTTTTGTTTTGGTTTTTTTTTTTACACTTTATTTCTGTGGTAGTATTTCTTTAGCCTTAACTTCACAACTAACCACTCCCCCATACCTCCCATCTTTTGATTCCCATGTCTTATTTAATAATCGGAACATGATTTCTTCAAGTCTCCTGCACGATATTTTTGAACAAGTTCTGCTTTGTATATGTTATTTCAGGGAATCACTAGCCTCAGAAAATGCTTTAAGCATGGAGGTTTTAAAGGTGCTTTAGTGAGTTACATTTCCACCTGGTGAGTTATTACCTTAAAAGTGGGGGGAAGTTGCAATGTATAAAGCACTTCCATTCATAGTATAAATTTCGGGGAGCTCAGTGTCAGCTGCAGTGTGATTGAACACACGCATCAATTTGTGTTAGTGCCAGCTGCTAAGGCACGCCACTGTTTACAGTGGACATCCCGTGATTTAACAGGGCATTAAATGGGCTCCTGACCTGGGAGAGATTTCAGCAATGCTTAGATTCCAGGTTCAATTTCTGTTATTCTAAAGGCATGTCTTTGACCACAGTACTTGCCACCTGAATACATATACAACATTTTACGTTTATAGAGTACCTGTCACCTTTTGAAGGATCACCTGACTATTATGGCATATTGTAATTCCATATAAAAAAAATAAACAAGGGGCTGGGAAGGTGGCTCAGTGGTAGAGCACTTGCCTTGCATGCCTGAGACCCTGGGTTCGATTCCTCAGCACCACATAAGCAAAAAGAAAAAAGCCAGAAGTGGCGCTGTGGCTCAAGTGGTAGAACGCTAGTCTTGAGCTGAAGAGCTGAGGGACAGTGCCCAGGCCCAGAGTTCAGGACCCCCAAAAAAAAATAAACAAATGCTAAACTGAGTCAGACTGTGTATGATAAAGTTGCTTTTTTTTTTTTTTCAAGCCGTGAAAGGGGTACACTTGGCAGAGGTCTATGTTGTCCATGCCAGAAACTACTATACTAGGCCCAAGCAAGATCTATTTCCTCACAGATTGACTTCTTAAAAAATTTTGCTCATACCTGGGTGCCAGTGGCTAACACCTGTAATCTTAGCTACTCAGGAGGCTGAGATCTGAGGATTGCGATTCAAAGCCAACCTGGGCAGGAAGGTCCATGAGACTTTTGGTAGAGTGCTCACCTTGAATTGAAGAGCTCAGGGACCGCTGCCCAGGCCCAGAGATCAAGCCCCAAACCAACAAAAAAACGAAATAAAATAAATTTGCTCATTATTAGGATCTTTCCAGAATAGTTTTTAATTACCAAGTTTTTCTACTGCATGAGAACACCCAGCTGTGCTATTTGTTGTTGTGTCAAGTCGTAGGAACAAGACTGTTTTGTCATGTTAGTAAAGACTCCTGAACTCGCTCCTAATTTGCATCTGCTAAATGAGATTTGAGCAGGCCTCTTTACTACCTCTGTGGCCTTTTATAGTTCCTGTTTAGGAAAAACAGCCCTTCTGTTGTCCAACCCTATCTATTCCCCTATCACTTCTGTATAGAATGTATTTCTATTACCTGCTGAGTTTTGAGGACAGTGATCAATAAAACAGACTTAATTCTTTCCAGCAAGAAGAGGAAATACTTTTTTTAAAAAATCTGTTGGGCATCAGGTGGGTTTAAAAAAAAATTACCTTTATCTATGTCTCCAGTTTTGATTTACAAATATTTAAAAATGTTTCCATTTTTTTTTCCTGAGAGGTACTTGTCTGAAGTTTTCATATGTTTTTGTTTTTTAGAAGTTTTATCAGGAATTTAGTAGTTAAAGTAGGAAGAAATAGAAAAAGAGAAAGGCTTCCTGTTTCTCTTGCAGGAATATTCTGATTTTACAAAATTTTGTATGTTTTCTTCTTTAAAAGTTTGAAATAACTCATTAATGAAGCCATTTGAGTCTTATGTTTTGTGGTGAAGTTTTAAAAACTGGATTTCAGAGATTTAGGGCTCTTCAGATTTCTTTATTTCTAGAGTAAGAAGAACTTTGGTGAATTTAAGTTGTTCTGTTGTAATCATAATGACAACCTCTATTGTTATTCATGATAGTGGTCATTTCTGTTTTCATGTTTTTCTCTTGTTGACCCTCCAGTTAGGAATTTTTCCATTTTATTACACGTCAGAGAACTAGTATTGTAATTTCATTGAGTTTCTCAGTTTATTATTTTATTGATTCCCTTTTCTCTGACTCTTCTGGAGTACATACTTCTCTTTTTGAGCTTGACTTTTTGAGCTGCTTGATGTGAAAGCTTAGATCACTGAGTTTCAGTCACTCTTGTTTTTTAATTTAGCGTTTCTGTAAGTATATGGTCTCCTTAGTTCTTGCCTTAGCTGTGTACTTTTATTAGCTTTCAATTTAAAATGTTTGCTAATTTCTCTTTTAGTTCCTTCTTTGGCTTTTTGGTTATTTAGAAATTAAGAAGTTTTTTGGTATACTTCTATTTTGTTTTTGCTTCAGTCTACATATTTCAGAATTTTGGGAATCTTTTTGCTACTGATTTCTAACTTACATTGTGACCAGTGTTTACATGGTCTTAATCCTTTAAAACACATTGTCTTATTTCACAGCCTAACATATTGTCTGTGTTGGTCAATGTTTATGTTTGCCTTTGAAAAGACTGTAATCTACCTGCATCCCACTAATGGGAGGGCAAATGGTTGGAACTTCTAATCATACTGATTTTTTTTCTTATATCTTATCTTTTACATCAGTTAAGAAAGAAATAGTTTGCATTTAATACCGTGTTTATTATTTCTGGTGCTCTTCATTCTTTGCTGCAGATTCCATCTGGTATCATATGCTTTCATACTGAGGAATTCCTTAAAATACAGGCCTTTTGGAACACAAATTCAGTTTTTCTTAATCTGAAATCTCTTTATTTTTGCCTTCATTGTTTGGGAGAATTTTCCTGGATATAAAAGTCTATTTTGACAGTGAGGGTAGATTATTTTTCCTTCCCAGCATTTTCAAGGTGCCCTATTGTCCTGGGTGTATTGTTATTTTCTCATTGTTGTCTGTGTGTAATGTGCAGCCTTTCGATGACCTTTAAGATCTTTTCTCTTAGTCTTGGAACTCTTAACTTACGTTAGGTCATTGGATATCACTTTTCTTTTTATTGTGTGTTTTTTTTCCCTAGTACTTCCCCTTTTCTTTTTGCTTCAGTTCACTTACTTTATTCAGTCTTTTAAGTTTATTGATTTTTTTTTTTTAGTGCATCTAATTCTGTGATGTGCTGATTGAGTAAACATTTCAGATCTTGAATTTTTCAATTTTGAGTAAATCCAGATAGGTCTTTTTATAATGTAATTTTTTATTAATAGTTTCTATTTATTTCTAGTTGTATATATGCATTCCTTTAAGTCCTTGCATGTTTTTCTATTTTATTTCATGTATTGTCTAAGTAGTTGTACAGAAAGAAGGTTGCTATTCAGCATAGGTTGCTATTTAGCACAGCAGTTTATGAATTTAGTGCATGTCAAACACCATCACCCAATGAATCCTCCCCTGCCTCCCTCCAACCCCCCCTCCCAATCCTTCACTTTTCTTAATTTTATAGAATATGCATTGGGTTTTTTTTAAAAACTGCATTTCTCCACCTTTCTTCCTCGCACTTTTATTTTTCTTGCCAGTGCTGGGGCTCAAACTCTGGGCCTGCGCACTGTCCCTGAGCACCTTTTTGCTCAAGGCTAGTGCTTTACCACTTGAACCACAGCACTTCTTCCAGCTTTTTCTGTGATTAATTAGTGATAAGAGTCTCATGTGCTTCCCTGCCCAGGCTGGCTTCAAACCTTGATCCTCAGCTCTCAGCCTCCTGAGTATCTAGGATCCCAAGTGTAAGCTACTGTCGCTGGATCCCTTGCATATTTTTAAATAGCTTCTTAAAAAACCATTTTTGTCCAGTAATATAATTGTTATTCCTTTTTTTTTCTTTTGGTCTTGTTCATAAGTCACCTTTTCATGTTTCTTTCCATTTCTAGTAGGTTATCCCTTCAGTGGTATGTTCAACTGGCCAGGTTTCAGAGCAGACATAGAAGAATGTATGGACTTCACCTTCCTTAACACATACGTTCTTAAAGGCCAGTTCCATGCTTTTAACTCTCTTGATCATTGTTTCTTTTTAAGTCATCTCTCACTTTTCTGTTATAGCTGAGATCAACTACATTAATTTGCTAGAGCTGATGTACTAAGATAATTTGAGCAGGGTGGAATAATTATTTTTGTGGAATTGTGAATGCTGAGCGTCCTATATGAAGGACCAGTACCTTCTGAAGGTTGTGAGTAAGTACTTGCTCCATGCCATGTTGATGGCTTGACTTCTCTGTGTCTACACACTGTCTTTCATTTCTGTAGGTGTCTTATTTCCAAATTTCATCCTCTTCTTTGTATACCAGCCACACTGGATTGGGGCTCACCTATACCAAGGCATTTTAAACAAATTATATCTGTGAAGTCTCTATCTCAAAACATACTCATGTTCTGATATTGGGAGGTTAGGACTTAACATGAATTTGAAGGAGGCAGGAGGAACGTAATCAGCCTATTACACCAACCACTTCTCATATCATTTTGTTTATAACATTTTATTCATAAGCTTTCATGTCAAATTTAATATCCCTTGATATTGTTTCCTTATTCACATGCATATTTAAATCTCCACTCCTTTTTAATATTACAGCTGAATTCTTTTAAACCATCATTGTGAGACTTCAAGACTCATCAATTCTTTTGTGAAACCTGTAGAGTTACTTCCCCCGAAGTATATATTTTTACATCTGAAGCTTTACACATAATTTGGGGAATTTTAATATGCCCCATAATTTATCCATGGACCCTTTAGTATAAGGACTCCTACCCTCTAGCATTTCTTGTTTTACTCGTTGATTTTTAGATTCTATTAGTGACAGGCATGGGTGTCATTAATGTGTATCTCTTAGATTTTTCTTCTAGGTTACATGCAAATGAAGAATAGCTACTAAGTCTAGAATACACGAAATACATACAACTTAAGCTACAGCAGGGAAAATAAATCCATCACTCATTTGGCCATTGTCTTCTGAACTCTAGTTCATAGGGTCTAGTGGTAGATGGTCATATATTAAATCTTAAAGAGGTGAGTTTTTTTTTGCCTTGCATTTAAAAGGTTATATGCTACAATGTGAGACAAATAAATCGACACTTTACTACAACAATGTTGTAGTCAGTTACATAAATTGCCAGTGAAACACTAAATCTGTCACTTTGTGTGCTCTGACCATTTAGCAATTGGAATTGTGTTAGCAAATAAAGCTGACTAGAAACCAAAGAAGCAAATATAGTGGCAGATGCAATTAGCAAGATCAATGGTTAGTGTTAAAGGTTCATTGTTTGGTCATTTCAGTTGACCAAGTGAAAGCAATTGCTATCCAAAGACTTGGCAAGCTGTAATTTGCTCTGAAGGAATGCAGAAGTGTGGTGCCCAACTTCGACAGCATGGAGAATATTGTTCCTCAACTTTGTGTGTTGCAGGACAGTGACTAAAACATCTGGTTTGGTCTTTTCATTCATACTTTTAATCAACATTCCAGAATTTTAGAATTTTATGCTTTTTGGTTTATTTGCTACTTTAGCTATTCACTTGTTTCATTAATAAATATTCTCTGACCTATTTGTGTCCTTCTTAATAGTTCTTTGACTCTTTGTTTATTGTAAATGACCTTCTTGTGACTATCAGATTTCTGACCATTGGGTCAAAACCTTAAGAATAAATACAACAAACTACTGCAAATACCACTCTGAATAACATCAAGTTTTCTGTTCTAATGTGATTTTCTACATTTACATTTCAGAGCTATAAATCCATCAGTTTTTGTATAAATTAGAAAAGTCATAAATTATCCATAATAATGATGGTGGTTATATTGTTAGCCTCTTAAACTTCAGTTCTTACCTCATGAATGTAATCTGTGATCTTAAAAGATATATTCCTCTAAGGTGGATTATTCCTCTTTCCCAGTTTTTTGGATAAGTGGATAAGTTTCAAGATCACAGCGTGAACCCTCCCCGCTCCTCCCCTTAGTTTAAATCATCACTTCTACAGAAGTAATTCAGTGGTAACTTCACCAAATAAGTTGGGAATCTATTAAGCATTTATTATATTTATATTATTCCAAATCCTTGTAAGCCTGTGGAAGGCAAAGATATTCTAACACATATTTATTTTTTTATTATTTAAGGAGGTATACAAGGGAGGTGTCACTTAACAAAGCAGTATATGAATGCACTGTATCTTTATTTATTTATTTTTTTTGTCGGTCGTGGGGCTTGAACTCTGGGCCTGGGTGCTGTCCTTCAGCTCTTCAGCTCAAGGCGAGCGCTCTACCACTTGAGCTACAGCGCCACTTCCGGTTTTCTGGTGGTTTATTGGAGATAGAAGTCTCATGGTCTCTCCTGCCCGGGCTGGCTTTGAACCTCGATCCTCAGATCTCAGCCTCCTGAGTAGCTAGGATTACAGGCGTGAGCCACCAGCGCCTGGCTTGTATCTTTATTTTTAAGACCGTCAATGATCTAATGAAACCTGAGGAATGGTTAAGAAGCTATTAAACACTATAAGGAAAGCAACTTGGACAAAGACCTCACTGTGCTTCAGTTTTAAGAGGTTTCCACTGATCTTTGCCTGTGTTTCTGTACAAGTATATCATAAAGTGAGTAACTTAAACAACAGAAACGTATTTCCTAAAATGCAAGATTCTAGGAAGTTCAAAATCAAGGTGCTGTCTAGTTTTGTTTCTGGTGAGGCCCATCTTCCTGGTTTCTACATTGACACCTTCTTGCTGAGTGCTCACATGGATGAGAAAGATGATCTCTTTCCTCTCTCTTCTCACTCGTGAGGGCTGCACTAGGTGACCAAATCATCTTCAAAGGTCCCACCTGGAAATCCAATGTCTTTTGGAATCAGAGCTAACCAACATACATTTTTGGAGGCAGGTATAAACATTCCATCCATAGCAAGTAAAGATGAGACTAGAGATCAACCAAAAAAAAAGGAAAGGGAACGGGAATGCACTGATCTATTAGATTTCATGACTTCAACACAAATTGAGTTGATTATGGGGCTGTTATCCTCATCTCTCCTTGTACCTGCCTTCATCACTCGCCAGAACATCCTCTGCCTTTCGGTCACTTGGGTATTCCATGGCAGGTTGAAAAGCTTGGAGGATCACACTTACAGAATCTGCTCATATCTTATTCCTTATTTTTCCAAGATAATAATCGTGTTCCCTATTTTGCTAAATTGCTTGTCACATTATGTAATTATGGGACACCTAGGGAAGTGGATGAAAGCTATGAATTCTTTTAGAAAGATATAGTCCTGGAGCATGAATCAACTGGTAGAACAATTTCCGAGCAATCTTGAGTCTTGAGTTCAAATCCCCTTCCCCAAAACCCTATGTACCTAAGGATAAAAATCCAATCTGAGGGGGCAAAAAAAAAAATCTTGAGACCTCATTTTAGCCAATACAAAGCTGGTGGTTAAGTAATTACAAATGCTGTGGTTAAGTAAATTTGTGAATTATTCAATATAAAATTCATGTTTAGAGAACACTATTAGACTTTATTAACCATGCTCAATTGTGTTGAAGACCAGTGGCAAAGCTACTTTTCATTCTCAATAGGAAAAATAAGCAAAAACAGATACATTACAAGAAATGATGGATGACCAAGGATCTAAAAGACCGGCCAACCTTGTGAGCGATCAATGAATTGCAGATTCAAACAAGTTACCACTTTTTAATATATCGATTACAAAAGATTTTAGAAAATAATAATGCAAAACGACAAGGGAGGGTTTGGTGAAATGGACATTTTTATTGCTGTTGGATTGTAAATTAGTGTGACCATTCTAGACCACATTTTAGCAGAACATATCAGCCTTCTCATTTTTATTGTGGTTCATTTAGTTGAGAATCTATTAAGAAATAATCAATTCAGAAAATACACTGTAGCAGTATCTATAACAGGGATAAAATTCAGTTATCTAACAGTCCATTGACAGAAAACTAAGGTAGGCTATGAAGTATAAAATGACATGGAGATGCTTGAAACAGCTTTTTGTAACCTTCAATTCAGAGGTGATTCCAGTAATAGAGAATATTCATATATCTTCATAAAATATAAATTAGTGAAAAAGTTATGGAGTAATGTCTATGTTCTATTCTAGGTGGATTTTGTTTCCATTTACGTGTGTCTTCCCCCTACCCCCAATTTCTCCAATTTGTCATCATCAGCTTTTAGAGTAGATCAAGTTTGCTTTTGTTTCACAGAAAACTACCCCTAAATCTAGTGGATAAAAACCAAATTATTTCCTTTCCATACATTTCCAGCTGTCAGAACTGTCTCAGCTTCTGATGGCTTGTCTCATGAATCTGGCATTTAGTGAAGGGGTTGGTTGATTATTGGGTGCTTGTAATTGGAATGAGTAACTCCAAAGCTTATGTGTTGGGAACTTAGTCCTTATGTTCACATATCGGTTGGTGGTGATACTTGAGGTGGAGTCATTGGGAGGTAGTGAGTGTTAGATGAGGTCTTGGGACAGGATTACTGGCTTTATCAAAAGAGCGACCTGAGCTAACTTGCATACTCTTTCGCTCTACAAGGCCCTCTGCCATGTTATGAAGTAGGAAGGGCCTTGCCAGATACTGGCACCTTGATACTGGAGTTCCCAGTCCTCAGAATGCTGAGGAATGAATTTCTGTATAAAATGTCTATGGTATCATGTGGCAGCAGCAGAAAATGAAATCTAACACTGGGTGTTATATAACAATGATGGTGTCAGTACCATGTCTGGGACTAGCATCCTCACAGTCCAGGAATCACAGTTGTTTTTCAGGTGACCTGTCACTTTCTGACAGGGTAACTTGGGTTCATTTTTATGTAGTTTCTTCAAGAGACAATACAAGTTTCATTTCCAACACACCAGGTTCATCGACCTGTGCACTTCCCTGTCCAAACTGTTTCATTCCCATTTGCTAAAGATCCATTGTGCAAAGTTACATGATAATCCAGTCAGTGTGCAAGGCAACTGTGGAGGACATGATTGCAACCATTTTGCAAGTGATCTTTGATGTAAGCAGTGAGGTCAGCACCACAAAAGAAGAAGAACAAACCTCCAACTCATCTGGACCCTCATTTTATGCCTACTAAGAGTGAGAGTATCTTTGTTTCAACTGCATGATGGGTCTCCTTATCTTGTGATTCCTTTGTGTCTATGAGGAAGAAGTAAGGAAGAAAGAAGCAAGCAAATCATGGTCATATTCCTAGCTCTTTTCAGTTGTTCTCTTGGCATCTGCCTACCACTACCACTCCCAGCCTCAGTGGCCTAGAACTTGCACTCATCCATTAGCTTTTTATTCTCTCATTCCTTCCTCCCATACCCAGCGGAGTTTTATTCCTGTGGAAACCACAGAGAGGATAACAGAAATTTAACAGCGGTGTGTCCATTGTATGGGTCTCATTTGGAAGTGAATTTTTGTCCTGAAGTGCCAATAATAATATTTTGTAGTTTTCCATAAGGATCCAAACCTCGTTAATTTGAAAGTACTCGGTGCCAAGATCCAAGATATTTTATTTTGCTCTGACTTTGCTGAAGAGGAGGCAAGGACTTTCATAGACATGTTGTGAATAGTTTTGAGACCTTGAACAGTTTAAGAAATTTAAAAAGGTGACATTGTGACTAGTCGAAGGAGCCAGTCTAGGCATTTTTGAGTTCTGTTAGTCTCCTATTGCTACTGTAACAGAACACCTAAATCCAATGGCTTAACACACTTGGCTGTTTCCTTGCACTTCTGGAGTTCAGAAGTCTGAGGTCAGTTCACTGAGTTAGAGTCCAGGCTTTACTTTGTTCCTTCAGAGGACCCTAGCAGAGAATCTGTTTCCTTCCTGACTTCTTCTAGTGATCGCCTTCAGTCTTTGGTTCCTTCATTCTTTAAACACATCACCTCCCTTTTCTATCTATCTGGTCCCATTGTCTGTCCTCTCCTCACTGTCCCTCACTTGTATAAAAGGACCACTGCTACTGTGTGCTAGCCATACCCTGATCACATACGTTAATTACATCTACAAATTCCCTTTGCCTCGTAAGTCCCAAGGCTGAGGACAGGCATGTATTGGGGCAACCATTCTTCAGCCTTCCCTACTTGGTGCACATGAGCTTCCTAGTTCACAAGTTGCCTTTTGGATCACATTCCCCAGGTTATGGTGGTTCTAAGTGCTGCTTCTCTTCCAGATCAGCTGGCTGGCCTGCAGAATACTGCTTCATAACTTTCCACTCCTGATTCCACTGGGGTTGAGCTGTGGGGTTTGATGCAGGATGTAGCTCTGTGTATGACTGATTTTTTTTTATTATTCATATTGAGGAGAAATTAGATTTATACCGCTTGCATCCCTCATTCTATATATTCATATTATGATTAATCATTTTTGACACGGAGCTATTTTGAAATATGAGTCTTCAGTGACGTACTTTGACAGCAACGATGTCATGCTTTTTCTGCTAGTCTAAAAGGGAGTAGGTTCCAGGGATTACGGCTCCATGTTCCGTGCCCATGCAATCAGCCGAAGATGTGTCCAGAAATATCACTAAAAATGTCAACCACAGAAAATGCTTTAAAGTAATCTTACTTGCAGTTTTGAGATGTAAAATTTGTTAAAGACAGTGAGCCCTAAGTTATTTCTTTCTTTCTCAGAGATGCCAGATGGATGTTGAAATACGTCCAGTTCTTCGGTTTTGCTTCTGATATATATTTTTTTCCACTTTAAGTTGTGGTGTTTTGGATCCTTATCAGTGTGTTCTCTCC